>NC_090940.1:564741181-565044211 GCF_040938575.1 Ambystoma mexicanum
TCAACTTACCATCAATGCGATTAAAGCGAATGAACAACACAGGAAGCAATCTCTATACATGACATTCATAGACGTTCGTATGGCTTTTGAGTCCGTACCAAGACAACTACTGTTCAAGAAACTGCTAGATGCTGAATGTCCAATGCACATATTAAAATTCATACACCAACGCCACACGCACACGACCATACAGATTCGATTGACCACAACTGCGCTACTCACTGCACATATAGGGACAGATCGAGGGCTCAAACAGAGCTGTACTTTTGCCTCAGCTCTTTTTAATTTCTTTATTGCTGATATGGGCCAACGTTTCTCAGATCTAACATCTGACTCACTAAAGCTAGGCAATTTAACAATTAAATGGCTACTCTACGAGGACGATTTATTACTAATGTCAAAAACTCTGCGATGGCTGCAAACATTATTGAATGCACTAGACAAATATGCAGTTACAAACTGTCGGACAATTAATACTACAAAAATAGACATAATACAATTTGGTCCCACAAGAAGAGGGCAAAAATCTTGCAGTTGGCGCATGCAGAACCAAGTGCTTCCAATAGCTACAGAGTACACCTATTTTGGCATACGTATAAGCAACCATCACAATGACCTGCCAGACCAAGAAAAACTTGGAGACAAACTAGCCTCAGAAACAGCTCAGGCTAGAATAATAAACGGGAGATACAGTACATTTTCAGTTGTACCTGTATTGATGTACTATAAGCAAAAAGTCACACCAATTTTATTATATGGCGCGGAATCCAAAAAGTATAGATCCAATCAATTTTGGCAGAAACTCGAAAGTAAATATTGGAAGACAGTTCTTAGGTTGCTCAACTCACAACCTATGCCAGTCGTGAGATATGAATTAGACCTTTTATCATTGTATGCAATATATACCTGGAAATGATGTGCTTTATAACGCAAATGTATGGTTACAAGAGAATCCGTCAATCTGTTGTCTATGATATCTGTTTATGCAAGGGAATGGAGTCACATATGTGTGGCTCAATTGGAGATTTGAAATTCAGACCATCATGCGAGAGGCCGATATATCACTTGACCTCTTGCTCACGGACCCAGAAAAAGCAAAAACGAGGCTGTGGCAAATGGACTGGATCAGAACTAGGGAGCAATGTATGCTGTACAAAAGACTTTCAAGCAAACCCACTGAGTATGAAAAAATGTGGGGTTCTGCCCCTGTACCTAGCAAAATCGCCCAGCATGACGTACAGGTTTAATTTTTTGCATCTCAGATTCAATCTAGACTATACTAATGAAATTATGCTTCAACGAAAATTCGGCTAACAGATGATAAATGTCGTTTTTGTCATTTACAAAGCAAAACGTTGAAGCATTTAGTTAGAGAATGTGCTCAATTACTACATGTACAAATAAGTTATTTTAAAAAACATTTTCTAGACTTTGAAATTTTAACATCCAATGACTTATGGACAAGACTATTTCATGCAGAAAGTCAAAGTGCTGGCTATTCAATTGTGAATTACTTGAATTCCTTGAAACTAGACCTAATGGCTAATTCCTTGGACAAAGAGAATAGACAGGGGACAAAGTACTCAGCAAACATGTTTGTTGACGAAACTGGCTTTGATCAGTTTGATTTAGTTTTAATTATGATGGGTTTCTCTAATTTCTTCTTTTATCTTTCTTTTGCTTTTTGTCCATTTCATTCTGACGTGTGTATTATGTAAACAATGTTATTCCTTTTGTACTATGGCAACATATTATGATGTAAAGATAATATTGAAAAGTTGATTTCTCTTTTATCTGCTATATCAATAAAAAATAAAAAAATAAAATAATAATGAGTCACTCCTGCGGTTTTGCATGAGTCACTCCTGCGGTTTTGCTAAGCGTTGCAGTTGTGAATTGTGCACAAGTTAATGTTGACACTGGCCACTTTAAGACTGAGAGTGCATTCTATGACAAGACAGGAGGCTCATATTATGCATTACAATCTTTACTCTGAAACCACAGCAGCAAAGAAAAAACTTTTACAAACAAAAAAGTTTCAACAACAGAACTAGATAAAGTTCAATGTCAATGCATGGGGAACTCCCCAAACCATCATGGAGGATAGGTCATACCCTGCAGGGGACCAATGAGCAGGGACCCTCCTTTATATATGTCCATTACTCTAACGCCAACCCCTCTTTCTTTGCTGCTGACACCACAGAGCTAAGTCACCCCTTTCAGTTGTGTCTTACATTGTTTGTCAGTAGTAGGCTTTATTAGTTTGAATATGACATATATTATTTATATGGTAAATATGTGTTAATTACCTTTTATTATAAAGGAATTTGTGTATTTGATACAATGTATCTGGATAGCCGCGTGCGGCCGTTGGTTTCATTTTGGTGTCTTTCAAAAAGAAAATAGGTATTATGCTCATACTTCCTGTTTCAGCTGAAGCAGTGGTGCAATGGTTGAATTTCGGACTACAGTCCATGAGGTTGTGAGTTCGAGGGAGCTCTCTAATTTATTTCTTCTTTAAAAATTTCTCGCGCTTGTAAACTCAGGTGTTTCTAGTGCATTAATCAACTCGCTCCCGGCGTGCGCGAGAGCAGTGTTGTTTACACTGTTCCCTCTTCATTTCGCCTGTTTGAATTCGTGCCCCTTGACAGATTTATGGTCACCTGGGGATTCCAGGTGCTGCAGGCTTTGGGTTCGGCCTGCCCCTGTGGCTTATGTTTGTAACAAAAGCCTCTGTTTCAGTACTGAGCCAAGTTAGCTCAAATATAGAGCTGCAGGTCTCCCATGCAGGAAGACCCGGGTTCGCGGCCGACCAGCGCATGTTTATTTGTATATTTTAAGATTAGACATTTTAATTGTTATATTTTAAATAATTGTATTTTACAATGGAGGTATTTGATTGTCACCTTTTTTGCTCAGTTGAGCAGGGATTTCCTAATGGGCATTTGGTTGGTTCATGACTTCTTCAGAAAGATTATAGCACAAACATTTTAATAGTAAAAATGTGGTTTTGTTAAATGTTTGTAATTTCGTATCCCTGGTGACACAACACATTTCCTTACCTTTAGTGCTGGAAAGAAAGAATGTTTACTGATAGACTGTGGGTTTGTTAGGTCAAAGTCTGACCATCCAGCGCAAGAGCCCGATGCACTGCCAGTCTGCAGTTTTATTTTATTTTCTTTGTTTATTTATTCATTTACTTATTTCTTAAGTTATGTGCTTTGCCTTCACTGTAGGTGCCATAAGTTCGGTTTCAGGTTCAGCCTGATTCTATTGCGAGGTTACCCCCTCGTGTACTGCTGATTATCACACCCTGCTCGGGCGAGCAGTTGGAGGTGCACTTGCTCAGTGTATCCTACCTTCAACTTGACAGTTTTCTTTTGTTTGGGTTATCTTCCCTGGAAAGGTGCAGTCACCTGCTCGGTGGCAAGGTTGCCTGGGGTTTCTGCGAGGGGTCCCCTTGTATACGGCTGTGTCCACACCCTGCTAGGGTGAGCAGTTGAGGTACACTTGCTCAGTGTTTCCTCCCTTAAAGTGGGCAACTTGGGTAATTACCTTAACTGGCATGCACCATAACCTGCTCGGTTTCAGGCTCTGCCTGAGTTCTAATGCGAGGTTACCCCCTCGTGTACTGCTGATTATCACGCCCTGCTCGGGCGAGCAGTTGGAGGTGCACTTGCTCAGTGTATTCCTTCCTTAAGGTCGGCAGCTTTGTTTAGGTGCTGCATATGGCTGACGCCATTGTTTGGTCTTGTAGGCGTGCAGTAACCTGCTCGGTTTCAGGCTTCGCCTTGTTCCTACTGCGAGGTGCTCCCTCGTGTACTATTGGTTGCCTCACCCTGCTGGGGTGAGCAGTTGAGGTGCACTTGCTCAGTGTACGCTTTGATAAACAATATGTTTAAGTGTTGACTGGAACACATTTGCGTTTTTTCAGAATTGTCAGTGGCCCAGAAAGCTCAGTGAGTATCAGCTTATATAAGGGCCGGGGATTCGGTCCCCTGTGAGGGCGTAACCCCTCTTCTTTGGATATTTTATATATATTTCATATATTATATATTCTTTATTTATTAAGTGCTTTAAAGAAAAGAGTGTGGAAGTGGTTGTAAACAGACCCATATGGGGTTGTACCTTCCTCTCTAACCATCTATCTGGTGTTATCATTCACCTTTTAGTTAAAAATTCTGTCACCCTTTACCTTAGTTAGTTTCAGGACAACTCAGTCCTTTCCTTAGGTTTTGATTCCCGACCTCAATTGCTCCACCCAATACCAGTGCTGATTAAGCTACAGTATTTTCTCTCAACATGAGGAAGAATAAAGATGATGCGTTATGCCTCTATTGAGGTCTGTAGGGCTTAAGGCTCTCTTTAGTGGGGACGTTTGTTCTCCCCTACTTTTGTCCCATTGGACATTCCTTATTCTTTTGGTTTCTGGTGGAGACAGGGTCAGCTCGAGGGTCACCGTTCAGTTTTTTACATGACAAGTTGAGCAACCATGTTTTACTTGGATGGAGTGTTTGGAAACACTTGATGGTATCAGTTAGACGAGTTGCCAAATAATAACTTGCTGGCGCCTGCCTCATGTTTTTCCTCCCAAAGCTTGGCCTATGGTTCAGCTAACCGTCTAACAGTGTGTTGCAACTTCTCCTCTGCTCGAGGAGTACACGCAGGCTTCTGTACCCTCATGAGCGTTGCTTAACCTCTTTAGAGTGCTGTTTTCATATCCGTGCTGACCGTTCTGATACAGGTTCCTAATTTTGGAAAGGTCTACATCAGTCTTTTATCCAGCTGAGATCGATAAGTGAACACCTCACACCACACAACGCTCGTAGTAGTGTTAAGCACCACTCATATACCTGAGGGTTCGTAGTACTGTATAAGTACTGTTTTGCTATGGACAATGTGCTTAGTTTTTCCTTCCCCTGATTCCCTTAGTGGCCAGTCAGCCTCATATGAATACAGTGACTCAGACCTCAGGGTTTGAGGGGACAGTGGTCCCAGATTTCTTCTCAACCTTGCATTTACAGGGCATTGATAATTATCCAGAGTTCTTTCCCCCTCATTCCCCTTCCTGCCATCCTTGGGGGAGATTGCATCATAATATTACGCCTCTGGGAGTATCCAATGGTTTCAGTTTTCCTGCCATCCTTGGGGGAGATTGCATCATAATATTACACCTCTGGGAGTATCCAATGGTTTCAGTTTTTTCCTTTTTACAGGAGTTCTGGCGGGTGACCAGTGCAGACTCGCACTGAGCATTTCCCTCCCGTCTGTTACTTTCCTTTGTGCTAATCTCTGGTATTTCAATAAGTTAACTGGAGTCTGTCCAGTCAGGGGATTGGTTAGAGGCGCTAGTGGGTATTTATTTCTCTTAACGGTGTAAAGCGGGGCTTTAATGTGGTCCTCAGGGTAGTTTTCTTTCTGGATTGCAAGGTTTTTCCTTTGGATAAGTGGGGGAGGTTTCTCCTCTTTTGGGAAGGCTCAATATCCCTTGGTGGGATAGAGGGGTCTGGGAGTGATACTATCCCCCATCCACGTTATGACCCTCTATCACGATGCGTTCCAGAGTCTATACATTAACTTTCAGACGGTGTCTGCCGCTACGATTACCAGAGTGCTGGGATATATATTTGGTTGATGACTTGATTATCATAGTCACCTGCATGGCAGGTGGACCTTTGGGGTTTTCACAAGAGTTTGTTTGCAGTAAGGTGCCAGCTCAGGGTGCTGTGAGCTTCAAAGATCTGCAAATTGGCTGAAATATAGGTTGGACCTCTTCTGGTGTACACCTTCAGTTTAACCATTTAGTGATCAGTTCTTTGCAGTTTAGAGTCTTGCTAAGATTTTGGAAATTTGGTGTCCTCCTTCGGTTACTTTTGATCCGCTAGGGGATTTATCACCAGGGAGGAGGGATCAAGGTTCAAGCACCGGGCATACCTACAAAGGAGTTTAGATATCACTATAATGGTAGTGATTGGATGTCGGATACATTTTTTCTTCTTGCCAAGTTTGGCCTCTTAAGGATCAGGTTTATAATATCTGCCTTTTGTCATGGTAGCAGAGTCCTTCTTCAAGAGTTCGGGAGGTCTGAGGGTCTCCGTGTTGGCGGTTTGACAGGTTTAGCTTCTCAGGTGGGGCCCTCTCTTCCATTCTGCTTCTGCCTCCAGAAGACTTCCCTCCTTAGTATACACGTATGTCTGAAGACAATTGTAGATTAATTCTATTGCTTTTCAGCTCCGCTCAGGATGGATTGTCCTATTACAAAATTTATAAAAATGATTTTTTACTCCCATTTTACCCTTTTGAAGATTTGTCTTTCCCTCTTGGTTCCCCAGTGTAGTTCTGTGACATGCCCTGTTTCTAACGCGATATCTTCCTTTAATGCATGGGATGGAACCTATAAGACTTTCACCCCTATGGGGTACTTTTCTTTATCTCCAGGAGAGCTAGGTGTTTGTTTTCATTGGTTTGCTTTCTAGGTCCCCAAAAATGGTACGAATTTAAGTGTTTTGAATATTTGATTGAACAACATAGGTGTTTATTTCAGATGGTTTTGTCCTAACCTATTAGTATAGGAAAACTTTGTTCAATGTTTTCCCCTCTTTTAACCAGAGGGTTTTGGTGGCCTGTAAGGAACGCTGGATTTGGCACATTCCTGTTTTTCTTGCAGTGGATTTGACTTTGCCTTATAAGACAGCTTTTCGGGCAACCTAGTCTTGGGCAATTCTCTGATTGGTCAACAGATTGATTTAATGAAAGCATTTAAAAAATGTTACCTTTCCTTTAATTTTATTATATTATCTATTATATTGGATCATTTTGTACTTACTAATGAGATGCAAGGGCTTTGAACTTGCATAATATGAGCCTCCTGTCTTGTCATAGAATGACTAATCCCCCACACTAACGTGAGATGGGGGTTTAGATTCTATTAAAGACAAGGAGGCGATTATTATCCCTCCCACCCACCCTGGATATGATATGATATGATATGACAATTGTGATACGCATGTACACAGGTGGTTGAAGTGAGAACATTCTTTGGTTTGTTGTTCTTCCCAACCACCCACCCTTCTTGCTTGTTGTTCTTACAGGTACGAGTTGAGGTTCTGCTCAGGAGTGTGGATCGCAGTTACAAGTTCTGGAGTGCGTGATTTCGGGTGAGAAGTCCTATCCAGAAGAACTTCTTCATTGCTTCAGGCTGCGGAAAGGTTGAGATCTCCGGTTTCGCTGGATCCTTTTTCTCTGCGCTACGCAGTTCAACCGTTCCATTGGGCGTCTGGTGCAAGTCAGCTGCAGAAAGAGGGGTTGGCGTTAGAGTAATGGACATATATAAAGGAGGGTCCCTGCTCATTGGTCCCCTGCAGGGTATGACCTATCCTCCATGATGGTTTGGGGAGTTCCCCATGCATTGACATTGAACTTTATCTAGTTCTGTTGTTGAAACTTTTTTGTTTGTAAAAGTTTTTTCTTTGCTGCTGTGGTTTCAGAGTAAAGATTGTAATGCATAATAATCGCCTCCTTGTCTTTAATAGAATCTAAACCCCCATCTCACGTTAGTGTGGGGGATTAGTCATTGTGTTTAATAAATGACATGTGATACTGACGCAAGATGCGTCATTCAATGGCGTACGTCTTGTTTATTTTATAAATATGTTTTGCGATGTTGCTTTCGTGGAGGATGACCTCAGATCAAGCTATTCCTTGATTGATTAGTCGTTATCGGAGAGTGAAATGACTAGACCAGGTGGGTGAGCTGATGAGCACGGAGAGGCCCCCTCTGTCCTTCCAGGGTTTCAGAGCACCCCCCCCCCCCCGGTATTTCAACGCGTGCATTCTCTGATGTGAGCACAATACCAGGCCCTCCGCAGCCCGCCGAAGTCACGCCACGTGGTAAGCCGCGGCCTGTGATGGCGGTAAACCTCTTATAAGTTCACCGGCTATTTTTAGGCGCACCTTACTGGCGGAGAAGCCCTCCTGAGAAGATTAGCGGGGTTACTTGGTGCCTGTTTAGCCGCCCGCATTCCGTCAAAAGTCGAGCTGATGCAAAGCCGCCTCGCCGCCCTGCACCGCTGCCTTCCTGAGCTGGGTTCTGAAGGAGTGCTGGGGCCGGTGGGGGGTGGGGAGGACCAAATCATCACTCCAGGGAGCCCGGGGGTTGTGCGCGCGGTGGGGCTGAGCCAATCAAAGCGGCCTGCGCAAATCACTTGTGAGAAAAGAGCCCTGATAGTTGTGTGCGGAGCTATCAAGTTGACCGGTTCCATGCATGAGACAGTCACCCAGCCGTATTTTGTTTTCCTGTGTGACTTCTGGGATTTGTAGTCCTAAATGTAAATAGAAAAGAAAAACTACTGACATTTTAACATTGATCTAACAACAGGTGTGCACCCTGGCCTAGCCTCCACCCCTCTCTCTCCCAATATCTGCTGTACACACGCCCTGCACCGAGAAGGATATTTGGACAACTGTGCCCTAGTCCTGGTACATTTTCTTCTTTTTGGACTCGTTCCCGTTCTTCCTGGAACGGCTAAATTAAAGTCATAGTGGCCACTTAGGACATTCGACCTTTCATAGAACTGAGCAACACTTCTCTGTGTTATTTCTATGCCCTCTGCCTGTGAGTCTGCCAACCTCTGATCGCTGCCAGAAAGCCGAGCCCTCTGGCCTGGATAGGCAAGTAGATGCCTGCCCGCAAGTGCCCCCCCCCCTCCTGGTTACTACTTGTGAAGGGTAAAGGGGTCACTCCTCTTCTTTCCCAAGGTCCTTAATAGCAGCACTACCCAAATGAAACTCGTCCTGTCTTGGCCAATGCCTTCAGGAGAATGAGAGTTGGCGTGAATGTTTACCTCCAACAGCAAGTAGAAAACAGTTCTGAGCATTTCAAGGCCAAACAGACTCTATGGGCCTCATTACGAGTTTGGCGGTAGCCATGGGGCTATTAGCTCCATGGCTGCCGCCAAACCGGGCTCCTTTACCGGGTTCCCAGAATGAGGAATTACCGGGCCATTCTGAGTTCGGAGGGCCCGGTAATTCCTCCCTCGGGGAACCCGGGCCCGGACCTTCCCGGAGCCCCGATAGGGCTCAAATGGGAATGGGAGAGGGAGCTAGCAACGGGCCGTTGCTAGCTCCCTCTTCCCCTCGCGGGGCCTGGTAACGACGCCTGGTTTTACGAGGCGTCCTTACCGGGTCCCACAAGGGGACCTCCCAATCAGGCGGAATGGTGTTGACGGGCCCGCCACCATTAGCGGAGCCCGTTAACCCATTCCGTCTGACTTGTATATATCCCTAACTTTTCACAGCTCCAGCAAACCTGAGGAGAACACAACCAGGGTATTTGTAGAGCAAAAACTCAACCCCCAGAAGGGCATCTTGGTACTATTGACAGATAAAAGATGTGTATCATTACCCAGCTTAATGGTACTCATTTTCTCAGCCTCAGAAGGATGAAGGACTGAGTAGATCTGCCGGGATTTGAACCTGCGACCATGAGGTTAACTTAATGGCACTCATTTTTATCAACCTGAAAAGGCTGTGGATATGATGGGATTCGAAGGAGTGGCCGTTAGTTTATATACTGGCCTTTGCAAAGGATGCACTATCCCACTGAGCAGCAGGTATGTTCTAATAAAAGGGCTCCTCTTTCCATCCATGCCATTTCTTTTCTCCAGAACTTTCTCCTTGACTTTCTTTGGCTGTATTAATTCCTGTGCCCCAAATTCCTCCATTGACCAATATTGTCCTATGCTTGGGTTACATGAAATTATAACTTTGTTTTTGAAACCATTCTGTCTGTCGGTGCTGTTGGATCAATGCACTTACGTCTGTTTTGCTCATTTTTCAGGAAGCAACCAACCCAGCTGTAAAAAAGGGGAAAGGGTATAAATGAAACAAAGGAGGTGGATAGTTCTGGGGATTGCACCTTTTTTCTTTATAACGATGGAATTTCGTATTTGGAACAGTGTTGCTCTTTTTCAGAGAACAGCTGCACAAAATAAGTTATGGAAATGCACCAATGCAAATGCATAACAAAGCAAAAACGTCGATGTGGGCATGCCACCCTCTCTTCTACAGGTGTAGGAAGTTAAAACGGAGCATTAACATGTTGCGATTGTAATTGGTTATATAACGCGGTTCATATCCCGAGGTTTCTAAGCGCGGACCGCGGACAGTGTTGCGCCCGCCGAAAGCGAGCGCGTTGCCCCTGAGCTATTCTCGCGAGACTTTCACCGACTCTGTCTTTTCCATATAAATGGTGAAACATATCCAGCTGTTTTCTCTGATGGAAGCATACCAAACTTAAAGGCTAGCCAATGAATTATGATCACATTTGTATTTTGGTGAGAGACACTGGTGGAAAGTTGCTTTTCTCGCCGTTTAGAAGAGATTGTAGTGTGGTCAAACTGAAACGTTCTTAACTTTCTGGCACATTGTAAAGTGTTGCAAAACGTTCAAAGGTCAAATGTCAACAGATGTTTTCACGATTTCCAGGATTGTTTCGAGTGTGCGGTGGTCTTAGTAAAATGCGGACTTTTTTTGATCAAGCCGGACGAGTGGTTTTATATAAACGGACCATAATTGTTTATATGATATTGACGGTGCCTGTCGCGGTCCTGCTCAACCCCAGAGAGACATCCCATGCTGCTTAGTTACATTACCAGAAGACAGGCTCTCCAGATGTTTCGGACTATGACTCCCATGACCCCTCGCCATTGTGTGTGCTGGCTGGAGCCGATGGTAGTTGTAGTCCAGAACAGCTGGAGATTCAAAGGGTGCAGACCCCGTCCTAGGAGAACCGTCAAGAAACTGTTTATTTCAAGCCAGTCCAGAACAATGTGACATTAACATTTCTCCAAATCTAAAAGGTTATAGACAGCAGGAGAGCATTTATATTGCTTGAGCTGACTAATGTTTATCCAGCCAGAAAAAGAGCACAGTTCACTATGGGACAAATATAGGCACTTCGAAACATCATTCCAGCTGTATAAGCGTCTTATACGATAGGTTATCTATAACTCACTTAATACCCAGAGTTTTCTGAGCACGGGCCCGGGGATCGAACGTGTGTTGTTCTCTGTCGTCTTGCTTCCAAGACGAGCACGTTGCCGCTGAGCTATCCTCCCCAGACGAGGCCTTATAAAGAACCAATAAATAAATAAATGTGAAAATATCACCCTGGCTCACCCGGAGCAAACTGCTTGGGTACACTTTAGGTGTGTGGAAACCTAACTGGATATTATTGGTCTCGCTGGAAAAGTTCAAACGAAACATGCAACATTTCGAGTCCTGTACGTGTGATAAGAAAGGGGGGGCTCTGTAATGGCGGTGTGGCCTCATTATAGAGGCCATGGCCTAAAGTAAGGGGTTATTCAGAGTGGTCACCCAAACCCCCATGCATCATCAGCTGGCCCTGAAATCACCCCAGAAAGTACTTGTGAGAAAGCACCAATGTAAGCTACTTGCTATTTTGCATAAGATCAAAGAGCATTTTGGGAACATAAGAATGAACACACATTTTTAGGTATGACATATCCCTGATAGTGATTCAAGGCTGCAGCCCTTCTGGGCACATAATGCACACTGGACCTGATGCTTATTTCATTTATAACACCACAATAAGTAGTAAAACAAGCTTTGCAATGCCAACATTTGGTTCTTTTGTGTAGACATGGGAAAGGTACTTGCCAGGCACTGTGTAGTGGCATCTACTCGCTATTGATGGTAGCACTGCAAAATGATGCAAGTTGCTGGGCATCTAACAGCAATGTCTGACAAATGCCTAATAGTTATGCACAAGCAAAACATGTAGGCTTTGCCAATCCTGGTTTTTAACAGGACTTCGTTGTAGGACATGCATAGTGCTTATAAATAGAGTGGCTGTAGGCAGACTTGGTAAAGACATTTTCATTACACCAGTAGCACGTTTGCAACTCCAGTCAAAGCCTTAACACTCAGAAGACTGCTTTGAGAAAACACTGGCACGCACTTTGAGTGCAAAGTGCGATGGTAAGGCTTGATTAAAGCGAACTGAAAGAGTTCCCATGAGGAGGTGTTTTGAGCGGGGAGGGGCAGGAACTGGGTGTGAATGGCCATATGGATTAGCATGGCCATGAACAGTAAATGGGCGTGCGAATAACCAAACAACACCTACAGGCTTTGCGTCCCTTCTCATATGCAACCTCTCCCTATCTGTACTCTAATGCAAATGTTTTAGCTTACAGATGGCGCTGAAGTGACTGCAAAACTACGAGTCATATGTAAACGTTTGGACTCATTAAGCCTTTGGGAGTCAGGTGCTGTCTGCCCTGCTTTTACAGCATACTCATCAGCGAGTCACCCACGCACAGGCCCCGGGTCACTGCATAGCACCAGCCCTCTTAAAGCCCTGGACCTTTGCTGCGATATAAGGAAGCTGCCCTGGTAGACTGGTGGATGTAAGCCTTGCCTGTCATGATGGGAAGACTCCCCAATTGTGTTGCAGTCTTGTGCATCTATTGGTGTTTAAACACTTCTAACGCTCCAAATGAAGTAGAAACCCACTCTGTCCCCGGCAGCATTAAGACAATCCATTAATTAAGTACCAACAGCAATCTGGCCTACATAGTTGGTGCCGGGGTCTGTCTGGCTTTCTACTGCTATTCTGGCCCCAGAATGCATCTCTGCAAGAAAAGCGGCACCTCCTTTTAAGCAGAGTGGCCTGGCATGGCACAAGCTTGTTGGCAAAACATCCAATGTCCCTTTAATCCGCTTGACTTAGTGGTGCCGCTGGAAGGACAGCAAGAGCGGGCAAGTCAAGCTTACCATACATGTAGGTGACTTGTCCCCATCTCCACCAGACTTTAAACCAGTACTTAATTTGTAAAAAAAATAATAATAATAATAATAATAAGTTCCAGGGCCCAAATATCTACTAGCACTCCTGTGACGCTGCGGGTGGGCAGTTCCCCACCACTGCTGCCACCACCCATAGCTGCTTCCCACTGCATCGACATATTTGGGGTTACACTACAGCTCACATCTGCTCATTGGGGTGGAATAATGCACTGATTATCACCACTTCGTAATTAAAATGTGTCTGAGACAGTAAGTGCCGGCGCTCAAAAATAAGTGCCCGGGCTGAGCCCCGGCAAACACCCCTACAAATTAAGCACTGCTTTCAGAATCACGGGCCAGTTAAGAAATAACCAAATTTTAATATTAGCCAATCTGCCTCCCTATATCATGTTGAACTGTTTCCATAAGAAGTTATGATAATGAGCAGTGCGTGCTGGAGCAAGCGCGCACTTTAAAGAGATACATGTTAAATACACATTGAAAAGCTGGGTATTTATAAAAAAGCATTAGCCAGGCTGGAACTGCTAGTCGTTGCTAGGACTTTCGTGGTGCTGTACATTTCATTTCACACAAAGTCCAGCCCTTAAATTGGATTTCAAGGCTTAGCGAGGTTTAAGGAAACCACAGGGTGACATAACAAGCAAACGGTGTCTCCGTGCAGCGGAGAAACAGGACGCAAACCTATCACATTCATTGGGCCCCGTTCTCGACCTCTTTTTTCAAATCTATAGTTTGAAAATAAATTCATAAAAAATTGATCTTTCAGGATTGCTTAAAGTTACTTGTCTGGTGGTCTGTGTTGCCCTTGTAACCTATGTTGACAGAATTGCCTCTATGTTCTTGTCAACCGAACCGCCTTTTATGCACAGGAGCGCACCACTATGCACTTCGGCCGCGCACTCTCTTTGCGCTTCGGTTATTTGAAGGTTTTCCAAAGCTTGCAAAGATCAAAAGTTAGGCTCCCGGTTGTATGGTATTTATTTTCCATAATTTCTGTCTGTATTTATCCATATTTATTTTTTGGCTATTTTTTCTGTATTTCTCCATATTGTTTTCTTTCATATAAAATGATAATTAGCAACAAGTAACTATCTGCATTTACTCGAATGAAAACAATGCATTAATTTAAACGCATGCAGCCACACATAGAACAAATTTCAGCTCCGTTTTTGCTCCTGTGATAACTGCTGACCCAAAATAGATGTTGACAGCAATTTCAGGAACTGTAATACCATTTAATATTCAACTTTTACACTCTACATGCTGCCAGTCCACAATGTGATTGGCCCGTGACGCATGATTGACAGCATAGGGAACTGCCGGGCTTGCAAGAAGTGCCCGAAATGAGCACTGGAAACACTGAATTTATCACGTTTCTTATTTTTAATACCTTTTGTTGTTAGGATTTTGAAATGATGAAACATGACAATAACTCACAATCTTCTAATAGTGTTCAAAATACTACTATTTGCATTCCACTTCACATTTACAAAGGCGATCACTAAACCTTGGATCGGTGTCGCTATTTTCACAATGTTGGACTAAAGAGGACCCGCGCAACCTTGGACGCCTGCCATGGACCCACTTTTGAGCGTGTGCCTTTGTAGCGTAGGGTTCTGCAACCTTAGGCTCTACAAATGTTTTGGACTACAACCCCCATCAACCTAAGCCAGCCTAGTCAATGCTGAGGGATCATGGGAGTCATAGTCAGGACCATCAGGAGAGCTGCTGGTTGTCGACCCCTGTTTTCGGGTATGCCTTCACCAAACCGACTGTACAAATGCAAAAAGAAGGACAAGGATTTGTCACTTTGAAATTCCGGGGGTGATGATTTGCAGTTCATAGCATCTTAACGAAACATTCGAATCCCTCTAGGCTAGGGGTCAGTATAATGTGCTTGCTGCATTCGGAACCATAACCACTTCCCTGTTGGTGTTTCAGCCTCACACCAATGATTGTGACAAGCCCTGGGTATGTGACAAAGTTTTAAGGTGAAAGGTTGTGGAGGAACGGACACCATAGACTCTTGGTCCTCTAGATACAGATATAGCCTTCCGGTGAAGCACAAAATACAGTAGAGAGTCTCTTACAAAGTTCCAGAGACCGGCCTCCACCTGGTCCCACTTGGTTGTGCACCAAGTGGATTTTAGTATCTTCTGTGTTTTAGGGCTTGGCTGTGACTTTGTATAAGTAACTACTTACTGAATGAATAAATAAATAAAGGCTGGTGCTGCTAGCAGGGTGCATGTGGGGACCAGAACCCATGCAAAGAGAAACCACAGACTGTGTCAATAAATAGCTGGATGTGTACAGCGTGTATCACCCTTTCGCCTTTGTCCCAGGTCCCTTGAAATGACCTCCAGGTCCGTGCAGCAGATACATTAACCCAGTGAGCTATGTTAAAATGGTCGAATAATGGAGTGAGGGAAGGGGTGTAGAGGAGGTTCCAGATATGACCTGCACCCCCGCCCGTCAGTTCGATCTGCCAGGAAGGTAGCCGCCAAGGGCCGTGACGTATGAAGAGCAAATGAACCAACAGAGAGATGCACTGGGACTCTGCCCAGTATACATTAGGAGATCCGTGGCTGTTGAAGTGCTCATAACAAGACAACCTTGGGCAGCGTGGTACCCTATCAGACAGCCATACCAGCCGCTGATACGAAATAAGGAGTACCTTCATGCGGTCCACGAACAGACCCCAAAAGCATTAATGGAAGGCCAGTAGAAATGACATAAGTGCCTGAACAGACTCGCAAATGAACAAAAGTGGCTATCGAAGACAAGCATGCCAGTGCGAGTAGCTACGAAAATAAATGTACTGGACACAGAGAAGAGACAATGTTAAAACGTAAGGAAACGGTGCTGCAAGACAAGATGGAAGCAACCGTCCAGGCTTGAAACGCAAGATGCTCAGAAACAGGTACTGCTTGCAATACTTAGTAGAATAATAGAAGCGGCATGCACCGACTATATATCTACCTCAAGAAGCACATTATACAAGTGCGACTCCATTTTGTAAAAGCAGAAATGTACCTAGGCGGCCAGAGACCTGACAGGCCAAGTTTTCGAAACCCAGCTAAAGGCAAGAGAAGGAGCGGAATCGAAACAAAGAGCGGCTCATGCCTAGGAAATCGAGGTCAACCAGAGAAGGGGAGGAGAGCATCAACTCGCAAGAATGAGGCTCCGGAGCATACCAGCTCGCCCGTGAAGGTCAAGATAAGAGAGGCCCAGGCAGGTGGCAGAGCCGAAGCAGAATTAAATACAATAAAAGCTGGAAACTGAAGCAGATTCATGGTGAACAGACAAGTGACCAGCCAGGCGCGAAGAAGTACCATCGCCTGATGTCATCCAGAACATGAGGATGCCATAACTTCTCCTGATAAGAGACTACAGTCCCGAGGCCATACCCAGCCAACTAATTGACACATAGCCCTAAGATACTGATTGATGGAAGGGAGGCAGGGTGAAACTTGGGAAACCAGGCACCTGGGTTTCCATTCTGAATGCTGCTAATTAAAATGGGGATTTATGTCTAGGGGTGTAACCCGCCCATCACAATAGACCAAGTAATCTAGGGTCCTATAGCCAGTAGAACCAATGAGACGTCGTACTTGTAGTGACGTCTATCACGAGTAATGTAGAGGGTTGAACATAAACGCCCACCGAATAAGAGTTATCCAATGCACATGCTCTGTTGCCGTATACAGATATAGCACCTATACTTAAGTTACTTTTCCTAACCAATTATATTGCATGATGATTTTTGTAAAGTTGGACGTCAATGATGACGAGTTTTATGCATAAAAGTGGCTGTTCAACTGAAGTTCAGGGAAGTCGGGGCGAGAGAGGTGATCGCAACGGTGCTGATTTCCATTTATTTTCCCTGTTTGATGTACTTGCCATTAAACGACTTCCCTTTGCCAACTTACTGAGTCCTCATTATTGAGTTGTGCTGGAGTATGTGAATCCTGTCCCCCCTGTCCTCACATGGTGCAGCTATCTTGTCTTACAAGCTCAGGAGGGTGAGTACTGTCCTATGGGCCCGTCAGTAACTTCCTCCCCTCTCTGAACACTAGGTAGCATGAGGATGGTTTCGGCCATCGAGTATTGATTATCAATTGATAGCTATAAGACACCTTCAGACCGACAGCACAAAGTAACTCTGGGTCCTCGGTAAGATCACAAGTCCTTTCGCCATTCCGGCTGAGTAGACTGAGAAGCTCCCCGTGGACAATGATAGAGTAAAAGTTTCAAAAATCTGTAGTGGGTCTGAAGGAACCCGCCTTTCCAAGCATAACCCTTCTCATTCCCACGGGCAGAGGATTGGACGAAAACCTTAAAAGCAGGAAGAGGAAGGGGTGGTGATCCCGAAGTCCAAGAGAGGAAAAGATGTGATCGGTGAGTGAAACAACGAACTTGTTACTTTGGCAAATGTCTCGTAGGCATTAGAGTAAATAAGGGTAAGGTAACGGAGGGTGGCGGAGAGAAAATAAAGTAGGTAGAAGTAGAGAAGACTGTATTTATATAGGGGATTAATGACTCGAGCATAAGAAATAAAGAGTGGATACCAGGGGGGCACCTGAGAAAAAAAAACATAAGGAATACCAGGGGGGCACCTGAGCAAAAACGTAAGGAATACCAGGGGGGCACCTGAGCAAAAACATTAGGATTCGCCTTGTTTCTGCGCTTTAAAGAGTGGTCAGAAGGAACGTGAACCCAGAGCCCACAGTGGGGGGCCAATTTAGGCTACGGTGACGATTAAAGACGTCACAAAAGGGGTTTGTTCACATCGCATGGTGGGGTATTGATTAGAAGGCAGGTATGTGTGATCAGCTGGCGTCTGTCTAGTCTGTCAAGCGTCTGTTATATATGTCCTGTGTATGTCAAATGTGAAATTATTGTATTGATGATTGATTGAAATGCATTTTGGCTTTACGCGATTTCGTAACTAAGAGGGAATCGCCTTTGAATTGATGAGTTTTGAGTAAATTGTTGGTACAAAATTTAGCAGAAAAAAAATTGAATAGGAGCTTGCGTATGTGGTGCTCGCACATACTAGTGGAAAGATTAAAGAACTGTGTAAATATTGTTGGTGACGAAATTAAGAATGGAGGAAGTTACCCCACTTGCGCATTTATGCAAGCAACTGCCCAAGCATGCAATAAAACAGAAGAAATATAGCCAGGAGTGGGTTAAGGGTACCGCCAATAAGATGTTTATGCCTTGGCCCCAGAATGGGTCGCTTTCTAAGGCTGTTTTACAGCACATGACCACCTTCCTACACGCCACATATACAGGCAAGAAGCTAGAGAAACGTCTTGCTGTCCTTGAGCTATGGAAAATGTTTGAAGAAACAAAGGTGGAAGAACCACACACAGACTGGATACTAAATGTATGTACAGAGGGGGGTGAGACGCCTACCACGCCACCAGCCCCGCCTGAGCCAGTCAACGAAGGGAGCAAAACAGAAGGGCTTTACCCGCTAAGAGAACTCAAGGCAGCTACGGGGTATAGCAACGCCGCATATGAGTCACCTACGTGCAGTAGTGACGAGATCAAGGAGAGGGAGCAGGAGAGTAATCTTGCCTCCACAGTCCCGAGGGACAAGGAAAGACGTGATGGTGGAAAAAAGGATCAGGCACAGACTAGTGCATCTCTTGAAAAAGAGAGAGAGGGAACGAAGCGGAGGGCAGATACTATTGAAATTAGATGGAAAGGGAAGCGATGAGGTACGGTCGAGAGAAAGGACTGATGAAGCACAACGAAGGGAGAAGGAAAAGAAGAAGGAACTAAGGGATGAAAGGACAAGAAAGAAAGATAGGCTAAGACGAGAACAACTACGTCGTGAAGAGCAAGGAATACCGCTCAGTCACACACAATACGCAGCCTAGGAAAAGCACAGGCAGAACATGCTAAAGTTAGAGGAAGAGAGGAGAGTGCACAAAAGAAAAGTAAAAAAGTGGGAAGAGGAGGAAAGTAGAAGGGCAAAAGAACGTAGAAATGAAAGAATGATGGAAGTAGATAAGGCTAGGGGGGAAGCAAAAAAGCGAAAGGAAACAGACAAGGAAATAGAATGTAAGCACAGACAGAGGGCACGGGATCTTGAATATTTGGAGCGGGAAGTGATTAAACCCAGTCCCACAGTAGAATGGGAAGACATAGAAGAATGTTTTCCTGCAAGCGATGCGGTACCGGGTACATGCAGGACTAATATTGAAGATGACGTCGACACCAGAAGCATCGGGGAAACGATTGATAAAATCTATGATGAGATGGGACTGGAACTAGTTTACCAAGGGGGAAGGGAAGAGGAGCGCTTAGAGAGCACTCAGCTATATGACACTCAGGATGTCACCCAAAGTAGTGGGAGCAGGGGACTGTCCCTAGACAGGCTAGAGATTGGGCAAAACGAAGAAGACGCTAGGAGTTGTGTAAACTGGGAGTACTCAGAATCTGACTCTGGTGGGGAAACAGAGGATGTGGCATATGAAGAAGGGAGACAGTGTGAAAAACGGCCCCCAGGAGACAGAGGGGTACGATGGTCAGACGCTAGCAGGTCCACAAGTAGGGCACCGAAGTCTGCCGCGCAGTCCGGCCGTCATGAAGGAACACCCCACGATCCACGGGAGGCGTCAGCACCTGCCTATGCAGACAGACTAAGGGCATTGCAGGTAGACGGCAAGGCGGGAATGCCACCCCGGCAATAGACCAGAGAGCTATGGGAAAGAGAAGGAGGACTGTGCATTCCAATTCCCGTTGCTAGAAAAGGGGGAGCAAGACCACAATATATTCCATGGCCACACATGGACCGAGAGAATCTTAAAAATAAGCTTCCAATGCGGACATCGGGAGCCGGAAAGTGGATACACGAGTTAGAGAAAATGAGGGGGGGTGTCACCTTAGCTATATGGGACGTTAAGGGCCTCCTAATTTCTATACTTGGTGAAAGAGCAGATGATGTATGGAAACGGGCAGGCTACCCTAGGGTAACCTTAACTGATACCGCCCATGACGGAGCGCCATTTAATAACTGCAGAGCAGCAGTGTGGAAAGAACTTTGAATGCTATACCCAGACACGTCCGATATGGGAGCTATAATGACTCGGAAAATGAAAGATTCCGAGGATCCGTTGATTTATATCCAGAATTTTCAGGACGCGTGGGTGCTCGAAACGCATGAGTCTTGGACGAAATCTATCCCTGTATTCTACCACATATTATGCCAAGGGTTGCCTGAACCATTGCAGAAGCAGCTAAAAAAATGGTAGGAGTAGAAGCCAAACCATGGGCCGAAATACAGTTGACAATTGCAACCGACTGTAGATTGTTCCAAGAAAAGAATCGGAAAAAAGAGGCAACGCGTAAGGGAGAGGAGGCAAAGCTAGTCCAAAAGAAACTCTCGAAATATGCTCTCGAGGGAGCCATGCTCACCAGCCCAGCTGAGCCAAGCGCACAACAAGCGACCAACCCATCGCAGAATAATCAAGGTAACGCAGGGTCTTACCCGAGAGGAAGGGGTTTTGGAGGAAGAGGATGGCAGAGTAATCAGGGAGGGTTTCGAGGTAAACAAGGAGGTTTTCAGAATATTCAAGGGGGCTTCCAGAATGCACAGATGGGCAGTCCAGCTACGCCGGATGGACAGTTGGCCCGACCACCGCCAGTCTGTTGGCTGTGTGGAATGACGGGACACGTAACGTGTATGTGCAGAAGCCAAGGCATATGGCAAAATGGCCAAGGGATGGGAGCAGGCATGATGAATCAACCTGCCATCCCGCAACAGGGCGGTGCACAAAATTACACAGTGCAGCCGCAGGCATCAGGCGTGCAGCAAGGTGCACAGCAAGTGGTTCAACCACCGAACATGGGGAACTTGCCGCAGGGACAACCCCAGCAGGCACTACCGCAAATGTCACAGGACACTGGTTCCGGAGGGGGAGTTAACCATGGGACTGGGGGAAATCAACAAGTATACAGTGGACCGAACTTATATATAAAATAGGACAGCTCACGGGGGACTCTGATGTGTTCTATCCTATCAGTGACACCAGACCGTAACAGGGAACCAAGGGTGAATGTCACCATGGGGGGAAAGAATATTCCTTCTTAATTGATACGGGTGCAACGCGCTTGTGCATTTGAGAAGGCACGTTTTCCTTGTCCGGCGAGGCTATAGATACTCAGAGTTTCACTAGAGCTCATAGTAGAGTTCCCTTTACAGACGCACTCCCAGTCTCAGTGGGAGAGCGCAAAATGAATGTACCCCTATTATATTCACGTCAGACTCCAGTAAATATTCTGGGTCGGGACCTGATGACTAAACTAAACATGACCATCTCGTTTACCGAGAATGGTATAGTGTGCTCTACTCCAGGAATGCATTATTCAAACGTGTGCGAAATGATCAGTGCATACTCTGGATGTGCAGCAATGAGGGCTATACCGCTAGAACCAGAGGTTTTCGCATATGGCGTTCGGGTGCTTACGGTGGGATTGCCAGGCCTCACTGACAGACCTATGAGAACCCCGGATGAGTTTCTTTTCAGACCAAGAATACCCATGCACGAAGAGGAGGGACAAGTATTTCCTTTAAGGGTGCAATTTTCTGCAGTACGAGGGAAAGTGGTATTTGTCGAAGGATGTTATGATGAAGGCAGACAATGGGGTGCGATTGTCGCCATTGAGGAAGGGTACCGAGTGACTGACATCACCGATGACGATCTGTTCGAAGAACACCCTGACCTAGAAGAGACAAGGGTGGAAGTGAGTCTCATATTTTGGCTCAAAATGATCAAACGAGAGGTGCCACAGAGAATGATGTTGGCACTAGTATGTCCGGAATACTTTGATGATGACATGGCTCAAGTGCCTGCCGCAGTATGGACAACAGGACCCTACGATGTAGGACTCCTGAAGGGGGCAGGGGAAGTGAAAATTAAACTGAAGCCAGGAGCAATTTTCCTGCGAGCGTGACAGTATCCCATGTCCAGAGAGGCAGATGAAGGGATCGCAAAGACAATCTCCGCTCTGATGGAGCAGGGCATCCTTGTGACGTCAGAATCGCTGTGTAACACAGTGATTTACCCTGTCAAGAAATCAAAAGGAGGGTCTTGGCATTTAATCCAAGATTTAAGAGCCTTAAACGATATTGTTGCAGCCGAGTTCCCTCTAGTCCCGAACCACTCAACAATCGTATGCAACATACCCACTGAGGCAAAATATTTCACGGTGATCGATCTGAAGAATGCGTTTTTCATGATCCCATTGCATCGTGACTCACAAGACCTGACGTCATTCACTTTCAGACAAATGTGCCTGAAAAGCACAAGGTTGCCACAGGGGTTCTGCGAGCCCCCGTCTATTTTCAACAGAGTCCTGCAAATGGACCTAATCAATTTTCCGGTGGACAAAGTTGTGTTGAGTATGTAGATGACATTCTGATCTGCAGCCCCACTGAAGAGCAGTGCAGGCAAGACTCTGTCCAGCTACTAACCATACTGTCTGAGAAGGGATACAAAGTTGATAAGGAGATGATGCAGTACTGTCAGCCAGAAGTATTTTACATAGGGCAACTGATTTCACATGAGGGGAAGAAAGTAACCCCAGAGAAGGCTAAAGCTATCATGAACACGGCCAAGCCACGCATGATAAAACAAATGCAAAGCTTCTTAGGCCTGTGCAATTACGTCAGAACATGGGTCTTCGACTACAGCTCATACACTAAGCCCTTGCTTCAGGCCCTATTAAAGGCTCAGGCGACAAGGGAACATATCGAGTGGACTGAGGCAATGGAAAAGGGGTTTACAGAACTCAAGGGGGCAATTTGTAAGGCCCCAGTTCTCGGTATTCCTAATTATGCAGAGGAATTCTACCTGTTCTCACATACCGATGGTAATTTCATGACCGTAGTGCTCACGCAGCGAACCTCGCTGGGGTATAAGCCCTAGCGTATTACAGCGGGAATCTGGACCCAGTCATGAAGGGCCACTTCCCATGCGAACAAAATCTAGCTGCTGCTGCGTTCGCCATCAAGAAGGCGTCATCCATTGTGATGGGGTGCTCCATGACACTGTCTGTTGAGCACTCCCTGTACGCCATACTAGAGAAGCCAAAAGGCACACTGACGTCTCAAAGAACATCCGCCTATTGTCAGTCTAGAAATACGGATACCTCTACTTTGAGACGGCAAACGCATTTTCGGGGCCATGGGCCAACCGTCTCATGCACGATACGACAAAATATAGGTTTTCGAGTTTACCAATGAACGGCCATTTTGATGTAACAAGAATCGCCATTTTGTTTTCTAACCATTGCTCATTGCTTTCTGTTCCTATTGCTTAGCATGATATTTTTCGCTTACAGTGCTCGACTGTGAAACATTGTTGTCTGTATGTGAAAAGGACAAGGCCGCAGGGCCGTGAGGATAACAAGAGTTCGCTGAAACACTGACGTAGGCAGCGCCAGGAAGAATGCCCGGCTCCCTCCCGAATGTAGCCTTGAAGCAGAGCTGCAGGGCATTTAATCACAGCTGCCAGCCAGTCTCGTTATATGGTAGAATATGTTAGAATAATACCGCTAAAGGCTTGAATTATGCTTTTCTTACGGCCCCACTTTTGCTGAGCCCACTAGAGCATGTCGGCTCCCAGGACGCGAATAGCACCTGATAGATAGAAAGGTGCGGAATGCAACTCCCCCCCTGTATGTAGTTCGCTTCCAAGAACAGAAGCGCTGTGTTCTATTCAATAACCGAAAGATGCCTTTGCACTCACAAATTGCAAATTGTTACTAGAATAGATGTTTGAAGGTGTCATAGTGGTCGGAGATGTCCATCATCACACCAAGTTCAAAGAAACCCAATAAAGGGGGGGGGTGTTAAACATGTCATAGCTGATTGTTTGTTATGCATTTTATACATATGTAACTGATGTACCTAATTCACTCTCTTGCGTCCCTCGAGGTCTAGAGATACACGTCGCAGGACGTGAGACCGAGTTGGCCAACTGAGACTTTTGCTTTGCAATAAAACCCTAGCTTTGGGAATACAACCTCGTGTCTGGCGTCTCTATCGTGTGTGGTGACTCGCCTTGTTTCCATAGACATCAGGGTCCTCTAGGGGCCCCTTTCAAGATGGCGCCCGAATAGGGACCCTCCCCCACTTGCTCCATCGCGTAACGTTGCAATTGAGAAAGGCAGAGAACGGGAGGACGGGACGATCGAGCTGGGATCAAGAGGTGTTCGGGGCGCCCTGTAAAAGTGATGAGAGACTCCTTTTCAGATCTGCACACATCTGATCCTTGATCGACGTGCCTGGCTAGAGAACAAGGAGGCGAGGGTCCCGAAACGAGGCGGAAGCCAAGAAACGCAGATACAACGTCCTTTGGTGCGTCAGTATACAGACGACTTGATTTATCAGGTGAGTCAATCCCCGATTCAAAGCATCCTGATATTGGTTGAGAGTTGACTTTGCAAAATCAAACGCCCTAAGTAAGGTTGATTAACCAGGGGGAAGGTTGAAACATACCTGGGGTATTGTCCACCCTAGCAGGGTTTTTCCGCTGTGGTAGACAATCTTTGGAAGATGGCCAAATTGTACCACCTGGGGGAACGCCGGCGTATGAGATGTATGTGAAGTATGGAGTGGGTGCGATAATATTCTGTGAGACTTGGCATAGGCAAACCAGAAAGCAACAAGACCATCAGTGGCCGATTAATGGTAGTTTTGAGATAGCGAGGATAGACAACCTGGAAAGGGTTTTGATAAGAAAGAAAGCGCGTCCTGCAGCATTTGAGACTATTAAAGACTGGAGAAAGGAAGCAATTCTCCGATTTAAAAGCAGAGCAAAGCATGCGCGCAGGTATAAATCAAAAGGTGAGGTAGCGGGAGAAAACGAGGAGGAGGAGTGCACTCAGACTCTAAGAAGGGCAGGCAGGCGTGACCAGTTGAATATAGAAATGATATACCCACAACGAGAATTACACATAGCAGATGAATTGATAGAAAATATATTGACCCATACAAAACAACGCCCAAGATCAGAAGTAAGACCAGACACATCAGTAGCTATTGCCCAGACCCCGCCCGTAGCTCAAGCTCCCCCTCCGGTAGGTCAAGCCCTCCCACAGCCACAGACCGCGCACGTAACACTTCCTATTAGCCAACCAGGCCCACAACAGACACTCCCTGTTCCCATTGTCCCATCCGCACCTCCCACCTTAGACACAGACTCGGTACTGTCCGTTCCCCCCGGGTTGAAGTTGAAACCGCGGGGGCAAGAGGCAGGACTGACCAACGGGGGTGCACGATGGTAACCCGCAGCGCAATCAGCAAAGAAAGGAAGGTGGAATTACAGCAACAGGCAGAGATGTATATAGACGGGAATGATGGGACGGCAACATTGGCTTTGATATATGACATCCGTAGATGCAACGAAAGACAGATAGTGTTGGAATGCATGGGTGAATATTTGGTGGAAAAATGGAAACAGCTAATTGGGAAATTACCACCGCAGCGATTGTTAGATTTGAATGCATTAGCACGCTGTAGGGAGAGGGATGAAGAAGTGAGAGAACATGTGTATAGACTTTTTGAGCTTAGAGATGAATTAGATAATGATTATGTCAAAACGTTACTACCCCTGCGTACAGGAGTAGGGAAGTCGGGAGGCCTGGGAAGGGGGGAAAAGGGTCGCATAATAAACGGCAGCAGTCACCATCGCCGAGGCAGAAGGAGATGGTGAACGAATTATCGTTGCTAAAACAGGTGGGGGCAGACTTGAAGGAATGTCTAATTAGAACACAGGTACTATTGCAGCAAGTAACATGGCATAATATAGGGCGAGGGAACGCACAAGGAAGGAGTAATTTGAATATGCATGGGAGAACAGTGGGACTGAATCAGTGTGCATATTGTAAAGAGGAAGGACATTGGTGAGCGCAATGCCCGCATCTACAGAATAGAAATGGGTCTGGTCAGAGGAGACAGCATAGAGGACACCCAGGAGCGAATGGACCAAATAGGAATAGTATGCAGCAGCAACATAATAACGGAGGTAGTCAAAACCAAGGCCAAAACCAAAATGCCCCAAACCAGAGTCAGGGACAGCAAAATCAACAATATGGAAATCAGAGTGGGGGAAATAGAGGGAAGAGTGGAAATGTTTTCGATACACAACCAAACACGTATTACAGTAATAGTAATGATTACACATCGGACTATGTGTTATTTCCCCAATAGGACAGCCCAGGAGAGGGGTCGGAACCAGTGTCTATTCCCGTGAATCAGAGAGGACCCTACGTAGAAATGAGAGTCGGGAATGAGGAGCACTGCTTTCTTGTAGATACAGGAGCACAGAAGTGTTCAATAGACCATCACTTGGTTCCGGATATACCACTGTCAGGGCAAAAGAATATTTCCGTAGGGTTCGCAGGTACACCAGTCATAAACCCAGTGTCCAAACCAGTCCCAGTTACCATAGAACTATTAACTGAACATTGTTCTTTTCCTTCTAACAGAAGATTGTGGAGAATATTTGTTGGGATTAAACTTGTTGAAAAAACTAGGTTCTGTTATACATTGCACGGCAGACGGAATGTTTCTAACGATATGGCCACACAATGCCCCTGTGTCAGAATTCATGTCTGAAGCGTTACCAGGGGAGCTAAGTAAAGTACCAACCTGTATATGGGCAATGCATGACAACGATGTGGGATGTTTAAAGATAGAGCCAGTAAAGATTATTTTGAAAGAAGGTGTTACCCTACCATGAATACCCCAATACAAAATTTCGGTTGAAGGTGAGAAAGGATTGAAGAGTATTGTTACTGATTTGGTGAAATTAGGGGTAATCGAGGAAATCACAGGCAGTACATGCAACAGCCCGATTCTTCCGGTTTATAAAAAAGGAGGTAATGAGGTACCATACCGTTTCATAATTGATCTACGCGCATTGAATAAGGTAGTAGATCCGCAATTTCCTCTAATGCCAGACGTCACTACAATATTGACAATGATACCTGTTTCAGCAGAATATTTTAGTGTAATAGATTTGAAAAACGCATTCTTTAGTATTCCAGTGGACAAGGACAGTAGATATTTGTTCGCGTTCACATTAGGAGGACGATCATTTACATTCACACGGATTCCGCAAGGTTACACGGAAAGTCCAAGTATTTACAGTAGAGCATTAAATGAACAGCTAGACATGCTGGAATTACCCATGGGTTGTGTACTTTTGCAATACATAGACGATCTATTGCTAGCTGCAGACACAGAGGATATTTGTAAAGAAAGCACTGTATTACTACTGTCACACCTAGCGGCACATGTCCATAAAGCTAGTTTGAAGAAATTTCAGTATAATCGAAAGGAGGTGGCTTATTTGGGCTTCCTACTTTCGAAAGGAGGGAGAAGACTAACGCCAGAACGCATAGAAAGTATTTCTTGTATGCCTATTCCAAAGACACAAAAAGGAGTCAGAGCCCTAATAGGAATGGCTTCATATTGCCGACAATGGATTGGTAATTTTGCGTTAATTGTGAAACCATTAGTGAATTTAACTAGAAAGGATGCGGTTATGCCTTTGCAGTGGGATGAGGAATGTCAGAAAGCATTTGATGGATTGAAAACTGCATTATGCTCGGCTCCAGATTTGGGTACGCCGAACTATGAGAACATTTTTAGACTATTTGTGTGTGAAAGTGAAGGATGTGCATTGGCGGTTTTGACACAGGAACAAGGTGGAAGAAATAGGCCGTGCGGCTATTTTTCTTCTGCGCTGGACCCTGTAACGTGCGCACTACCACGATGTTTGCGATCTGTCGCGGCGGCTGCTGCGTCAGTGAAACAAACGGAAGGGATGGTATTGGGGCACACTTTAATTCTGATGGTGCCACATGCCATAGACGTTCTATTAAATAGGACACAGACGCAACACCTCACCTCTGCTAGATTGACAAGATATGAGATTATCTTGTTCGCGTCCCATATCCAAATTATGAGGTGTAGCGCTTTGAATCCTGCAGAATTAATGCCACTGACCTTAAAAGAAATTGGGAAGAATGAATCACCCCCCCACGATTGCTTAATGGTCACTGAGGAAGAAACCAAGGGAAGAGTTGATTTAAGTGATCCCCCACAGAAAGAGCCAGATGGAGAGTTATTTTGTGACGGCTCATGTTTTAAATTACCAGATGGCACGACAACTGCCGCATATGCTATCACTACCCTAGAGAGTGTTGTAGAAAGTAAAAGAATACACTATAATTCAGCACAAGCCGCGGAAATAATAGCATTGACCAGAGCCTGCGAGATTTCTGAAAATTTGAATGTGAATATATATACTGATAGTCAGTATGCTTTTGGAGTGGTTCATAATTTTGGTCGACTCTGGGCTGAGAGAGGGTTTCTGACATCACATGGTGCCAGAATTCAACATGGCCCTTTGATTGTACGATTGCTGTCTGCACTCACGTTTCCAAAGCGCCTAGCAATAGTGAAATGCGAGGCACATAAAAAAGTAACATGGAAAATATGAGAGGGAAACGCGTTTGCAGACAGAATTGCAAAAGAAACTGCCACTGATTTGAATACCAAGATGATGACTGTTCAGACAGAGGAAGTACCCTGTATGATAGAAGATGGAGTTGCGACTGTCAAAGAAATGCAGGCCGAGGCTACGGCCGATGAAATACAGGGATGGGCAGAGGGATCTGCTGAGTTGGATCTGGAGGGTTGTTGGGTGGACAAGGGAACTAGAAACTGGATGTTGCCAAATTCGTATGTGACTGCAATGGTCACAATGGCCCACAGTCCTACGCACATCTGTGCCAAGAAAATGATACAGCACCTTTCTACAGTATGGCAGAATGTAAACATAAAAAAGAATGCAGAGAGGTTGGTGCAGAACTGTATCACGTGTTTACAACACAATGTAGGAAAGGGAACAGTGACTCCAACAGGCAGTTTTGGCCCGCCCTCCATGCCGTTTGAGGTAGTTCATTTTGATTTCATAGAGATGGAGAGGTGCCAAAACTTAAAATACGTCTTGGTGGTGATCTGTGCTTTCAGTAAGTGGGTGGAGGCATATCCTTTGAAAGATTGCGCAGCAATGAGTATGGCAAAAGTAATGTTGAAGAAGTACTTTTCCTGATTTGACTTGCCCCGGGTCTTATGGTCTGATAATGGACCGCATTTTGTGGGTGCAGTGGTATTACAGATATGTGCTGGTCTCCAGATTGATAAGAGATTCCATAGTTCAAGGCAAACCCGAGTTCTGCCGGTCTTGTGGAGAGGCACAACGGGATTCTTAATTCAAAGATTAGTAAGATTTGTGCGGGAAGCAAGTTGAGCTGGGTGGATGCATTACCAATAGCACTATTATGCATGCGTACGTCTGTACAGGCTAAAACTGGGCTCTCCCCGTACGAAATCGTAATGGGGAGGCCGGCAAATGTTTGGTGCGCACCTCAGCCAAAACGACTTAGTGAAATAGAACATCCTGTGCTTAGTACTTATTGTGGCCTTTTAATGCAGAAATTGCGTTTGATTAATCAGCAGGTGCAGGAGGCATTACCAGTGAGATACACCGGTCCGGGGCACGCGCTGGAGCCAGGAGACTGGGTGCTGCTAAAAAACTTTGAAAGAAAGTCATCATTAGTACCCAGGTGGCGCAGGCCCCATCAAGTACTTTTGGCGACGCAGACGGCAATACGGGTGGATGGAAGGAAGTCGTGGATCCATGCCAAGAAGATTCCAACTCCACTGAAATACTTGCCTGACACTGATGACCGGAAAGAGACAGCGGTCCCAGAAACGAAAGAAACTGTTGCAAGTAAGCAGCCACCTAATCTGCCAAAACGAGAAGTGAAACTCGAAACAAAGCCTGAGACGATTGCCAAAGAAGGGGAAGGGCAAAGAGTGCCCCAACGTTGCCCAGCAGAATTGACATCACTGCTGACCGACGCAAAATCTGCCTTGCAGATACCAGCAAAACCAAATTGTGTACCCCTTTGGTGCCCACCAGCACTTGCCAGCATGCCAAAAAACAGATCTGCATCATTGGCATGGCGCACACTAGCACCTGCAGTAGCGCCACAGGCTGACTTCGAGCCTGAATCTGGAAGTGCACCGGCACTGTTCACGGATCATACGATACCAGGAGCAAGGCGATACAACCTGCGGCCTCGGCAGACAAAGTGATCCGCAGTTCTTTTTGGTGTTTATGTCAACCTCTGGTTCTGCTCATGGACCGAGAAAGAACCAGAGGTGTAAAGGAGAGAAGCGTGAGAATTGTGCAAATCGGACAATTCAAGACTCGCGGCTCCTCGGTGCGATCATAAAAAGTACATGTGTCCGGAACCAGAGCGGACAAGCTGGTCGCACATGATACTGAGGCGATAACTGATCAAAGGTCCTCTGAGCAGTGAAAGAGGGGACAAGTGAAAACGAATAATCGAATCCATGCTAAAAAGGACAGGCAGAACTGAACTGTGACAAAGAATTCCATTGAACTTATAAACATCAGAGCAAGCGCGACGAAGAGAGATATCCACAACGAACTGTGATAAGGAAGAAAGACGACGAGAAACATGCCGGGACCGGTTCCAGCCTCCTCCTGCACCACCACGGCTGAGAATGAGTCAGTTATAAAGACTATAAGTTTAAGAAAAACGCATGGAAAAACAAATTGTATGCTGGTACTAACGATAATAATGTGCTTTATGAGCGTGGTAGTACCAATATCGACAGCCCTAATATTATGGTGGGTAGAAACAATACACCCACTAGAAATGTTTTTACCAATAATTAATATATCCACTACTGAAAGCCTGGTTCAGGTGATCACTTATACCCTACCCCCAATGGAAGAAAAACACAGGGAAGGTTTTGGAAATAACACCTTACTGCTGATAATGAACATGAGACATGCAATCCTGAAGAAAACAAACTGCTGGGAATGTGCCCATTTACCACAGCATGCCGGAAAAGGAATAGGGTGGTATGTGCAGCCATTACCATTAAGTTCTACATGTAGTGCATCTTTAGGTGCAATGTTCTATGGGAAATGGAATGAGAGTAATACGGGTCAATTAGACAGAACCAACATGAATGAGTTTGAGGAGATAATAATGAAGCCTGTGGGTAGTTCCATTTTCCATAAAGCACAAGTAATAGCCCCAGAGCCCACGAGGAAAAGTACACGGAAGATAACACGACAAAATAGACGCGATAGATCGTCCCCGCCAGAAAAAACATCTGTAATGACGTTTCGTGTAAGAACAGAAGGGGACAAAGATGCGATTCCCCTATCTTACACGGTGAATTATAGCCCAAGAACTGTCCCTTTTTGTCTAAAAAAGAAAGGCTCTTTTTCAGTCGGACCATATACTGGTTGTATGAATACAGTGGTACTAAAATGGGAAATAGAACCAGTATACATAGGTGATCCAGTTTACTTTATATGTGGAGAGAAAGCATACCCTTGGTTGCCCAGAAACTGGGGAGGTACATGTTACCTAGGGCTACTGTTCCCAGGAGTATTCCTCTTAGAAACAGCAGCCATGGCCAGATTATCCAGAACTAGAGTCAAAAGGACTGCCAAAGGTGTTTTAATAGCAACTGATGTAGCAAAATCATTCATTCCATTGTTAGGACAGATAGTGAACTCCTATAATATAAGGCAACTGTCCAGAATCCTAAAGAATACAATAAACACACAACAGATATATTATTTAACATGACGTTGGAAGAAAGAGGAATCAGGTTAATGACGCTGCAAAATAGAATGGCTCTCGATGTGATCCTGGTTGATCGTGGGGGAATTTGCAAAATAGTGGGATCAGCATGTTGCGTTTATGTCGATGACTATTCCCCCACGATCTTTGAAGCAATAAAGAAAATGCACGTTCTAATGTGAAAACAAAGAAATCAATATGAGGCTGGGAAGCCCAAAGGAAACACACCAACACAGGTTACAAAGGACATACAAAGTGCTTTATTTAAAAGCTACAACAGTTACCAAAAAGTCAATTGACAAACGGATAGATATTCGGCTCTCAGAGTAACGTAACAAACTTCAACGAAGGTTCGATGCATTAGTAGAGAGACCGTACATTGGAATACTTGTGCTTTTATACTCTTTATCCAGCCCTGGCCAACCCCCTCGCGGGTTAACCATTCTTGGGACCAGGCCTAGGGTTCCTTGCCAGGTCAATCCTATAATTTATGCATTTTGATCAGTTTCGCTGATATAGTTGTACATTTACACATAGGTCAGGGATAGGACAAGGTCTCAGTTTGCGACCCCGACAAGTGGCCTGCAGGCATATTATTTACTCATGTGTGCGGAGGTCACAACGGCCAGAATCTCACTCAGAATGTCATTCGGCCTCCATTTTGATGTTCAGGGTGACTTCCACATTACAAGAGAACCTAAAATGGCGGCTAAATCCAAGATGGCGACTTACACAATTTTTTGTTAAGGTCAAGACCTTGCCGCGGAGTCTATTTACATGATATTTTAGACAACTTGGCGTAGGCCAACACACATTCAAATACTGCGATAGGAGGCAAAATATCATTTCAATTCCAACAGACCCTCCTTTTGGCCTATGCCAAGTGCTAACATCATTTCTAATACTTTTGCAAATAACTCCATGTGTTGTCATCCATACATCCCGAATCATTGTCTGTAATATCTATAGCCATTAGGTCGTTCATCAGAACCTCTTGTAACACAAACTCTTTAGAAGCTGTATCTGGGGCATATATTCTATGCCCTATTGTGCTCACTGCTTGGGCACAACATCCCCCTAGCATTCCACATATACTCGGAAGACATTGAAAACAGCAGCAAAGGAATAGCAGGATCCCCAAAATAACCAGAATAACAGAAAGCACCTTCCAACCCCAAGATCGTAAAGAATCCCAGAACCAGGTGCTAAAATTCCAATCTCCTACAGGGATATGGACTTCAGAACTAAGAGTATGCAAGTTCTGTATTGCTTTAAAAATTGTCGGCGAGGAATCTGGTACGAAAACACAGCAAGCGGACCCCACTAATTTGCATACTCCACCTCGTTCTGCCAGAATGACATCTAATGCCATCCGATTTTGGAGTGCTACCAATCTTATTGCTTTTTGCTCTAAGGTCATATTGTAGAGTATGTCCGTGGTCCGGTTGATCGTTCTCTCCAGTACCCTTGCTAATCCCCTAATGTTCTCAGAGTTTGTTATTTGTCCCCAAAAGGGCACAACTGATTTCACTATATCTCCCAATACTTGCCCAGGGGTATCTCCATTCTTGTCCCGCCACGGGCGAGCCTTAGAAACCCCCAACCTCCAATGTGCTAGCTACAAATACCCCGGGTAACAATATTCCTAAATAACAGGTTCCCTGCCAATCCTTGGGTAACCAGGGAAATGCTAAACTACCACAAACAAAATAAACAGGCCCCCCTACATACAGAGGCCTGTTTTCTCCAGTCAAATTTACAATGTTCTTACAACCTTCAAAATCTCCCATTGGCCGAGTGCCATTTCTTTGTACACAAAAGGGGACCGAGTCAGGGCTATGATTTATAGAATAAGAAGGAGGTACGGCGTCCTTATTGCCTATCAGAGCCATTTTAAAGGAAATTAGAGCTTGAAAAGGAAGAGATAGTTTATCAGACGGCCTAATAGAAGCGACATTAGGTTTACTTCTATTTGCAAAAAGCGAACATCCCAGGGGAGTTAATTCACGTTTCTCGAAATCATTCAGATTAGTTCCATCAAAGTTCCCTGAGATGCTATCATTCCATCGGCCAAAGAATAGTGCTCTATGAGAGGCAAAGCAAGCAGTCGTTAAAGGTAAAGGATGTATATACCATCCCAGTCCCTTGTTCCCATGTTGCGGTAAATGAGTACAAATCCAACAATTATTCTTATTAAAAATGGCATGAGTTGCATTCATTACTATCATTAGAGTGTTATTATGATACTTTTGTCTATGTTGGGCTTCTCTAGGGGACAGAGTGTGAAGGTGTACAGAGGGAGTCAAAACAGTTGGTACAATCTCGGTCGGTAGTAAAGGTTTCATAGGATAGATTTCTTCAAAATACCAAAGTCCTACAGCAGCAGTTGCAAAAATAACAATTATCATTATCAAAACACAGCAGTACGTTTTCGGGGTCCAGGCACATTGTTCATTGTCCAAGTTGGTCACCCCCTTATTCACAAGTCCAGTGCGGGGAGCAGCAGCGGAGGTGGCAGGCATTGTAGTTCCTCAATCGACGACCCCAATGTTCGTTGCTGGCGACGCTACGGTCGCGCGATTTCTTAGTCCTTCCCAACCCTAGCCAGCAGAATCCCTTTTGTTCAACTGAACTTTCTTATACAAAAGAAAACTTCCAATCACTTCCTTTTTCCAGATGCACGGAAAAACCTGTTCCGTAGTTCTATTTCCTTCGTCGAAGGTTGTACCTGGTGGTACCCGAAATTGTCTGATCCGGAAATAAGGTGTCGTCACTTCCTGAGGGAAGCGACGTATCGGAGGCGACGGAAGTCGCGGAGCTTGAAACAGTGTTTTCCGGAAGTGATTTTTTCAAGAGCATGCGGAGACGAAATGGAATGTTCCCCAAGCTCCTCGGGCTCAGAGAAATTCTCCGACGCACTCACAGCGCTGTTTGCTACTCCAAGATCAGAGACTGTAGCATCAGCGAGGGGTTCTGCTTCTTCTGTAACATGTGGCGTCGGGTGAGGAAGTTTCTTGACATGCGTCGCGTGGATCCAGTGCTTCTTTCCAGCCACCCGCACTGCTGTCCTGGTGACCAGTAACACCTGGTAGGGTCCCCGCCAGCGAGGCGCGAGACAGGAAGACCTCTCGTAGGCCTTCACTAGAACCCAATTTCCAGGCTGTATATCGTGTCCTGGGCCCGTGAACCGCACAGGTAAAGCTGAGTGCACCTGGTGATAAATGAAATACAGGTTTTTAGTTAACTGGTTACAGTAGTCTACAAGCAATACATTTTCCACCTCTCTCAGGGCTTTAGGTTTTGGGAGACCCCAAATGTTAGCATGTCTCCCATCACTACCTCAAATGGAGAAAGCCCAGTCTTAATCTGAGGTGTGGTACGCATAGCTAATAATACAATAGGTAAGGCATCTGGCCATTTCAGTTTGGTATCGGCACATGTTTTCGCAAGCTTATTCTTTAAGATACCATTGTGTCTTTCCACCAACCCAGCACTTTGAGGATGTCTAGCTGAGTGAAATCATTTTTCAATACGTAAGGCTGTGCATATCTGCAAAATTACTGCTGCAATAAAATGGGGACCATTATCCGACCAAATTACCCTCGGGAGCCCAAATCGAGGAAAGAATTCTTTTACCATAATCTTTGCAGTGGTCATGGCGGTAGCATCTTTAACGGGGAAATCCTCGACCCATTTACTGAAGGCACAAATAATTACAAGAACATATTTCAGATTATTACATCGTTCCATCTCAATAAAATCAAAGTGAATGACCTCGAAGGGAACAGAAGGGGGCCCAAAGCTTCCCCTTGGAGTTACTGTCCCCTTACCCACATTGTGCTGTAAGCAGATCATACAGTTCTGGACATGCCTCTTTGCAGTCTCCAGAATCTTGTTATTCACCCAAACTTGCTCTAACATTTTCGTGATCTGCTGGGCACACACATGTGTAGGACCGTGTGCCATCATAACCATTGCCAATACATATGATTCAGGGAGCAACCATTTTCCTTTGGATGTATCCACCCAACACCCTTCATCATCCAGTTTCCCCATTCCTTCAGCCCACCTTTTAGATTCTTCTACTGTGGCATCAGTTTGAATATCTCGCACAGACCCAATACCTTCATCCATTATATAAGCATCTCTCGTTTCCCTCAAGGCATACATGTCCGTGCTAAGGTCTGTGGCCGTTTGTCTGGCTATCAAGTCAGCAAAAGCGTTCCCTTTGCCCACATCATCTATGACCTTACGATGTGCTGCACATTTCATGATTGCTAACTGTTTAGGGAGTGAGAGTGCCGAGAGTAATTGCACTATCAAAGGGCCATGCTGGATCTTGGTCCCATGTGAGGTCAGGAACCCTCTTTCCGACCAGAGCCTTCCAAAGTTGTGAGCCACCCCAAATGCGTACTGGCTATCAGTATATATATTTACTATACGCCCTTGGGAGGGTTCACAAGCTCGGGTCAACGCTATAATCTCTGCGGCCTGCGCGGAGTTATGTGAAATTCTCTTAGTTTCAACAACTTTACTCAATGTAGTAACTGCATAAGCAGCTGTGGATGTACCATCTGAAAGTTTGAAGCAGGAGCCATCACAAAACAGCTCCCCTTCTGCATTATACAAAGGAGTATCTATGAGATCTATCCTGCCCTTCGTTTCTTGTTCAGTGGTGTACAGGCAGTCATGTAATTCTTCGTCACCGCAAACAGTGTTTTGCGGGAAAGGTAAGAGTTCAGCCGGATTAAGAACACAACACCTCTTAATTTGGATGTGAGGGGAAAACAGAATTAATTCATACCTTGTTAACCGCGCAGAGGTGAGGTGTTGCGTTTGGGTTTCGTTCAATAAAATATCAACAGAGTGAGGTACCATCAAAATCAAATCATGGCCTAGGACCATTCCCTCACTCTGTTTTACAGACGCGGCAGCAGTAGCGACAGCACGCAAACATCTTGGCAAAGCGCATGCGACAGGATCAAGGGCTGAGGAGTAGTAGCCGCACAGCCTATTCTTCCCTCCGTGTTCCTGTGTTAACACAGCCAAAGCACATCCATCACATTCATGCACAAACAACACAAAGGCCTTGTCATAATTTGGAGTACCCAGAACCGGTGCAGAGCATAACGCGGTTTTGAGAAGCTCAAATGATCGTTGATGTTCCGATTTCCATGGCAGTGGCAGAGAAATGCCCTTCATCGTCAAAGCCAACATCTGTTTTATCACTAGCGAAAAGTTCGGGATCCACAACCTACAGTAAGAAGCCATACCTAGTAAGGCTCTGACTTCCTTCTGTGTATTTGGAACAGACATGCCAGAAATGTGTTTTATTCTTTCAGGTGTCAATCTTCTCCCCTCCTTTGACAGGAGGTAGCCTAAATAGGCGACCTCCTGACAACAATACTGAAATTTTTTAAGCAAAGCTTTATGACCATTTTTGGCTAAATGAACAAGCAACAGTACAGTGCCTTCTTTACAAGCAATCTCAGAGTCTGCAGCCAAAAGCAAATCATCAACATATTGAAGCAGCGTACAAGTAGGTGGCAATTCAAGGGTGTTGAGCTGCTCTTTCAAAGCTCTACTATAAATGCTAGGACTTTCAGTATACCCTTGAGGTGCCCTGGTAAATGTAAATGAGCGTCCCCCCAAGGTGAACGCAAACAGATATCTACTTTCCTTATGTATAGGAATGCTAAAGAAAGCATTTTTTAAATCCACAACGCTGAAGTGCATAGCCGTAGCAGGGATCATTGTCAATATCGTCGTCACATCAGGCACAATTGGAAATTGTGGGGTGACGACTCTGTTAATAGCACGAAGATCAATTATGAACCGGTATGGAATTGCATTGTCGCCTTTCTTATATACAGGCAAGATCGGACTGTTACACAAACTACCTGTAATCTCCTCGATCACCCCACGATGCACAAAATCGGAGACAATGCATTTCAAAGCATGCTCGCCCTCAACTGATATTTTATACTGCGGAATGTGTGGTAGTTTCACTCCATATTTCAAAACTATTTTAACGGGCTCAATCTGTAATACCCCAACATCATTGTCGTCTACCGCCCATAAACATTCCGGGACAATGCTAAGCTCAGGAGGTAAAGGTCAAATCAGGAACTGAGAATTAGGAAGTTGCTGTGGTGAAACCGTCAGCCGTACTCCATCAGAAGAACAATGAATTACTGCATTCAATTTCTTTAACAAATTCAACCCCAGCAAATTCTCTCCACAGTTTGAAGTGAGAAGAAAAGGGCAATGGTCCGTAAAGGGACCCAAAGAAACAGACACCGGTGCATAAACCGGACAGACAGTTGGTATACCAGAAAACCCTACGGAAACATTTGTTTGCCCTGACAGTGGAATGTTTGGAACCCGAGAATGATCAATGGAGCACTTCTGCGCTCCAGTGTCTATCAAAAACTGGTGTTTCCTATTCCCTACTAATAATTCAACGTAGGGGCCTTTCTGATTAACGGGAATAGGTGAAGGTTCCAAACCCTGCTTCGGGCAATCCTAATGAAATAGAGCCTCGTCAGAAGGAAGCTCTTCAGAAAGGTAGGCAGCAGAAGGGTGATCAAATATGTTCCTCGAGTCCACACTCGAGGTCTGATTTTCCCGTGAAAAAGGTTGCTGAGGATCTTGTAAAAACTGACCTCTATCAGGGCCCCCTGCTCCAGGGCGGCCCCTAGGTCGTCTACCCATACTCCCAAACGCACTGTTTGACCTTTGGCGAAGGACGGGGCACTGAGCTCGCCAATGACCTTCCTGGCGGCAATAAGCACATTGATTAATATTCACAGGACCCAAAGGAGCTTTCCTTTTGGGACATACTGACCTCTGGTCTGTGTTGTGCCTCCTCTGGGGTTTCTAACAATTTGCTGTAATAATACTTTGGTTTTCAAATCTCCTTTCCTCTTTTCAATTTTGTCCTTCTCATTGTTAACACGGTTCTCAGAATACTGAGCCATGTGCAAAACCTCAGATTGAGATTTTGCCTGCCAAGCGCTCTCAGAGGACATAATCTGTGACTGGATGTCAGGCAACAATCCACGTACAAATTTGTCCACGAACAACCTTTTCCCAGACTCTGTACCTAAATCCTGTCCACTGAAGTCAGAAAATACCTGCTCGAATCTGTTAAAAAATTCAGTGGCGCCTTCAGTTTTCCCTTGAACACAGGCCGTAAGCTTGTCCCAAATAATTCTTTTCTCTGGAATTATAGTTTTTAATTTTGCGACAATTCTATCAGGCAAAGTAAGTATTACCTGTGGTGGTTTCTCACCAGCTGGTCTTTCCCCATCAATCCTAATCATATTAGCCCACGTATCTCCCAACCCTGGCACATCGTCTACTGTCCGAACCTGTTTCCATACATCTACGGGTAGGAGTACAGGAAATAGCAAGTCAATATCACTCAAGGTGAACACAGAAGACTGCAAGACGGACTCTATTTCTTTGTAAAACCCTGTCTGGTTTTTCCTGATATCGGGAACTGATTGTCTAACAGTGTTCACTTCCTGTCGTGAAAACGGGACGTGAACGAATTGTGATACATAATGTGCAGGGATATCCACAGCGGGGGCACCAGTCCCAGCGTTGGCGGGGATCTCAACTTTTGGGACAAAGGTCGGAGGAACCTCTCTCATAGGCAACTGAGATATAGGTACCTCCGGCCGCTTACTAAGCAACAGAGCCAGGTCGAGCGCTAAGGCAGCTGAAGAAGTGTCGGGCGAAAAAGCCCTTTTACAGATCCCCAATAATTCTATGGGGCAACAAACCTTCTTTCTTACTCACTCTTCTTGCAGGTACTGTACCATTACCTGAATTACCTTTCTTTGCATTTCTACTGTATACTGACTATACGTGTCATATACTTCATCTGGCGGAATCGATGAATCTGAGATCCATCGAATCGCATCTTTGGTACAAATTCGTATTTCCTCAGGTGCCGATCTACGACATGGAAGGAACCGTTTCTGTACATATATTCTATCGTCTTCGTCGTCCTCAAAGTCTTTCCTAAACTCAAACAATTTTTCAACATGCCCATATACTTTCTGCTCTGTGTCCCTCGAAAGTGCCAAAGCATTCAGATCTCTCACTCCTTGTGGAAGATCCGAATTTTGTAATCTACCCCACATCACACATAAATGAGTCCCCAAACTTTCAATAAAAACATGTTTCTCGGGAAAACTATTCAAATTAGATAATGTGGGAAAAACATTAACTTGATCACCTTTCGCCATACAATGCCTAGTCCATGCAAACAATTCCTGTTTCTTATCTGCAGAAACAGTATTACGAGTGACGATCTTTGATCCTGCACCTGGATCAACTTCAGTTGATACGGGGCCACTCGGGAGCGGAGGTGTAGGTAAATTTAATAAAGGTGCAACTATCGGTGCAGAAGGAAGGGGCGGTGCGATAGGTGGAGGAACAACAACTATGGGACTAGGAACAATAGGTTATACAGGGGGAACAGGAATGACAGCAGGAGTAACAGCAGGAATGGGCAGAGTGCCCAAAATAGGAACATACGGAGGTGGCGCTGAGGCATCAGGCCTGCGTTCCTTTAACAATTTCTCAATAAATTCTTCGGAAACATGGAAATCTCTAGAGGGGTAAATTTTCTGGATTCCAAGCAAAAAAGCCCTATCCATATTTTTAACTGATTCTGAATGTTTTTCTTTATCATATAACAACGCTTTTTCGGCGTTTGTTTTATGACGGCGTGCATGTTTGTCCCTACTTTTAAGCTGCTGTAACGCTTCTTTTTTCCAATTCTGTAAAACATCAAAGGCTGCAGATCTAGCCTTCTTTTTTAGCAAGATTGATTCTAAGTATTCAATACGGGGGATCTCAAAATACCGTTGATTGGCCACTGAAATTCGGAGGCATGTCTGGTCTGTCTGTGCCAAATATCATTAAATACTATACTACCAATGCCATATGTACAGTACATAGTACATGCCGGCGACCCCTCCTGTGGTGCCGGGCGGCTAAATTCCAAAGATTGTCGATCGCTGCGGGACAGAGCCCAAAAGCAGCTAGACAATTTCCCAGGCATTTCACAAAAAATTGGTGTTCCCTGGTTAATAATTGTGTCTGCAGATACAATACGCCAAATTCAAATTGTCAGGGTTAAATTAAGAGCCGGGTCACGACTGCACCTGACCAAACCTAAGGAGGACCGTACAGTTTATCAAAGAACTTACCTAACGAATTTTACCTTGTGTTTGGTGGTTTCGACAAATCTGCCCGCCTCAAAAATGGACCCTCGTCAAGATGCCGTGTCAGACCACACGACTATCGTCCAAGGATCGGATCGTGCAGCGCTGCCGAGGTATCGCGTCTCGTTTGGTCGGGCCCGCAGAATCACACCGTCCGATCCCGGTTCGATAGTCTGCGTCAACCTTCAATGATCCGGCATCAATCTTGAGGGTCCCTATTCGGGCGCCAACTGTGAACACAAAGAAATCGATATGAGGCTGGGAAGCCCAACGGAAACACACCAACACAGGTTACAAAGGACATACAAAGTGCTTTATTTAAAAGCTACAACAGTTACCAAAAAGTCAATTGGCAAACGGATAGCTATTCGGCTCTCAGAGTAACGTAACGAACTTCAACGAAGGTTCGATGCATTAGTAGAGAGACCGTACATTGGAATACTTGTGCTTTTATACTCTTTATCCAGCCCTGGCCAACCCCCTCGCGGGTTGACCATTCTTGGGACCAGGCCTAGGGTTCCTTGCCATGTCAATCCTATAATTTATGCATTTTGATCAGTTTCGCTGATATAGTTGTACATTTACACATAGGTCAGGGATAGGACAAGGTCTCAGTTTGCGACCCCGACAAGTGGCCTGCAGGCATATTATTTATTCATGTGTGCGGAGGTCACAACGGCCAGAATCTCAATCAGAATGTCATTCGGCCTCCATTTTGATGTTCAGGGTGACTTCCACATTACAAGAGAACCTAAAATGGCGGCTAAATCCAAGATGGCGACTTACACAATTATTCGTTAAGGTCAAGACCTTGCCGCGCAGTCTATTTACATGATATTTTAGACAACTTAGCGTAGGCCAACACACATTCAAATACTGCGATAGGAGGCAAAATATCATTTCAATTCCAACACTAATTTCTGAACTCCCTACTGGAGAAGGCAGCTGGGGAATAGGATCTTGGTTTGGGGGAATGTTACGATCTTGGGGATGGAAGTTGATCTCAATATTAGTAGTGGTGTTCAGAATATTCCTAACGTGCTGTTGTTGTATACATTGTTTACCCATAGTTTGCGCAAAGGTAACTGAGGGATGTACGGAAGGATGCATGCATATGATAACAAAGAAAAAACAACCTTATGATCGAACTAGCCCAGACTCAAATGAGATGAGAGAGGTAAAAGAGTTGATGGCAGTAGATATTGATGAAGACAATGATGTCCACGATAGCATGCAAGACTGAGACATAATTACTTCAGATTCATCATCACTAGAGGAGGTTTCAATAAATAGATGAGACGTTTGGCATACGGCCAAAGGAGGGTTTGTCAGTCTAGAAATACGGATACCTCTTCTTTGAGACCGCAAACGCATTTTGGTGGCCGTGGGCCAACCGTCTCATGCACGATACGACAAAATATAGGTTTTCGAGTTTACCAGTGAACGGCCATTTTGATGTAACAAGAATCGCCATTTTGTTTCTAACCATTGCTCATTGCTTTCTGTTCCTATTGCTTTGCAGTACATTTGCCGCTTACACTGCTCGACTGTGAAACATTGTTGTCTGTATGTGAAAAGGACAAGGCCGCAGGGCCGTGAGGATAACAAGAGTTCACTGAAACACAAACGTAGGAAGCCAGGAAGAATGCACGGCTCCCTCCAGAATGTAGCCTTGAAGCAGAGCTGCAGGGCATTTAATGATTTCACAGCTGCCAGCCAGTCTCGTTATATGGTAGAATATGTTAGAATAATACCGCTAAAGGCTTGAATTATGCTTTTCTTGCGGCCCCCCTTTTGCTGAGCCTGCTAGAGCATGTCGGCTCCCAGGACGCGAATAGCACCTGATAGATAGCAAGGTCCGGAATGCAACTCCCCCCCTGTATGTAGTTCGCTTCCAAGAACAGAAGCGCTGTGTTCTATTCAATAACCGAAAGATGCCTTTGCACTCACAAATTGCAAATTGTTACTAGAATAGATGTTTGAAGGTGTCATAGTGGTCGGAGATGTCCATCATCACACCAAGTTCAAAGAAACCCAATAAAGGGGGGGGGGTGTTAAACATGTCATAGCTGATTGTTTGATATGCATTTTGTATATATGTAACTGATGTACGTAATTCACTCTCTTGCGTCCCTCGAGGTCTAGAGATACACGTCACGGGGCATGAGACCGAGTTGGCCAACTGAGACTTTTGCTTTGCAATAAAACCCTAGCTTTGGGAATACAACCTTGTGTCTGGCGTCTCTATCGTGTGTGGTGACTCGCCTTGTTTCCATAGACGTCAGGGTCCCCTAGGGGCCCCTTTCACTATGAGGTGATTATCTCTAATCCATTGATCAAAATAGTGCAATGTAAAACTGTAAACCCTGCTACGTTCATAGCTGTGCCAGTCACAGAGGGAAAACCCATGCACGTCTGTGCGAACTATGAGGAATTCTATGATGAGATCCCCAGGGTAAAGGAAAATGCCCTGGCGAGTGGAGAGATCGTCTTCATTGACGGGTCTTCGAGAATAGACTAAGAAGTCGGACAAAGGTATACAGGCGTGGCCGGGGTGAAACACCTGGCGAACAGGGAGTTTCGAGTACTCGTTAGTGCACGAATACCATCTCACTATTCAGCACAGGCTGCCGAACTATTGGCACTGATACTCGCCATTGAGAATCATGCAGACCAGGAAGTAACGGTGTACAGTGACTCCGCCTATGTGACGTCCCCAGTACACTGAGGCTTAGCGCGCTGGAAAAGGAAGGGCTACCACCGAGCAATGTGCATGCCAGTGCAGCAGGTAGCCTTATTGGACAGGCTGATAAAAGCACTAGAGCTCCCGGTGGGCATAGCGGTCGTGAAATGCGCCGCTCACACAAATGGGACAGATTTTGTGTCATGTGGAAATCATGATGCAGACACGGAAGCCAAGCGTATGCCATCTAGGAACGAAACAATCATGGACGTGGAGGTGGCACGTATCCATGAGCGGATGATGTTGGAGCGAGCCACACCAGAAGCCTATAGCAATATGGGGCAGACTCAGCTAATGGAACTCCAGGGGGAGGCACCTCAGGAGGAGAAAAATCTGTGGAAGCGTCAAGGGTGTTCTTTAAACCCCTCTGACGGGTTGTGGAGGCAAGATAGCACTGGTAAACCAGTAATGCCTGTCACCCTCCTAAAGGTAGCGTTAGAACAACTTCACTACCCCATCCACATGACAAAAGAAAACCTAGCTGCAACGCTTGCAGAAGACTGGTTCACACCAAATTTGGCAGAGCATATTGCATTTTTCATGGTGAACTGCATAATCTGCCAGCAATTCATTGCTGGGCACACATTAAAAGTAGTGAGAGGGATCATTCCCAGACCAAATGGACCATTCCAGCACTTGCATATCAACTATGTCGACATGATTCAAGTGTGCAACGGGTACAGGTATTTAATTGTGGTGGTGTGTCCATTCTCTAGATGGATAGAAGCAGGTCCCTGCACACACCCCAACGCTACCTGTGCTGCCAAGTTCCTAGTGAGGGAGGTGGTTCCTAGATGGGGGATGTGCAAAGTAATGAGATCAGATAACGGGCTCATTTTGTAAATTCAGTTTTCTAACAGATTAGCTTGTTGCTTGGGATTAAGCACAAGTTCTCGTCGGGCTATGATCCTGAGGGGAACGGGATATGTGAACGGATCAACGGCTTGCTTAAGGAGAGGATAGCCAAGTTGAAGCTCACATTAAAGAAGGGATGGCTGCACTTTCTTCCATTGGCATTGTATGCACTTCGGAACCAACCAGGATCCGACCATCATCTCATGCCGCACGAGATAGTTACAGGCAGAAGGATAAAGACCCTTCTTACCCCCCAAGATAGAGCTAGATGTGATGCCCAGCCAACTGGGGAGGTTCTGGGGGCAGAAATGAAAGACTATCTCAACTATATTACATCCAGTGCCTCTGTCTTTACAGACCAGCTGCAGCGACAGCGAAAAGGGGACAGCGCAACACAAAATGCAACAGAAAGTGCTGATGCAGGCGCAGCTCAAATCCTTTGTGCGCCCCTCGCCTTCCCTGGTGACTCAGTATTGGTGAAGAACCACATAAGAAAGAGGTGGGACGAGCCAAGATTCAATGGTCCCTTCATCGTAGAGGAGTGCACCCTGTCCGCTGTCAAGCTCAAGGGCAGAAGATCCTGGATCTTCTTAAATGACATTAAACCCTACATAGGAGAAAGCTCTTGTGAAAATCTTGACCTTACACCAAACTTTTCCCCTAAGCATTGAAAGGGATAAAAGTAATAAAACGAACACTCTGTGCAGCCAAAGATACAGGGTAAAGAAGAGAATCGCGCACCCAAAGCCGCAGTAATGCTACTCATATAAATGTTTAGAGCCACATTGAACACTGAAAAGACCCTAAGACTCTGATAAGCGGAAAGTAAGACATTCTTGAGAACCAAAAACAATATCCCGAAGCAACCAGAACCAAGACTGTGCCACAAAACTCATGGTCTCCCCCAGTAGGAATATTACAAAGGATGTGCTTTCCTGTTTCCGATTAGTATTAGAGACATATCCATCACTTGTAGGGAGAGGCACAAGTATCCCAGATTTCATCCAAAATCCAGCTAACAGGAAGATAATACAGCAACTACTGACTGTCCTAGCAGAGGCTTTTGCCGAAGTGCCCGAGTACTGGCAATAAGGACAAATGCTGCCACCTCAAGTGATCATCAATGAACTGACTTACACCCTATTTTTCCGAATCATAGAGGAGTGCCCAGGAGCTGTTGGGAGAACCACAGATACTCTAACCTTCATCAGAGACCCAGGAAACAGAGAATTCCTAAACCAAGTATGGTACAAACTAAACTATGTGGTTGCAATCCACGCAGCAGAAAAGTGTAAAACCTATTTGCGTCAAAAGGAAGGATTGTGATCAGGACCCAGCAAACAAGGCAGATGTCCCTGTCACTCGCAGATACCCAGCTGGCTCACAATGTCATGCTCCACTAGTCACAGACTATCCAGAAATGGTAGGAAGGCCTGCAGATGTTGACATCAGCACCTTCCTTAGAGATCCGGCCAACGCCCCACAAATGGGCACACTTCTCCATGGTATAATGGAATTCTCGCTGGAAGTTGGACAGTTCCACTTGGAGCATTACTCCAAGTGGAACTGTCCAACTTCCAGCGAGAATTCCTAAGGAGATCCCAGTGAGACCTTTTGCTGAGGGACACATCGAGGAGACGAAGACTGTTCATGCTGCAAGAAAGGCCTGTGAGCTAGAGACTAGAAAACAAGAGCAAATATCATTGACACCAGAAGACAGCAGATACGCATACCGAGTCTTCTTCCATCTCATTGAGAACTTTCCAGAACTAGTGGGTAGACCCAACAATGTTGATGTATCCACATTCCTCAGAGACCCAGTAAAGAACGCTCAATTAAACACACTCCTGAGAGCAATCATAGCACAACTAATAAGCAATTATGGACATCCACTGCTGAGGAGAGCCCTAGAAGGAGGAGATCCAAAATAGAACCTTTCATCATCCTACTGCCATGGAGCAGACAGAGGAAAGAGACACTGTTCTTCAACGTGTCGCCGAAAGATGGAACGAAAGGAGCGAACACAAGAACTTCACCATCTTATTTTTCTTTTCCTTCAACCTTCCCATTTTTCTATTTTTTCATATGGTCACTTTTGCTTTTATGCTTTGTTCCCATTTTTGCAACATCTTATTTTTGTGTTTTTAACTCATTTTTTACCTTTTCTATATGTTCATTTTTATTTTTGTTCCCATTTTTACAACTCTATTTTTGTGAGTATAGCTCAGTTTTTCCTATTTTTGCCACACGTACACTTTCAGTTTTTATTTTATTTTATTTTTTACTTTTTCAGCATTCCATTTTGTGTGATTTTGTAGTAGTTCCATCGTTTTATTCTTTCGCATTGAACTGTTTCCAGCATGTCCTCAGGACCAAGGCAAATTCGAGGCGTTCATTGGGACCTCACCTACTACAGATACGCATAAATAAATGTGATGTACCAGAGTTGATAGCCTAACCTTTTTCCATAGTCTAGCGAACAGAACCGTGCTGCATACCCAGAAACTATCATCATCACCCACAAGAGGGGGGACACTTAAAAGCACTCGACACTTTAGCAATAATAGACCTTTTGAACTGTGAGATCAAATCTCAAAAAGAATAAATAATTAACTATGGACTTTATCGAAATAGGGTCCCAGAACAGTAACATAGTTCTACCCCCAGCAGAAGGGTGCCTCCACATCCCTGGAAGAAAATGCTGCAAATTATCGTTCCGAACGATAATGTGCATATGTACGGTGATTATTGTTGTTTTCCTATTATTAACAATCAGAACTGCTTTCTTTATTGGTGAGCGAAGTGTCCCACTATCAGTACGACAAAAGGAGAATGAACGTCAGGGTCACACAAAAGCACCCAGACCCCATATAGTGATTCCAGTTCCAAGAAAAGCTAATGATGAAGCAAATGATTTGAAATTGAATGTAATTAGCAGTGGTACGTATATACATGAGATAATGAATGGGGAGAAGAGCATGAGACAAGGACAGCAAGAAATTAATGATAGTGTAGCGTGGCCATGGCACGCACCCACACACAGAGTGCACACAAACAAGGGCAAGTGTCAATGGCTACAAGGCTTCCGACAAAGGCAGCAGAAAATGAGGGACTGCCTGCCAAACAATCGATTCCTGAAAACAAGGGAAATGCCCAGGAAAAGCCAAGTGAAATACTAAAGACTGAGGGAATAACAATAACCCTCAAAAGAACAGAAATAGCCACTAAAGAATTCACAGAGAAGACACAGATGCTAATAAAGTATTTGTTCCCATTCATAGCCCAAGCAAAGAAACCACACGAGGAGTTGAAGAACAGGACTATGGAAACTATGACAGCAGGCACACCTGCTCCAACGCAAGGAACAAGACGCGAGCCCACAACACAGCCTCACGTTGGGAAGTTTGTGAACAAATGGTGGTCAGGGGAAAAAAAACGACAGGCTACAAAAGGGAGGGAAAGGAAATGCAAAGCCTTCTCCTATCATAGCGACACAGTTGAGACAGCCTGCCCCACCGAGATACCCAAAGTGGAAAAGCAGCACAGATGCATTCAGAGACATAGTCATAGCTAACTACAGAAGAATGCTAAGAATCAAGAGAAGCCCTCACGAAGATTCCAATGAACTTAACGACTACCTGGATAGGACAGCCCATCTTGGAAACAACATATGGTACCAGCACATGAAGGAAGTAGGACAAAGGCAGTCAGAAGGAGAATGCTTCGTCTGTGCACTCCTGCCATACAGTATGGGAAAATCCAAGATCTTTGTGGCTGTAGAACTTGATGTCCAGACAGCTCACTGTATGTCACACGTAGCAATGTGCAAGATCAGAGGCCAGTTCATGGGCCATGATGCCTCCCTGAAATGGGCAACAGAAGCAACTGACCCTGACGAGGATGATTATGTTCAGGACATAAAGACAAGAAACAAAGCCTACACTAAGAATCATGTAATCAGATACGAGAACCCTGGAGTGAAGGGAGCTGGAATTAGACGGGAAGTGAATCAGAAGCTAAACGTTCAAGGAAAAACTCCAGAGGAGGCTCGAAATTGGAAGAACAGAGCCCAAATGCAGATTTGGGGACAGTGCTTCCACCAGACGGATGGGAAAAGGGAGTGGTGATCTGCAGAGCCTGGATGGTCATTGGTCAATACGAACCTACCATCAACATAGTACGGAACGGATGCAAGCCATTATGGCCAAAACTTGCAAAATTGCTCACATGGGTCGAAGACAGAGGAGGACCAATGCAGATAGTACCACTGGAAAGCCCAAAGTTCTGCTTCAGAAACAATGGTACGAGGAAGATGGGAAAGAACCAGAACTGTGGACGAGTCTTTGACGCCCCAGAAATGGTACATGGTACCGCAGTAATTATAGATCATTACTGGGCGTGTGGATCCAGAGCATATATAAGACTTCCGAAGAACTGGGGAGGCATTTGCACGATAGTAAACTTCCACGTTCCTGCGCTAGTGATCCCAAAAAGTGACCTGAGTATTGACAGCTTCCCGAAAGCAGATGCTCACCTGAGGAAAAGGAGATCTGCGCAGCTAGTATCCCGAATGAAGAGAGAGAATTACTTTTCTACCAAATCGAAGGAGGCATTCCATGAAATCCCATACGAACACAGGCTGTTTAGCCTCACCTCATCAGTATTCACAACAATACTCTTGCCACACATCCAAGTTGGAGCAAATACTAAATGGTTGCAGATAACCAGATGGGAATTACTGCAGACCATCAACACCACTGTAAAAGGATTCAACGCGATCAAGGAAGAACTGAGAGCAATCAGACTGATGCCCCTCCAAAACAGATATGTGCTTGACATGATCACTGCAATGGATGCAGGTGTTTGTGCAAAAATTGGAGAATCATGTTGCACATTCATACCATCTCACGATGAAGAGAATGGAACCCTCACAGAGGCCATACGCATGTTGACAAATCAGAGAAGTTGATACTAGAGGAAGAGTTCTTGGAGGAGGAATTTAGCTAGGCAGTGAACCGCCTCGACACCGGGAAATGTCCAGGACAGATGGACTGCCCCCAGAATTCTACAGGCTCATGCCTGAAAGTGTGTTCAGTCTCTGTAGGGGCATGTACATTTCTTCCCAGGAGGAAGGGAGGCTGCCAGCATCTGTGTGCCATGCAAACACCTCAGTGCTCCGAAAAAGGCCAGAGAGGCTATGCTGCATGAAAGCGATACATCTATTAGCCCTATAAACACTGACTGTAAAATATTGGCAAGGCAATTCCGATGAGATTGGAGGAGATTTTGGCGAGTCGCCTGGCTGGCTTTAAGGGTCAGTATGCGGCTGTAAATATGTGGAGGCTTATACTCACCGTGATGGGGAATAGAAGCAGGATAAAGAAGTTGCTGCATTGTCCCTATATGCAGAAAAAGGTTCAATGTGATTTCATTGAGGAGATTTGGTTGAATCCAAATCCATCTAATTATTTCTTTCTTTTAAGCCATTTGGCTGCAAATAAATAACCCTCGGCCCTCCCAGCAACCCTCCTTAATTATTATCCTTACCCACCACCCACATATATTTCAGGCCAAATTAGGCCAAAATAATTCAATGTATTTGGCTTTGACCAAATCTCCTGCGATGAAACCTCACAAATTCACAGAAAAAGCAGTCAACTCTATTCAATCAAAGTACCTTTTCATGACAGTGAAAGAGAAGGAATTCATGTCAGGCTCCATCAGATGGACTAGGCCTTTATTCAGAATTCCCATGGCCTCCATTGTCACTGATGGCCGTGCTCCAAGGCCTTCATCCTGGGAAGAGTGGCAAGACAGGGAGACCCTCTCTGACCACCTCTCTTTGGACTGCAACCAAACAACTTGCAATCTGCATAAGGAAGGAAAAATGAATAAAAGAAGTGAATTGAGGAAGTGTGGAGCAGAAGCTGTGGCTATATGCAGAAGAACTGATGTTGCTGCTATGGAACCTTGAAGAATTCCTAGCAGCGTGGATGAAGAAGATGGGCCAATTTGGGGAGGTCTCGGCTTCAACATCAATTGGTCAAAGTCTGAGGCAATGCTGGAGTTGCTGACCTGTCAAGCAATGTATGTCTTACAATACAGATTCACCTGGTGTCCATTACAAATGAAATACCTGGCCATTTGGCTTAGCATTGAGCCAACACAAATGAGGAGGGAAGGCATGTCAATGTTGCGAGACTGAGAACAGAGACTGACAGTTGGATGTTGCAGGAATTGTCATTGTGGGGGAAGGAGAAACATTAAAGATTGCGACAGCCCCATGGGCCAATTATGTTTTGATGATGGTTTCACTTCCACCTGAGAAACTCAGGGAAATTGAGGAGATGATACAAGCCTTCCTGTGGGAGTGGAAGACACCAAGGTTGTCGTTGTGGAAGTGGAAACAGAAACTTTGAAAAGGAGGTATGTATGTACATAACTTTGCCAGATACCATGTGGCCTTCACAGAGTGCCATATCCTTGTGTTTCTGAAAGCGCATCTCATTGGACGGACCAGGGCGCAGGCGACCATGATTGAACAATTAGAGCCCAAAGCCATCCTAATATCTCTGGCAAGGAGCAGGGAGGAGGATGAAGAGCTGACAGACTTCCTGAGGATGTGCTGGAGAGAAACATTGGGAATAATGGGCTACGGGCCACATTTAGTTGGGACGGTCACAACAATAATGTCAGGTGAAGGACGCTGTTTCGGACCGCATGGTACCTGAGAGGAGTGAGAGGGCTTGATGACCTACCGGAGGGCGGGAGTTGGATGCATTTTGAAAGGCAACAAGCTCATAGAGTGATGGAGAGCTGCATGTATGGTGAATGCTAAGAGGAATCTGGGAGACATTAAACTGTAGTTGGGGCAACAATGTCTCGTGGCCTCTGCAGTACACACCCTTCTACAGAGGTCTGGAAGAGGGAACATGAAACTGCTTGGAGAATGGTCTGGAGTACTGGTGTCAGACTCGGATGGGGGAGATGGGGAGGACAATGCCAGCAAAACAAAAGCGGTAATGGCTGGAAAGTTTAGAATTAAATCTTAACCTCTGGCATTGCTCTGGGCAACCCTCCAGACCATTGTTCTTTAGCCTCCCAAACCATTACAAAATGGAAAAGACCTTATGCATATCAGGTTTGGACCCACCCCAAAAGGCCCGAATTGCTAGGTCACATCCCTTCTGCACGAGACCACAAGTATCTCCAAACACGTTTCTGCCTTGTTTGGCCTCATCAGTGAGGAGTTAGGTCTCTAGGCCCAGCAGGCACGGGACCCACGTCTGGGCATACCCGTCCCAGTCAGGGTGCCAAAGCAAAAACAAAGCGGTGATGGCTGGATGGAATATCGTCTCTTGCTCACCTGGGGGAGAGGGCCAGGCAAATGAAATTGTTGAACAGAGTTTACTGAACTCCAGATAGAATGTGCAGACAAAGGAAGAGCGCCTGAAATGCTTGGGGTCGCAGACCTAGAAAGGTTACATTTAAACATATGATATGGCGTGTAGCAGGGTCAGCAACAGCTGGGGTGAGATTACAGAAGTGCTGAATGATGTGCTGTCACTCAAACTTGACCATGACCTTTATCCTAGGACAGCCTCGAGGATCTGCCCCACCCACAAAGACGTAAGCTATGTAGGGCAGCCATGGCGGCAAAGACATAATACTGCGGAAAATGGAACTCTGATAGGCCGCTGAAAAAAAGGAAATGGATGCAGGGACTATGCTCGACATCGCTGATCGAGAGGGCGATACTAAAGACACAAAAGAAATACAAACCATTCACGGACACGTGGTCTAGAATCCTTGACATCGCTAAGCAAGTACCTTGATCTGATGGGGACGTTCTTGAGTTTGTTACCTAATGCAACCAGGCTTCGGTGAGAGAGGAGGACAGTAGGAGGGTAAGGGTCAAGTGCCGTAAACTATGGTTACACACGTATGTTTCTCTATTTTGCAAGTGCGTAATCAAACCTAGAAAACTGGAATAAAATATTTTGACTGCATTTTTGTAGACTTTGCAGTTTATTTACTCCCTTTGGCAACTACAACGGAAGACGAGTCTAACCACAGTCTGGACTCTGCTGCATGGATACAGTAGTCGCCATTGTCCCAGGAAAGCATAAAATATCCATTGACTGAGCCTTTCTTGGGAAAGGTTGGCATATGATGGAAAAGGTCTGCAGGGCAGGTTGAGCTGACCCTTGTTGATTCATGCGGCAGCCAACAGCAACACATGGCAGATCATGGGGGCGCAATTAGGAGAGAAGGGTAGGCCACATCATGTGATCACTACAACCACTCTAGCGGGGCTCCTTCCAAACTGCACACGGTAAGCATGTGTATACATGAGGTAACAAGAAAGAGACCCAACCGTAGGGATGAGAGCCGTGCCTTCATGGAGCGCAGCACAGAAGACGTCATTCATGCGTGCTCACATTCCTGCCAAGAGCAAAAAGTTCACCACAAGCATGTGTGCACCTCAGGCTCCGACACTGAATGAGCAGGGGAGCTAAGAAAGAATTCTGCATGATCTTTTCAAGAATGCAGTGTCGGCTATTTTGAAATCTAAAGAAACATTTCTCTCGTGGTCTTTTTAATTAGAGTTTTTCACACAATAAGCAAGGCACAAGCATCCGATTTGAGCATGCCCATTTTTTGTTTTATTTTTATCTTCAATTCTCAGTAAAAACATGTTCCCCCACAAAAACAAAGCAATTGTAATGACCTCCACAATAAAACACCCATTCCGCTCCTTTCAAAGCTTCCTTCATTGAACTAGTAGAATTTCTTAGAGATTGACAATGCTCATTTGAGTGACTAATTGTGAATTGTAATTTCAATTGTCATGGAAAGAAGCCTGGTTGCAAAACAAATGCAAAGTGTTGTGCATTAGCAAACGGTTCTATGTGATCTGGTCGAATTCATTTAATCGAATTCGATTTAATCGAATGTCTTTTTTTGGTATTAGCCAATTTGACCTAAAATAATTGGTCGAATTTTACATGGGCAATTTGGCCTTTGGGGCAATTTGGTCATATACATTGCAAAATACCAACCCTGGACAGCAGGTGTTGCGGAGGTGTCCCCCGCTCCCCAGGTATTGTGCAATGTTAGGGGTGCGGGAGTGTCCCCCTTTTCCTTACAATTGGAGGCGGGGGACCAACAAAAAAAACAAGTGCGTTTAAATTTTGGCTCCCCATCAAATGATTTCGGTCAGTTTACTGCGAACAAAAAATGTTCAGTCAAACATACCCAAACCTTTTTTGGGGTAGATTGTGCTGCAAATATATGCAGGGGAGACCCTCTTGCAATCCCCCAAAAGCCCCCCCCCCACATTATGTATTACCCTAAACCCACCCCTACATACACTTGTGACAAAATTCGTTGCAGAAATGTCGATGAAATTGAATTTGTTGAATTTTCCAGCGCAGTTATCTACCTATCCCGTTTCTAGTTTTCATTGCTAGATACACAGCATGCGTACTGATTTTGGAGTGAGGAGGGGCTTGCCTGGTGTCCACGATGGGGGAGGGAGAAGTCAATAGTGCATCTGAATTTTTGTTTTGTTTATTCACCATAATAGTAAAATGGTTTGCACAAATGTGGACATATTTAATGGAGGGTGTTAAATCCCCCAGACCCGATTAGTAGAAATACAATGGCCACTGCAGTACAGAATAGTTACATAAATGGGAGGAGTAGGTGGGATGGCCCTTCAAAATAATCAAAATTAGTGGTATTGGGACTTACCGAGTGGCTGCTGAAAATATGAAGTACAGCACAATTTGATTTGAGATGAAAATTGATTAATCACCCAAAGAAACACTTTGTAATGTAGGTCCTAGAATTTTGGGATTACTAGGTATTTTGGTTATTTTTTGTTAAATATAGATGTGGGGTGGGGTAAGGGAATAGGTTAAGGTAGAGGGAAGTGGGGTGCATGCAGGGTCTCCCCTGCATTCTTTTTTTTTAATGGGACAAAAACTATTCAGTCAATTCTCTAGTAGGTGAATTTTTTTCGATCAATTCACAGTAATCCCAAAATACTAGACCTACATTCCACCATGCTCCTCTGGGTGATTACTCCACTAACTTTGAATATATAAATGCACAAACATGTTTGTATACAACTAATTTAATTCACCAAATTTGGCATGGAACTGAATGATCCGGCCCAATTCGAGCACTCATGCTAAATTTGGCAAAGTTTCATCCACGTTTTTATGCATAAAATAACTGCTGAAAAGGTGATTTCTGCACAGAGGTTTCCCTAGAAGCCGAAAAATGCACACTGTATCCTACTACATGTCAAAATTGTCCATGCCAGTTTTTGTGATTTTTGGCACACACACTGCAAATATTTCAAAAACTGTATCACACAAAGTTGACATATTTCCTGTTTACAGTCAAGTATTCTTTTTTCTGTATAAACAGAGTAGGCACAGATGCCAAGCCAGAAGGGAAATTGGACAACAAAACACACAACTAAATCTGCACCCTCACGCAGACACAAAGCCCTATTTATGAATGTGTTGTGGGATGGGAGGGACACATGAAATTAAAAAGATACAGTGAAATTACAAATATTCTGCAAAGCACACAAGTTGATCAGCCACTCCCAACACTGGTGACACCTGTGCAGCAAGATCAGAAGAACATAACGAAGTGAAAAACATCTAGCTAGATAAGTGATTTACTGTTATCACAAACATCATGAAAACATAGTAGAGTGGCAAGGCTGGCATTCATTATTCATTGAGGGTACATGCTCCTGAATTTTTTTTTAACAGGGCACTGCTAGCGTATGTTGCGGGCACGGGCATCATGAAAGTGTTTTAGAGGCAGTGATGGAATATATTGTGGAAGACTAGATAGCTCAACTACATGGGCACGCCGTCATATGCCCCTGGAATGAAAAGCATCCGAAGAGGTGCAAGCACTCAGGAGTGGCATACATCTATACACATTCAGAAGTAATGAGAGCAGATTCAGCAGGGCAGGCGTTGCTCTAGGCCCTTGTTAGACATTTCCATAGCATACGTATGTCCAGAGGCCGCCAGTTTGTATGTAAAGACACCTGGCTTACCATGGAGCGTAAATGTTGGAATGCACTTCACATATGCATAGCTGGAAGAGTTCCTCCATGCATCTCGGAGGTACTCAGGAAGACTGATCGAAAGATGGTAAAGAGTAAGGGAGACTTAATGCATGATGTAGCTAGCGCCTAGATACCTGACGGTTTTGTGCGTTGTAACAAATGCAAAAATAAATAAATAATTGAACTTGATCTCACAAAGGTATGTTGTTCCCCAGAAGTCCATGGATGGTATCTGTTCACAGGCTCCGAGTTGAGATGGTCAAAGCTGCGCAATGGCTCGATCCTAACAACCCTCAATAATTCCAGCAGAGTGTCCCTTTCAGACACAAGCCAAGCAAAAGCAGCCATTTGGTTGCTAGTATGGCTGTAGAACTCTTGTCAATATCGTACCATAGACCATCGGCGCCGTGGTCCTGATGTGCCGTGGTCCTGATGCCCACTTCAAAAGAGCCATACTGTCCCTGTGAATAGCCCAGGCACAACATGCTTTCCCTAGGAAACAAAATAAAGCCGTGCCACATGGGTTCGATACAGGGGTGGACTGGCCTATATCAGGATCTCTGGAGATGTCCTGGTAGCGCTCTGAACCCTGCGCCTCTTTTGGGTGGTAACCTATTTAATTTCCAAATGTTCTCTTAGGAAAAGGGTTGGGCTTGCTGAAAATGTGTGATTTGAGGCCAGATTGAACATTATTTCCAGAGGCTCTTTTGATTTCCAGTCCAGAGTCCACCCCTTGTTCGATACAATGGTTGTGCCAACTCAGCCCTTCGCCCTCCCAGTGCCGATAAACTGAGTGCCACAAGTGGGTAATATTTAGGACACTGATTATTACAGCTCCTTCAAACTAGATGAATCCCGTCTGCAACCGCAGAACATCAAGATCCAGTAGGGGAGGCAGCTTATGGTGCCAGTGGGGGGGCTGATAGTAGGCTGTCAGTGTGAGGCTGGGGGCACACTGGGCAGCAGGGGGGGCTCAGAGGGGTGGCCACTTTCCCTGCCATACCCTGGCTCCACCACTGTCAAGACATCAACCTCAGTTTCTAACTTGTGAGATTGGCTAAGAAACCTCCTCGGTCAGTACAAATGTACTCACTTCAGCCTACAGCTGCCATTGACTCTTCTTTATGTTATTCGATACAGATGCCCTATAGCAGGGGTCCGCAACCTTTGGCTCTTCAAGTATCTTGGACTACAACTCCCACAAGTTCTAGCGAGCCGAGTCAATGGTGAGGCATCATGGGAGTTGTATTCCTGACCATCTGGAGAGTAGAAGGGTTTATTTATTTATTTATGTTGACACTTATATAGCACGCCAGGCCCGGGGGCATATAGATGCTTGCAGAACCCTGCCTTTACAAAGCTATATTGTGTTCTGTTCTGGAGTAAGTGTCACACCTGACCTGCGTATTTCTGTATAAATGTATTAATCAAAAATTGATAAGACTGAAACTCTCAAAAATAGGTCTCTGGAGTGAAAGAAAACCAATTGCTTGCTGTGATGGATCTAAGAACTTTCCTATCCCCAGTATAATTCAGACTTATCTTCACGTTGTCTCTTGAGCGACTCTTGCTCCGCTTAGTGCTAAGAAGCGACGCTTGCGTTCAGGGGTGTTGATAGGTCTGGAAAATATTCAGGGCTATGTTAACGTCGGGATTCGGGGCTAGCTAGCCTTTTGGTTGCAGACCTTGAGATTCTATCCGGGGCTACAACCAAAAGACCCAGGGCTATAGCCCCATAAGCCCTCCCCCTAGCAATACCTCTGCTTGCGTTATCAATGCGCATCTCATAACGTTCAGCGACAGCCCCCACCCCTCCCAGCACTTTGCCTTGGCACCCACTGGCCGATGTCACCACAGACCTGCACTTACCTATTTATTGGCGGCTGACCACTCCACCTAGGGACTTACAGCTGGTCACTCCCTAGCACTTCCCTCGTGATACACCTAGCACTTACCCCCACCTCCCTCATCCCCTCTCTCTCTCTCTCTCTCTCTGTACTTGCACGTTCTGAATGCTCACAAGGCCTAGCAGATCCGCAGCTATCTTTCATTGTTATATTGGTTTTCAGTCCCATGTTCCCTCCCTACTGCCTTGTGGGCGCTTTGAAACACAATTTACTTGATGTATAAGCGCTTTACAAATGCACAATATATAAACAAATCAAAATGGATTGCAAAATGCTGCCCCCGTTTCTTTTACCAAACATCACTGCCCTCGACTCATCTTTGTCCTAACCCTTTAAGCATAGAAAATAGGGGCGTATGTTTAAATACTAAGGGCACTTCAGGTCGGAGGCAAAATGCAAAAGGCATGCTTTGAATTTGGGTCCAGAGTACAGGCACTCCATTGTAGACCGCCCCCTCCCAGCTCAGTGTGGCCTCGCTAGAATGCACAGGCCTCGTGGCGTTGCAGCCCGGGAGTAATGGCCGTGGCAAGGCGCTCATTAGGGCTCGTTACTGATGGCGCGCGCAGAGGGACAGAATTCATTTGCAAGCCTGGCACGAGATGCTTTGCTGAGAGCACAGGTTGCAAATGATATGACATGGGAAGCCTGCAAGCAGCCCATCCGACGCCCATTAAAGTTCAAAGAGAAGCAAGCAGATGGGGAGACACAAAAGTCCACCGCTTGCCTTCCTGGCTTCAACCCCTGCACTCGCTCCGCTTATAACAAAATGTCCCATAATTAGAGTGTGGCGCGCAGCAAAGCGGTGCTCAGTTGTTTTTCCTCACACAGGACAAATGTGAATCAGGTTCGAAGTCTAAAAATGTACCTTTTCACCAAAAAGTGTTTTTTCCCAGCATACTTGATTCACTTTTTGTACAAATTACTCTTTGCCCTTTATTTTAAAAAAGTCCTTTTTAGTTCACCAATGATTCTGTTATTAAGAAAAAGTGGTGTTTTTTTGTTGGCCGGCGAAATTTTTTTGCCAGTAGAAAGATGATTTGCAATCTAAAAAGTATACCTTTTCCACCAAAATGCATATTTTTCCAGCGTATTTGAATATTTTTTTTTGCAGATTACTTTTTGCCTTTTATTTTTTTAAAAAATGTAATTGACTACTTGATTCTTTTTTTATTAAGAAAAAGTCGGTGTTTTGTCAGGCAACATGTACTTTTTTGCTGGTAGGACGGTGAATTGGAAGTCCCATGCGAGCTGAATACCTGCCTAACAGGTCCCTAAACCGTCTTGCCTTCCTGGCTTCCGGTGCTTGATTTCCGGTGCCAATCAGCGTCTCCAGCAGTACGGACTGTGCCTCGGCCCTTCGATGAGAGCAAGTCTTCTAACTTTGAAGAAACAGAGTTAGGGTGGACGCCACTTGCACAAAACACTTTTGGTAGGTACACTGTCTCCTGTGTCAATGTTATATTTGCACCAAGGTGTCAAACCAGGGGCCTGTGAGAACAAGGGGAAAACTGCATAAGCAAAGGTTACACCTCAGCCTGTTGATCAGAAGTCTGGTGAGGGGCCACTTGGACACCCTCAATGGAGCTGTCTGAAGGACTGCTTTGGAACAAGTCAGGAAGAGGTTTAGACTCCTCTTCTTCAACATCTGAAGCCAACAGCAGGGCTGCGAATTCAACTCTGGGGATTAAAGCCTTCATCCTATTTACATGGAACACTTTGGGAGCCTGACCAGCCCTTCCATGGTCCACTAAATAGTTGACCTCATCCATTGACTCCACCACTGTTTAAGGGCCTGACCACTTGTCCTGTAAAGCCCTAGGCCTTATAAGATTCATGATCAGGACTTGCTGACCAGGTGTGAAATTAATGAGGGAAGCCTTCCGGTCATACCAATGTTTCACCAGAGCTTGCCCTGCCTTCAACTTTTCACTAGCCAGACCCATCAGGGGTACCAGCCTTTTTCTGAGCCCTAGCACATAGTCTACTACGTTGGTAGTTATGGGGGGAGTGGGCATCTCCCATCCCTCCTTGACTATGGTGAAGGGTCCTCTTACAGGATGACCAAACAGAAGTTCAAAGGGGCTAAAGCCAAAACCCTCTTGTGGTACCTCTCTGTAGGCAAACAGTAAGCATGGTAACAGAAGATCCCATTTTCTTCTTTGGGGTTCTTCCAGAGCCCCAATCATGCTCTTCAAGGTTATGTTAAGCCTTTCTACCAGGCCCTTGGTCTGTGGATGATAGGCAGAGGAAAACCTATAGATAACCCCATATTCCTTCCACATGGCCTCCATATACTTGGACATAAAGTTGCTGCCTCTGTCAGACACAACTTCTTTAGGGAAGCCAACCTTAGTAAAGATGCCAAGCAAAGCTTTTTCAACTCACTTGGCAGTCACAGTTTTTAAATGGATGGCCTAAGGATATCTGGTGGCATGGTCGACCAGCACCAGGATACACCTATTGCCTGAGGATGTTTGGGGGTCAAGGGGACCAACAATGTCGACCCCTACCCTCTCAAATGGTACCCCCACAACTGGGAGTGGTACCAATGGAGCTTGGATTGTTGAGCCACTCTTACCAGACAACTGGCAGGAGGCACAACTCCTGCAGTGACTTTCTACTTGCACCCCCATCTTGGGCCAGTAGAAGTGCATGGATAACCTTTGTTTGGTTCTCTTGATTCCAAGGTGTCCAGCAAGAGGCACTTCATGCACCAACTGCAGGAGGAAGGGTCTTACAGTGAGGGGAACCACCAACCTCCTCTGGTCTCCTTCTGTAGACTCTGTAGGCTCACTATATAGGAGCCCACCTTCCTAATAAATCCTGTGCTTCCCAGGAGGTTCACCCTCAAGCTGGGAGCAAGCCTGTCTCCTTAGGCCTTCCAGAGGTGGGCACTCACGTTGGCCCTTACTAAATTCTTCCCTATCAGGACCACCTTCTACTAACAAACCATTTAGTTCAGGATGGTCATGTGGGTCAATTAGTTCAGGTATCACCAACTCCTTGTCAGGTCCTGGTGATTGACCAACTATCTGCACCTCTGTGGTAGGTGAGTTAGGGAGAATGTTCTCTTTCCCTATTTTGGATTTTCTGACTCCTTTAGCCTTGGGTTTTCCCTTTGGCTGGGGCATAGCATTGGTCTTGGCCAGTGCTGCCCTGGTTTGAGACGTTGTGCAGTGTCTTTCAGCTGTATCTGCCACAATCCCTAAAGCTCTGAGATCATTTCCCAGCAAGACCTTTCCTGGGACATTCCTCTGTATGCTCACTGGAATTCTGATTGCTATACCATTGATAGTAAGAGTAACAGGGATTACTGGGAACATGAGAGGTGGGCCATCAGCCAACTTAGTGTGGGCCAGGGGAGCTCTGGCAACTTCCTCTGGGTCTACCAGGGCAGAATCCACTACAGTTCGACTGCACCACTAGCCCTAACAGCTGGAGTATCCACTCCATTGATCAGCACACTGTCTTTAAAGTAGTGCTTGATATTAGCTGGAATCCTAGCATAAGCCTCTGAGACTTTAGGCTCCCAGGAACCCAGGGAAACTAAAACTACCTCAGCTTCTATCCCACTGGGGAAGGAGTCTGAGGAGAAGGATGCCCCTGTAATCTCTTCTTCCTCAAATGAGGAGATGGCCAGATTAGCAGAGTGGACCCCCAAGGTTTTGACCTTACATCTGGGGTCCCCCTTCACATGGTCAGTTGCTCTACAAACAAAACAAGATCCACTAGGTCTGTTCAAATATGCAGGCTTATTATAACCAGAGTTCTGTTTTGGATGTTGGCCTCCACTACCCTGTGAGTTCTCTTGTGTCTTCCCCTTATTTTTTCTTTTGTGGCCCTTATGGGAGGAAGTTTTATTAGTTTCTCCACCCTCCTTATCTTTGGACTTTTTCCCCTCCTCCTGATTACCAGGATGAGTCTTGTCCTTATGGGACACTCTATGTGACACCCACAAATCTGCTGCTATGTCAAGTGTCTTAGGATCTAGCTCCTTTGACTCTGCCAAGTGCTGCTTAAGCTCAGGGGAAGAAGATGCAAAAATGTGTTCCAGCATGACAAGACATGTCATACCTTCAAAAGTAGAGACTTTATAACCTTCAACCCAGCCAGTCAAGTTCTTTAAGGATTCAGTTACATAAGATACCCAAGTACCACCTTCTTTCTTGTTGCACTCTTGTTGCACACTCTGAATCTTTTTAAGTATTAGGAAGGAGTCTTTCCAAACTTTAAGATGAGAGTTTGCTTAATTGTTTGCTCTAATAATCTGCTTTCTCAGCTTTTGACATTTCCATAATGGCCCTGCAGCCATAATGGGGCAGTCTGCTAAGTAACCAGGCACATTTATCAGGATTGTCAACTTGTTGAACTCCACAGGCATACTCAAATGCATTCAGCCAGTCCATAGTGTCATTCTTTTCCTCATACACACTGAGCAGATCCTTAGCAAACCTTGGATGAGAGGAGGCCCCAGATCCATGTCCAGGACCCTTGGACCCATTGGCAATCTGAAGCTTGGCCAGTTCCAACTGGTGATCCCTGTCTTTCAGTTTTTCTGCCTGGTCTATTTTGTTTGGTCATGTTAAATTCAAGCTCTTTCTGCCTAAACAGCAGTTCTTGCTTCTTGAATTCAAGCATGGCCTCACCTTCAGTAATGGCAGAGGAAACACTAGACATTACATCCTCCAAAACCTCCTGGGTCCCATGAACAAGTGCATCGACAGAACTATCAGTTCTGCCAGTGGGAGCAGCCCCACCTCCTTCTGTACTGTCCACCGGAGCTATGGCACTAAGCTGAGCTTCTTGACAATCCATGATTCTTTGGATCATTTCCATTTTTGTGCCTTGAGCAGAGACTCCTCTCGCAGCCCACATCTTCCTCAATGTTTCAGATTTAGAAGCATTTAAAGTTAACAAGGTACTTGTTTCCATACTGTTTGATAGGACTATGGCCTTTTTCAGTTATACTACAACAATTCACTATGTGCCCTGTTAGGAATAACTCGAAATGCCCTCACTAGTATGCAACACCGGATAACCTCAGTCCTATCCCACCGCTGTACACCAATTTGTTAAGAAGGATTTCTGAACTCTGTCGAGGAGGGGCAGAGGTTCAGAAGGCCAGGCTAGTTTCCTGGAACAGGGTAACCTCTGTGCAAGCCATACCAATCAGGGTAGCTGATGGCAGGCGGTCAAGACTAAGTCTCAGGAGGGGTGAGGGTGACTGAAGGACCTCAATGAGCATACAGAGCAAGGACACTTACAAATTACTCCAGACAGGTGTTATATTAAAAATATAGACACATTTATTACAAGGCCTTTGTAACACAGACTATAGCAAAGAATCACAGTAACACTAAGTAAACCAATACAGCACACTCAATACAATATATATACAAGACCAGGAGGGTCAAAAGAGAGGACTGCACGAAATATGTTGACAACCTAGAGGGGACGAAAACAGGCAGTGCAGTTCAACTTTAGACCCAGTTCCACATCAGTTATTCACCTAAGAGGCAGTCCAAGCCCTAAGAAGAGTGGAGCCTTGTGCTCAATAGTACATGTTAGGGGTCTCTAACAGCTCGGGAAGGTGGATAAGGCGATGAAGAATGCGTTCCCACTATTCAAGAAGGACCTCCACTTGAGGGCAGAGGAAGTTCAAGAGTTCGGGATGGAGTCGCTATTTCACAATAGCAGTGGACAGGAGTTCACTTTTGCATAAAGTTGGGCTCTGGGGCTAGGGGCCACCGGTTGGGGTAATGATTACTCACTGGTCCCTGAGGCAAGGAGACCCAAACTTCGGCAGGTTAGTCTAATTCGGTTGCAAGTTCGACGGCGGCAAAAGGACATCTCGGCACCTTTTAGTTCTTGAGATCCAGCGAGGATTCCCAAACGGGACAGTGGTGATTTCTCCGCTCTGGGGGGATGAATCTCCCCAGATTCACTGCAGCAGGCTTCAGGGGCAAGGGAGTCACAAATGCAGTGGACTTGCAAAGGACGTCACCGCAGCTGGGCAACAGGGTAACCAGGTTTACTCTGGTCCGGGCGCACTCGTCACACTTCTGACCTGGGAATGCCAGGTGTACGAAATTCGGTGTGAGTGTGCTGTGGACACAGAGCTAGCAGTATACTAAGTTTCGAGGGTCTCCTCAAAATGACGGCGGAGACAGAGCAAAGGTCCTGCGTAAGCTAGTCAGCCCACTGGTTGGCCGAGGGACACTTCCGAGAAAGCTTACCTGCAGGTTTTGGTGAAGGTGCTGAGAATAGTTGGTTCCACTATTCCAGTGGGTTGAAGCATCTTCGCAGACCTTCTAGGATGTCCAGATGCAGAGGGGTCCCACGGGACGACAGCGGGTGCTGGGTGCCAAACCTTCCAGCGGGTCACCAGCGGTTCCTCGACTCAGCTTTGTAGTTGCAGGATACTTGGATTCTATCCTTTGTTCAGTGAGAACTCAAAAGATCGACCTGGTAGTGGTGTTTCCAGCCTCCTCTTCTCCAAAGTTGCCTTTGTGCCAAAACGGAGAGGACCCAATGGGAGATCTGCTCACAAACACTCACTCCATACGTGGACCAATCATAGACCATGGTGGTCTCAGGCATTCAGGACACTCCAGACTCTCTGGCACCCAGGATGTGTATTGGGACCAGACATCCCAGCCCACATCCTGGAGGCACACACACAAGGCATGCAGAAGCCTGCGAAAGCATTGGGATTCGCGGGAAAATGCATGACCAAATAAGGACTGGCCTGGGTCGACTCGACCTGGGGAAGGTGAAGGGGCAAGATGGCCAAAGGGCAGGACAAAGAACCTCGTGGCATGGCCATTTTGGAGCCAGGCCACCTAATCGTGCCCGACGCGGTTAATGCAGTTAACATGGCAGGAAAGGGTTAAAAATAATGCGAAACGATAGCAGCCACCAGTCCTGGCCATGATACATCTACACAGTTCATAAAAAGACCAGCGAGAGTATCTAGGGCCTTTGGAAATCACTACAGATCCAAGTGTGCTGTATAGTAGGATACAAAAGTTTCAACATGAGGAAAAGGACTAAGGGAAACAATGTCTCCCAGTACTGACTGTCTTAAAGGCATGTCAGTTTCCCCATAAAAAGTGAGCAAAAGCCCAGAGGAGTACAGCTGAAGGTTATGCTTCTCTGGCAAAGTCAGTCAGAGGTGTCTAAACAGCAAAAAGTTTGGGGGTTGACACATGGAGGGAAAATTACATACACATATGAAATCTTCCCTAACACTGGTTTTCATCTGCATCAAAATACGATTAGGTTTGTCCGGTGCGCGTTACAAATATATCAATATCAATATCATACTGCAGCCTGTGTCAGATTTTAAACGGAAAGTGCTTATTTTTAGTCATGAGGTGATCACAGTCTCTATGTTATCCAGACATGTACAAGTAGTGATTTTCCTTTGGGTAATTGACAAAGATACGATTTCTTCACAGCCCAGCAGATGATGCCTCATTTGGGTTGTTCAGACAAAGCTGGTGTTTTTGGTGAAATTGATCCCTTTAAAAATCAGGATTAACATACAAAATGTTTTTCCAAAAGAAAAACATATTCCAGGCCAAGGGCCCTATCAATGACATTCTGAGTGCTTGCAAATGACATTTTAAAAAGAAAATGGTTGGAGTGCTCTGTTCAAAGTGCTGCACTTTGCTGACATCTTTACGGGCTTCTGGAAAATGTCGCACTATCATATTAATGCTTTCCACAGCAGTGTCTCACACTTTCAGGTTTCTCATGGACCTACTTATGTCTTTGAAATTCTAGAGGAAGATGTTTTCTCAAATCATCAGTGCTGGGTGGAATCCTGTGACAACACATTATTAGCGTCTGGCGCATAGGAGTCAGCGATCCAATCTGCTCCGTATAAAGCTGTTGTGTGAATCCATCAGAGGCGTAGACAGGGTAGGGCCTGAGCGGGCAAGGCCCACGCAACATCTATAATTTCCCACTCAGCAGTGCTGTGTGGGTATTTACAGATGTTTATGTTACTGCAGTGGGCCCAACTACTTTAGCTTCAAACTCCACTTGTTAGGTAATCCTGGCTACGCTTCGGCCAATGATAGTCGGCCACATTGGGAGGGGGCTCGTTACTGCACCCCTGCGCAGCACTTCAGCTCCCCATTGATGCTTCACAATATTGCTATCTCACTGCGGGCCGCTGTCCACCATCTCTGCCTGCTCCCTTGGCCGCATCAGCTGGCATCCCCACATACTTTCAAAGGCATCAGACATTTCGCAACTTCCACCTGCTCCTAATGACTGACACCCCATGGACAGTGAGAAGGGAATCTCTCCCGAACCCTCTTGTTTGTCCATGGTGGGTAAACGTTGGCAGTGTAACCACCTTCTGTGGATGGGCACACACCCACCCATTTATGAAAGGGAAGGTTTTTTTTTCTTTTCCTCTTTTGTTAAATACACTACTAGCACCCTGTTGGACTTGTCGGGTGACAATAGCATTAAGCCCCTGAGACCATGCCAAAGCCCTCACTTGACTTGGATTGGCAGGCAATTACAGCCTAACACATCCCTAGAAAGTGGGGCATAAATCTATATTAGCAACCTATACGGGTGGGTCAGCCAATGAGGATGCACCAAATCTGGGCTGAAACACACAATGCAAGCCCCGGTTCAAACGAAATGGTGTTCTGGATGCACCCGCAGGCCATGTTACCCAGCCACTACCCTTACTCCCCCCCTTTCCAACCCTCCCCACTTACCTGTGCCTCCTGCATTGCACAGCTTTGCTACTCTCCCCGCCTTTCTGCTGGCCTGTGGCTGCCATGGAAATTGAAGACCGGCACTGCAAGGAGTCATCCCCTCTGTTTCCATGGTGGCCATGTTTGGTGAGGAAGTATTTGTGCCAAACAATAGGTATTTGTAGGAATAGAGGTCTCTGAATTTTAACTAGGACTCTGAATTTCAGCCATGGATTTGAATTTTAACTAAGGCTCTGAATTTCAACATAGATGGAAACTGACCACCACTTGTCAACAAAGGTGTGAGACTCAGATGTTAGACACTGTGCTGAATCTAGTATATGTCAGTATTATGAATGCACAAAACACATACAAGCTAGAAGTTGAATTTGATACTGCGGAACATGACATTGTCATTTTGCACCACACCACAGTTATGGACGGAGTGCAGTGATAAACGTAAGACTAACATGTACTAAGTTACTAATATCCTCTAACCTTTAACATATCCCCTATTAACATTCATGGCAGAATAGTCCATGGGCCTCATTACGACTCAGACGGTAAGGGGTTTACGGCGGCGTAAACAGCGCCGACCCTTACCGCCTGAGTACGAGGTCCCTTAGCGCCATGGAGGTTTTAACACCTGTGTTAAAATCCATGGCGCTAAGGGACCATGGAGTTAATTACGCCACCGTAATTTACGGTGGCGTAATTAACGCCTTCCCCACTCCCATTATGCCCTATGGGGCAAAATGGGAATGGGGAAGGGTAAATGGGAAAATGGGGATTTACCGCCCCGCCAAGGTTGGAATGGGGCGGTAAATCCGCCAACCACCATGGCGTAAACGTAGTTTACGCCATGGTGGTAAAGTCACGGCCCAGGCGGTAACTTACCGCCTGGGTCGTAATGAGGCCCCATGTCTTTTGTGTACAAGCTTTGGTGCAGATTGTTAAACTGAATGTGAAGGCATTTGGGCTGTGCAAGGTTAACTTGAAGTGCTAGAAAATGCAGAATTAGAGTTGTTTTGCAGTGAATACATTACAAGATTTAGATGTGAGCTGATTTTTTTAACTTGGCTCCATTGTCCATTTGCAGAACAGGAGGAAACAGAGCAGCACAATGTAATATTTCTCATCCGTTGCTGCATTCTAAGCAGCTGGACTAATCACGTGCTCTGGACATTTCTGGAGGGTGGTTGATTGAAAGGGAAGTGTTTCTGATTGACGCAGGACATCACTTTTGGAGGAGGTATTTCATTATATTTTATGTAGACTAGACATACATTATGGGAGCTGATAAACAGAGGGTTTAAAAGGGTCGTCTCTTGGAGGCTAGTCTTGGACTGGTGCATTGTCTCAGAAGACTGTTGCAGTCTGAGGACACTCTTGATCTCTGGCTGACGCTGGGTTTGTGTGGCATCGGCTGACAGGCAGGCAGGTTGGTGAGAAGACTTTGTGGACTCCTTCCAGGCTGACAAGGGGAGTGAAGCAGATAAGGAACCCTCCCGTACAGGCTTTATCCAGATTGACGGAGGGCGCTTGCAGTCCAGGGGCACACATAATCAAGCATTGATTTTGGGTATGTTCCAGCAAAATTGAGGAGCGTGTAGTTTGCTATTCAAGGACTCTGAATAAGTGCATTTTAGACAATTGCAGCCAAGAAAGTTATGGTCACAATTTTAAACGTAGACAGATATTTTGTGGTGTTGCTCATTCCATGTAAACTGTGCAAAGCGAATGCTATCTTTTAAGGTCGATATATAACCATATTCCTGAAATGCAACACAGGAAAGGTGCTTAATGCCCATTGTGGGAAGAGCTCATTTGTCAGGGGGAAAGCAACAGCAGATGAATTGTATTTGTAAATATTCCATTTCACTTTTGAATCACAGAAAAGGTTATATGAGAATGCTGTGCATTGCATGTCATGTTTTAGTTTTGCATAATTCTAATCTTCTATAAAGAACTAAACAGAAAGATGAATTAGCCTCAGAGTACTCATTATGTGTTCAGGTTTCTTGGATTGGCATACAGATTGATGCAGAACAGGTTGTAAACTCATTTTACCGCAGGCGTTAGTTCACTTTATTACAGGTGGTAAAATTCAAAACAAAACTGGTCACTGTGAATTGGGCTCTTTTCAGGGGCTGTTTATATGAATGTCAGTATTCAGATCACCTAGTAAGTGTGTTCTGAGATACCGCCAAAAGGGAATAACGTGGTATTGTAAATAAAATACCACAGGAACATTAAATTATGAGTTAGAGTGTACCAGGTCTGGTTTTGACTCACTGTTTATGGTTCCGGAATAAGAATAATATCAGGCAGTCTTGTGTATTTAGGGGTCACCACTATACTATGAAATACACCAACAAACTCACCAAAACATGCCACAAAATACCTCTGACATAGCCCTCACTGCAACACGTTTCTAACAAATACATTGCTCTTAGCACCCTGTGTGCTGGCCTTTGGGTGATAATAGCAATAAACACTGGTTCTTTGGGGTAGACAAGGTGGTAATGACATTGGAGACTTGTGTTAATGGCAGAGCAAAGTAAGATTCTATAACTGGTCAGCCCCGAAGCATGTGTTTATTGCTATAATATAGAAAATGTATACAGCGCACACCTCAACCTGAATAACCATTTGTCGCTCAAGCAATAAATGTTTTATTTGACAACTGAAAACAACTCATTTAATTTCCCAAAAATGATTAAAAGTTGAGCTGGCCTTACTGAAATGTGAAAAATCGAATGGTCAGGTGCACACCTAAGTTCAATAACACATTTCTAATGTGTAGATGGGTATGAGGGTGCGGGGGAGCAAAACCACCCTGACACTGGGTTGTGAGACAAGCAAGACGAACAAACAAGTGTCCACTGTCTGTGGAACATGCGTGTCCCCTGCACACATAACATTATTGTATAGCATTAACAGTTTGGAATTTGTTATAATAAATCATATGGAGAGGATTCAGTCACTAGGATTTTGCAAAAAAACACTCAGTTTTGTAGTTGATTCAGCATAAACAATTTTTAAATATAAACAATATGATACAATAAATCTAAATAATACATACATTCATGTATTTTCAACAGCTAGGAAACCTCTGCTCTACGTGATCGGAACAACGACAAACCCTTCTTCAGGAGAAAGAAATCTCACTTTTTCTCACACGTGAATCCTCATGATGATCTATAGATTCAGTAGAGAATAAACTCTTTTAGTATGAAGTATTCACATAATCGCATGTACTCATCACAAATAATCTACCATGGTCCATCCCATTCTCAGTCACTGATTTTTTTGTGCAAAATCCTAGTGACTGAATCTTCTTCATATGATTTAATAAAACAAATTCCAAGCTGTTGATTGTTAGACAATAACCTTAGGTGTGCAGGGGACGCAAGTGTTCCACAGACAGTGGACACCTGTCTGTTCGGCTTACTGAAATGTAAAGCTGTGACCTGCAAATGCCCCATCCCCAAATAAAGCAGATTCCAATACATGATTCCATGAACAATTCCATACTCTAAAGCACAATGGAAGAGCATTTTCAGGACTTACGGAGGACATCGAAACTCCTGCCAAAATGAGTACAGCAGACGCTTTTGTGATTCGCAACAGAACTACCTGTGTCATTCGCAAACGTTGCTACAAGAGTGTGGTTCAACGAACCTACTTTCTCAGAGAATGATTCTCAGAAGGACCGCCACCACCCAAATTCCATCGCAAAATCTGTTTGTAAACTTGATGCATTAATTCGTTGAAGACACAGATGACCTTCGATCCAGACAAGTCTTTGCAGCTTCCACTTATCCCTCTGGTACCTCAACTTCCTTGGTCCCTAGTACCCCTCTCAAAGTTCACCGCAGTCACGCTGTTTGTCCTCATTAAGACCCAACTCTCCTTTTTACCCTTGTCGCCAATGCAAAAAAATTGCTTTCACCCCTAGATCCTGATCCGGGACAACCAATGAGCCATGCCTGCATACAACAATGCAACTGCAGTGACTAGCTATTCCCAGCTCTCAGAAGCATTCTGAAATCATAGGAGCTCTGCTTCCATTAAGGATGGAGAAAGTAAACCTGGAACTATACTCCATTTGCTCAACATGTACCTATAACAATGTATATATTGCCAGGTTGGTTAATTATATGGTTTCAGTACGTTTCATGTCATCTCTATAAAAATCAATGTTGATTTAGACATGTGTTTATATCGCCTTTTACAAACATATCACTTGCCTGGCATGACTCCACCTGCAACCCCACCCCATTGCTCTGCCCGCCCTTCCTCCCGACTCCTCATCTGAGAAGGGTTCCCAAAGGCAATTTTTTCCATTACCGGCCTTACTTGTTCCATAGTTATTTTGCCATCAATATATCACATGTGCTACTAGGCTATGTGTCATGTACTCATTTTAAGCACAGAATTTAATAATAATCTGGCACTGCAATTTGGGGAGCAGCCTAGCTTTTCATCCCTCTAAGAAACGTAATATGTGATGTCTTCCGGTGAAAGTGCATAATGAAGGGACAGAGAGAAAACGATCAGGCATGCAAAATAACAGTGAGTCACAAAAAGCCAATGTATTTGTTCAAGGCGCATTGGCAAAATGTTGTTGCTGCTTGCGAACATGTCTGCCTTGCGAGAGTGGCTGGTAATGTAGAATGAAGTACTGTGGAGGTTGGTGGGGGTGTAAAAATAGAAGGGCTGGTCAAGCAGCTGGGCCACTGGAGTGTGTGTATTTGCTGGTTGCTATGTGTGCAGTGTTAGGCGTAAAGTTGAATAGTGAGCGTGTTTTTTTGTGGTAATTGGGGATAATTTGTACCGCCAGGGGATTGTGATGAATCCTGCAGATTCCTCACGAAAACACTACCTAAAGTCTCCTCCCAGGTGGCCATGGAAAGGCAGACACTTCCTGATCCTAATCCTGGGGTTGCTGTTACCCGGGAGGATCACTTGGGAGGAGAAGGGTCCCTGGAAAATAAGAGGACTTTGTGGGATGAGACCCAGTATTTGTCTTCCTCAAGGAAGGGAATATTTGCAATGTCGGAATATGTCATGGCTTGTTGTCAGAGAGAGTGTTTATTTTCCCAAGCTGATTATCAGAAAATGCATATGAAGATAACCATCAACAGTTATGTGCTGAAAGTCAGAAAAACCCTCTAAAAAATTGCGGACATTTGTAAGCATAACAGCTCCTGTACATCCCAGAGAAAAAAAGGAAGAAAAGCTTTTACATGTTACCAATCTTATTCTTGAAAAAGCATATTCTTCTGTAAAGTCAAATAATATTTGGAATCCTCAAAGCACTGTGGGAAATGGGTATAAGATGAACAATGAACATGATATTGAATCTTTCACGAATGAAACTGAATTTGAAATGATGGACTACAAGTCCCATAATTTCCAAAGTACTGTGACAAGACAGAGGGTGGCAGAGGCACAATGTAAAGACCAGAGGGGATGTCTCTACTTCTGGTCTCTAAATGGCAGAGGAGAGGCACAGAAGACCCCAGCCAAGATTCTCTATTATTGGTGAACTTGGTTGAGCAATCAAGTCCTAGCTTCTCAGGAAGTGATGCGGGCTGGTTCTTAAGCACAGTGTAGTAATTACAGTGTAGTCCCCACGCACCCACAAAGGAATGTCCACACACTGTATTAGTTAAAACACAGTCTTTATATAATTAATATTCATGGAAATGTACAATATCACAATAACTCACTTTGTACTCGGTTATCTATAATGGCAAATCTGTACAGTTCTACGTGGTACCACAATTACTATTCGATCTCTTTAAAGTGCATCAACGGTATGGTTAAATGTCACACATCAGTTTGTAAAGGAAACCAACAATAGATATAAGAGGAAAGCAGTTGGTCAGAACAATTGGCAGAATACTGGCCCTGCTACCTAGACACAATTCTGTGTGGAGATCCCCCCACCTGAGCAACCTGTAGAATAAAGATATACCACAAGCCCAGTCCATATATTGTTCACAAGAGTCTTTCCAATAGTTCAGCAACCCCAAAGTACCTGGCGTGGTAGCGTTCCTTGTCGGGGAATCGACAGCCCTTCTTGAGTTCCCTCCCTTTAAGGCAGAAGTCACAGGTCGTCGAACGTCCAGGGTGAACTACGCCCGTGAAGTGGCAGCTTCTTTCCTAGCAGTGCTCTTCGACTGGAAAGCGTAAATGTCCTGCAAGGAAGAGGCATGCGGGGCACCTCGATGTCGATAGTTCTGGACCGCAAAGAGTTTGAAGAACTGTAGCCCAGCAAGTGCGTCTGTGTGGTCTTTGGGAGGCGGCAAACCCACCGGCGGATGCTCCTTTGCGCATCGACGACCTGCGGTTCTCCGGCGGGATAAGGCAGACAGCGGTGCGGACGAGTACATTCGTGAATCAAAAGTTCTTAGGCAATGGGAGCATGGTGGCTTCGGATGGCGACGGCGGTCGTCGACGGTTGCGGGCAACAGTCCGGGTGCTTCTCTTTGGGATTCCGCAGCTGTCCCCGTCTCTGGTCGGCAGCCTGTCATAGGTCTGTCTACCAGGGAGCTTTGGCAAAGATCAGCTGGTGCACGATGGTCCCTCGTTACTCGGGAAGAAGGCGCCTTACCAGGTCTTCTATGGGTCAGTCCTTGGAGACACAACAGCTTTCAGATTGATGAAGAAGAGCACCAGCAATTCTTCTCTTCCAGCAGGGCTTCAAGGTCAAGCTTCAGTTTCACTCCAGTTACTCTTCGTAGTTTCGACTTCAGCTTCTGAACACAACTCCTAGCAGTGAGAGGTCCCCAGGTATACTGTTTTTCTCCCATTCATTCTGATGCGTCACACCTAAGCAGCCAATCACTACGAAGGGCTATCAGAAGTCAGTCAGCCAATCAGGCACACAGTGCATTCAGGCCATTCTTCTCCATTCAGACACTCACAACACAGAATGTGGATTCGGACAAGCACCATGCCTTCAACACTACACACTGCATTCATACTCGTTTCGGGCAGGCTGTCTCAGTCATTGTATCAAACACCAGACACCCACAAGAAGTGTAGATTCTTCACACACTCCATTCACCCAGGTCCCACCCACAGGTGTACCCACAACATACCGTCATTGGGAAGGCTCCAGCCAGTCTGGTTGGCACTTCCCCACACTACCATGTATGGAACTTCCACCCAACAGCCAGTCAGGGGGAAGGGACAGAGTTAGGGCTTCCCAGGACTTCTGGAAGATAAAGGTAACAGGCGATGGAAGGTAAGGGGCCATGGGAGCAATCTTGTCTCCATCAGGAATCTACCGATTCCAATGACAGGGCCTGGGAACCCCAAAATGGAGGATGCTCAGGGCACCAGCCAATTCAGCACAGAGCTTCCACCAGCCCGAACCCTGCTCTGTGGGCCACACACAGGTGCCCAAAAACATACACTAGGGGCACAGGGTTGAACCCCGACCCATGGGTGCCATAAGGGTATCCCATGGGTCTGTACACCAAACTAAAAGAGAGGGCTGCACCGCCAGGAATCCCACATGAACTCCTGCGTGGAAAACACAAAAGAACACACTATAAAAAGCAGTAGAGGACAAGGATACGGAGGCCCTGTTGCTTTGATGCATTTCCATCATCACATTCACCCCCCCCCCCAGACTGAGGTTAGGGTGCCTAGTCTCCCACGAGATAGACACCCTCATCCAGACGGTCAACATACCTTCTGGAAAGGCCATTGCATTATCGTGACTCTTCCCCGGTCTATGCTCTATGGTGAAGTCTAGCCCTTGCAGGCTAATGGACCACCTGAGCAGCTTCGGGTTTTCACCCTTCATCTGCATAAGCCACTTAAGGGGCTCATGATCTGTTTGGACCTGGAAGGTAGACCCGGTAAGGGAGGGTCTAAAACACCTAAGGCTCCAAACTATACTAAAACATTCCTTTTCAACCGTAGACCACCTAAATTCCCTACCCTTGAGTTGTCTACTGACGAATATGATCGGATGTTCTCTTCCTTTGTCATCTAAATGGGACAAGACAGCTTCAATTCCAGTGTCACAGGCGTCAGTTTGAACGATAAAGGGCTTGCTGTGATCAGGTGCACACAACACGGATGCCCTACACAGACTTTCTTTCAAGCCATCAAAGGCCCTCTGACAGTCTTCAGTCCAATTAACCTTCCTAGGCTGTTTGGGTGAAGTCAGAGCTGTCAGTGGTGCAGCTATGGCTCCATAGTCTTCCATGAAATTGCGATAATACTCAGTGAGGCCCAAAAAGGCTCTCACCTGGGTTTGAGTAGTGGGAGTCTCCCAGTCATGATCAAGGAACGGAATAACTGGGCACCACTGGATATTGATCCTTAGTATAAGTATCAAGGTAGAAAAAGAATGAAGATTCTCAAAAAAACTTCAAGGGAGCAGGCTGTGAAGAATCTGGAGACACCCTGACTCAGACAATAACAGTGAAGGAGGAGACTAAGTATGGCCAACTTAGTCACACAGCCACTCTACGTTGTCCCAAAAAAATAGGTTAAGGGATTGGTTAAATTTTCTTTAAAAAGAACTATTATTCACCAATTTCAAAATGGAAGTAAGAAAAAAAGTCCAAGTTATAAATGATTTGGAAAATGGTTTATCAAAGCAATAATAGTGAAAGCAAATCACTAATATTATCTTAGTGAGGATGCAGCTACACAACACATAGAATCGACTTAATGTTCCAATGCATTTCGGAGTATACAGATTCCTTCATCAGGGCAAGTCTTAATCGTGAACAATGTGGACACATAGCAAAAATATACATGTGTGAGTCAATAAAAGAAAAGTAATTGTAACACATACCAGAATGCAGAATGTTCAGAATGGCGTTGAAATGAAAATTGGGAAATAAACAACAAAAAGACTACAATGAGTGATAAAAGTAAATGGTGAGTCATTATGGAACTATGTAAATAAAGTTACAAACGGTACCTCTATTGTAGTGTGTAGCCAATGTAGCTTTAAAAATGTCAGGCGTGTTGATGAAAGTAACTCACGCAGTCCACTGAAGGACAGTAGTCAGCAACGGCTTTATAGAAGCACACAAGTTACAATAATCAGAGGCTGAATGTATCAGGATAAGGCAAGTAGTTTACAGTAATCAACATATAGTGTTGAAGCACCTGGGTGTGCAGCGCGGCCGTGTAATGAGCCGTTCGATCGCTGCAAAGCATCGCCGTGTGATAGCGTTGCTTAGAAATGGGTTATATAAATAACCACGTGACCGCATCGCGTCTGGGAGAAGGCGCGATGCGGGTGTATTACAAATGGCTCTGCATATGTGATTTGTGGGCCCTTAGGAGGCAAACCAAGTAAATATATGATGTAATGGAGTTAAAAAAGGAATAATAGAGTATATAGTATCAATTAACGAAAAAAATCAAATAGGCATAGAGCTAGAAGAAATACTACAAAAAAAATACTAGGACAATGTAAAATAGCACACATGGCGAACAAAAAATTAAACATTTCAATAATATAACCTAATGGGGATAAATCAGGAATTCTTGAATGTATGATATAAATTAATGTAAATATCGAAAAAGCATGGAAATAGAAAAAATATTACGAGAAACATGTTAGGTAAATGTGAAATAGCAAACATTAAGAAATCAAATAGAAGTCGCTGGGGGTGACATTGTAGCAATGCCACCTTGGGTCCCAGACAGAACGTCCGGGAAGTGTGACAGGCAGAGTTAACATGAGTATGTATATTAATAACCCCATGTGAAAGGGTAGAAAACCAAATAACACAGTCGGCATGTGAGTTATATGTCTCATAAGGACACAGTCAACAGTTGCAGAAAAACAACTAGCAAAGCAACTGGGGTGACAAAAGGCAGTGAAATATTGTCATATGTAAAATGTGAAATCCATTCACATGGGGTCTCGAGACCAAGTTTGAGCCTAAAGTATAAGTGCTTACTGTAACAATGTCAATATACTGCAAGCAGTTATAGCAATGATGGTAAAACAGCTTGTAAAGTAACTGGAGTGATACAAGACAGCAGAATGTAGTCTCAAGTTCCAACTACAGCCACAGTAAAAGTGCTTGTTGCAACAATGTCAACACAATGTCAACACATCATCATCATCATCAAATATAACAATGATAATTAATCTCTTCATTAAGTCCGTGAGGAGATAAACTCCCAAGCTTGTCTATCCAAAAGGTTTCTCTCCTATTGAGTCTCAGTCCAAAATCTTCATATGGGTGGACCTTGTTCAATACTTCAAGGATCAGAAACTTAATTTGGGTTAAATTGTGTTTATTCTGAATCCAGTGGCGAGCTACCGCAGAATTAGGATTGGAGTTCCGAGTGCAAGAACGATGTTCATTCCAGCGTGTTTTCGCTGCTCTCGTGGACTGGCCTACATAGTACTTCCCACAGGAACACTTAATGCCATATATAATGTTGGTACTGTCACAAGTTCCGAATGTTCTCAATAGAATTTTTTGGCCTGTGTGGGGATGGTGTATAATATTTCCCTTGAGTATCAGGTTGCAATTGGCACAATGAAGGCAGGGATATGTTCGAATTCTTTGGGTAACTAGTTCTCTCAAGTTGGATAGTGTGTGAACAAGTTCGTCTCTCAGATTTCTACTTCTCTGGTACGCGAAAACTGGAAGTTGGTCGAACAAATTCTGTACTCTTATGTCGTTTTTGAAGATGTTCCAGTGTTTCTTAATGGAATTTTTAATTTTGTTACTCTGTACAGAAAATTTCGAAACATATACTGGTGATTTCAATTCCCTTGGGGATTTGATAGTGTTGGATAACAAGGTACTGCAGTCACATGTACTCACTCTCTGTGATGCTGAATCCAATTCAGATATTTTGTAGCCACGAGCCAGAAATGTTTCTTTCATTATCAATTGTTGGGATAGACAATCTTCGGGATCGCTCACAATTCTTTTTACACGCAGTAATTGACTATATGGCAAGTTTCTCAAAAGACTGGGTTGGTGGAAACTCAATCTATGCAATAATTTGTTGCGATCGGTGGGTTTTCGGAAAAGTGTTGTATTGTAACTAGTATTACTCTTGGTTATTTGTACATCCAGAAATGTGATCTTGTCTTTTGATATTTCCCTGGTAAACTGTATACGATGGTCAATGCTATTCAAGTAATTGAAAAAAATATCAAAAGAAGCTTCTGTATCTGTCCAAATTCCGAAAATATCATCTATGTAACGTGCCCACAGATGTATATGTCTGCTCCAATTTGGCTTTTGGAGTACGTTGTCCATTTCAAATTTGTGCATAAAACAATTTGCATAGGATGGTGCCATGGTGGCACCCATAGATGTACCAGAAACCTGTAGAAAAAAATTATTGTGAAATTGGAAATATGAATTTTCCGCTACAAACTGGAGCAGAGCTATTATGAATTCTTTCTGTGCACGGATCTCAGGTGTTTCCAACAAGAGACATTCTACTGATTCCATGCCCAAATCATGGGGTATCGGTGTGTATAGACTTTTGACATCAATCGTAAATAACAAGTAGTCTGGTTGAAAAGTGGCAGTGTTCAGCTTCTGTAGAAAGTGAGTAGTATCTTTGATATAAGTAGAGGTTTTTTGAATTAAAGGTTGGAGAAAGAAGTCAATATACACACCTAGTGGTTGATTTATACTGTCCATACCTGCAACAATAGGTCTTCCCGGGGGTTTGGTTGCATCTTTGTGAATTTTAGGGAGTGTATAAAATTAGGGATTCTCGGATGGTTATTATACAAAAATTTGCGAGTATGTTCATTAATCCATTCTAGTTCCATGGCTTTGTCAAGTAAACTTTCAAGATTTTGTTTAATGGATACTGTAGGATCGTGATCCAAAGGTGCATAGATGGTGCAGTCTTGTAGTTGTCTATTGCGTTCAGTATTATAATCAATGGTGTTCATGATCACCAACGCTCCCCCTTTGTCTGCTGGTCGTACCGTGATGTCTTTGTCACAGTAAAGATTCCTGATGGTTTTAATTTCATGAGGTTTAAGATTCTTATGTGGTGGGGTCTTGTAGCTTATCCGCTCCAGGTCCCTGGTCACTAGTTTTTGAAAGATGTCAATAGATGGTACAGAAATAGGAGGTATGAAACCACTCTTTGCTCTGAAATCTTGAAAATCAGGGGCATTGGATGTATTTTCATGTGTTTCTAATTCTTCAAAGAAGACTTTAAGTTTCAGTTTCCTCACAAATGTATACAATTTGATCTTGGTGTCGAACAATGTGGTACTGTACGTGGGTACAAAGCTTAAACCCTTCCGTAGTATGTCTTCTTCCATTTTGTTGAGAATTCTATGGGATATATTGATGACTAGGTTTTCTTGAGTTGTAGACGCGTCTGTGGCCTGTTTCTTGAGTTTCCTCCCCCCCCTGCGGGTTCTTTTGGTCGTGCGCCTAAAAAAACTGAAGTTTTTTTTCTTACTTCCATTTTGAAATTGGTGAATAATAGTTCTTTTTAAAGAAAATGTAACCAATCCCTTAACCTATTTTTTTGGGACAACGTAGAGCGGCTGTGTGACTAAGTTAGCCATACTTAGTCTCCTCCTTCACAGTCTCCCAGTCATGTACCTCCTGTACTTTACTGGGAAGAGGTTGGATTTGACCACTCCTACCTCATGACCAAGATATGTGACTTTCCCCTAAGCTATCTGGCACTTGGTGGAGTTGATAGTAAGGTTAGCCCTTTTCAAGGCCTGCAACACCATATCCAGATGTGTCAAATGCTCTTCGCAGGTGGAACTGTAGATGGCAATAGCATCTAAGTAGGCCACACAAAAGGCTTCCAGCCCACTGAGTGCATGATTGACCAATCTCTGGAAGGTGGCAGAGGCATTCTTCAACCCAAAAGGCATGGCCCTAAACTGGTAGAGTCCCTCTGGTGTTGAGAACGCTGTCTTTTCCTTGGCATGGCCCGTCAGAGCTTTTTGCCAATAGCCTGAGGTAAGGTCAAAGGTGCTCACAAATTTGGCAGCAACTATAGTGTCCACGAGCTCATCAGCCCTGGGCAATGGGTGCGCGTCTGTTTCAGTGATGGCATTGACTCCTCTGTAGTCCACACAGAACCTCCAATCCTTGGTACCCGCCTGGGAACTTGCCTTGGGGACAAGGACCACGGGACTGGACCAGAGACTGGTTGAGGGTTCAATAACACCCAGATCCAACGTCTTGGCGACCTCAGCCTGGATGTGGTTCTTAATGGTATCTGACATACGGTAGCACCTTCTTCTGACAGGCACACTGTCACCAGTGTCAATTTCTTGCATACACCATGGTGTAAGGCCGGGTGTCAGTGAAAACAGAGAGGTATACTGCCGGAGCACTCCCTCCACTGAGCCATCCTGAGGGTTGCTGAGCAGCAAATCAGGAAGGGGCTCACTCTCATCCTCTTCTTGCTCTGAAGCTAGCAAGAGACATGAGACCTCGGCCCGCCTATGGAAAGGCTTGAGCCTGTTAACATGGAATACTTGAGGGGCTACCCCAGAGACTCCCATGTCAACCAGATAATTGACTTCGCCCATCTTGGAGATTATCCTGAAGGGTCCAGTCCATTTATCTGCCAAAGTTTGAGGCTTGGTAGGCTCCATCACGAGGACCTCTAGTCCCAGAGTCCAATCCACTTGCGATGCTTTAAGGTCGTGCCAGTACTTATTCAATTCCTGGCTGGCCTTGAGATTTGCTGTTGCCTGACCCATCATCTGTGTCATCCTCCGTCTGAGGCCTAACACATAGTCACCCACTTGCTTGGCATGACCTGGAGGGGTGGCCTCAAAACCTTCTCTGATCAAGGCAAGGGGCCCCCTCACGGGATGTCCAAAGAGTAACTCAAAGGGGCTGAAACCAACACCCTGTTGAGGTACCTCTCTGTAAGAAAACAGCAGGCATGGTAGGAGGAGGTCCCATTTCCTCCTTAGGGGCTCTTCCAAAGCGCCTAGCATGCCCTTGAGAGTTTCATTAAATCTCTCAACCAGAACGTTGGTCTGGGGATGGTAAGAGTTGGTGAAATTGTAGGTTACTCCACACTCTTTCCACATGGTTTTCATGTAACTAGACATGAAGTTGGATCCTCTGTCTGAGACAACCTACTTAGGGAATCCAACATGGATGAAAATGCCCAGGAGAGCCCTGGCAACCACCTTGGCAGTAACAGTCTGAAGGGGTATAGCCTCAGGGTACCTGGTGGCATGACCATCCAAGACCAGGATGAACCGATGTCCACCTGAAGTGGGAGGGTCAAGGGGACCAACAATGATGATGCCCACCCTCTCAAATGGTGTGCCAACCACTGGCAATGTGTAACGCTCACCTGATTCCCGTAGAGGCGCCGGTCTTGACTGGGCGTATACCGTATCTTCAAAGGTGATGTGTAACACATGGCTGGCTCTTTGGGCTGGACCTCTGTGCACTGTATGTCTGACTCGAAGGGTAAGATGTCTGCAGATAGAAAATATGGGATTAAGGAACTGGGTTATTGAATGTCTCTCTCTTCTTCCCTTTCTCTTCTCCTGTAGAACCCCAAAGGTTAACGCTCTCACCTTAGGTAAGTGAACGCCGTGCTCTCCATCTGCCTCGGGGCAGGGTGCTGTAACCAGTTTCTTCACTGGATAAGGGGAGCAGGCCTCTTGACTTCAGAGGACTGCTGTCCGTCGTTTACTGCACGAACGGTAAGTTTCGAGTAATTCTAATGTCTTTAAAGTCTTTAGTAATGATGTTTCTTGTTTTGCAGGGTTCCGGCGATGGCGGATGACGGGCTGAAGTGAGTTGAAGATGGAGCCCGTGTGATGAATAGAAGCGCCTGGAAGCACGTAAGTAAGCGCTTGTTGCCTGCTTCACGATGCGCTCTAACTGTCTTTTTATTTTGCAGGTACAAGTTCGGATCGGCTGCAGGGTGCCGGAATACCCACTGGGTTAGATGTGGAAAGGAGTAATGGCACGTGAGTATTAAAGTTCCCCAATGTCTTTAAACGCACCTTGTTTTGTCTTTCAGATGCGGGATGCAGCGCCGAAGGCCTCCGGAGCGTGCGAAGAGTTGGTAAGCTTTTGTCTTTCAGATGCCGGAATGCAGTGTGAAGACCTCCGGAGCGCACGAAGAGTAGGTAAGCCTTTGTCTTTCAGATGCCGGAATGCAGCGCGAGGCGTTGGTGACAGCCGATGGACCAGGTAAGTGAAGAGCTGTCACTGAAGACCGTAATGCTAACCTGTTCTTTCTTGTCTTTATAGGTGTTGCTGAAGACTGGATTCAGGATGGTAAGCCTTTTTCCTTAGGCCCAGGATCAGATGCAGAAGACACGATGAGCGTTCTGCTGCAGAGGATGCAGAATAACGCAAAGCAAGATTCATCCATCGGGTGTGGTTTAAATAGCCTCCTGTAGAGCTTAGGTGTCTCCTTCCACAGCCACGCCTAGGTAAGAAAAGAGTTCCTGCTTTCCAGAAGAGTTCCAGTGTTCTGAATCTAGGGAGTGGCTCCTGACCCACCCAACAGGAAAAGTAGTTCCAAACAGAAGAGGATCAGAGGCTCAACTGGCAGGCAAGTAAGCAGCATGGTCTGCTGCAGGTAAGTCCACCCAAGCATTATGAGCCCGGCGCTTCCAGCACTGGGACTGGGCATATTTATGAGCCTGGTGCCACTGGCGCCAGGACTGGGTCTAAAAAGGTCCCAATTGGGACTGGTTGGCACTCGGAACCTGGGTTATGGATCTGCTTCCAAGGGAGTTGGGAAAACCCTGACCTTTTGGAAGCAGAGATCATGACAGTACCCCCCCCTCAAGGCCCCTCCCAAACCGGGCTTCTCCGGGGGTTTTGGCTTGTCAGGAAATGTTCGGTGAAATCTTTTGATTAGGCGAGGAGCGTGGACATATTCAGCAGGTTCCCAGGATCTCTCTTGGGGGCCGTAGCCTTTCCAGTCAATTAGGTAAAATAGTTTAGATTTGGAGATTTTGGAGTCCAGAATGCTTTTGACTTCAAACTCGAGTTCTCCATCAACTAGGATAGGTTTTGGAGATTTAGTTAGTCGGGTTTGAGGTTGCACGGGTTTTAATAGAGAGACGTGGAAGACCGGATGTATCTTCATGTGCGGGGGCAAGTCCAACTTGACCGCTACTGGGTTTACTATGGTAGTGATGGAATAGGGACCAAGGTACCTTGGGTTGAATGTGCGTGGCCCTTTTAGAGGTAGATATTTGGTGGATAACCAGACTTGATCCCCTACTTGATATTGAGGGGCTTCCTTCCGATGTTGATCTGCTCCTTTCTTGTATTGTTCTTTAGCCCTTTGAAGGTGAGAAACAGCTTCCTCAAAGGCTTGGGTGATTGTAGAATGCAGGTAATCTACTGCTGGTGTTTCAAGATCTTGGAGGGGATCCAACTCCGAGGTTCGAGGGTGACTGCCGTACAAAAGAAAAAACGGGGTTTTCCCAGTTCCCGAATGGACAGAGTTATTGTAGGCATATTCGGCTATCCAAAGGATGTCTTTCCAAGTTTTTTCAGTTTGTTGCAGCATGCAGCGTAAATACTGTTCCAGAGTTTGATTGGTCCTCTTGGTTTGTCCGTCGGTCTGAGGGTGGTGACTGGTCGATAGTCTCACATCAATTTGAGCCGACCGACAGCAACTTCGCCAAAAATGAGAAATAAATTGACTACCTCGATCCGAAATTAGAACCGAAGGAAAACCGTGCAGTCGGACGATGTTTTCGAGAAATTCTCGGGCCAGAGTTGCTGCTGTTGGCAAGCCTTTGAGCGGAATGAAAAGCGCCATCTTGGAGAATAAGTCCACGATTACTAGAATCGTATTGTATCCGGAGCATGGAGGTAGAACGGTGATGAAGTCCATAGAAAGCGTATGCCAAGGGCGAGGTGGGATGTCAATAGGGCATAAGAGGCCTGCTGGTCTTTCCTTTTGACTCTTGTTTTGGGCGCATACTCCACAGGACATTATAAAGTCTCTGATATCTTTTTTCCAAGACGGCCACCAGAAGTAGCGCTTGATCTTTTCTGAGGTCTTGGCCATACCGGGATGTCCTTCCATTAAAGAATCGTGATAACAAGAGATTACTTTTTTCTGTAAATCTGTGCTGGGTAGGTATAATAGTTCTTGGAAATACAATAAATTGTCCTTTACTGCAAAGTCCTTTCCCTGCAGATGCCAATTCTGTATGTCTGCAGGAGTTACAAGTTGCCTGGCTTTATCCTTAACTTCCTCTATGGATTCTGTGGCGATTACAACCAGAATTCTTTGTTCGGGAATGATTGGTACAGGTTTAGGGTTGATCAAGTGTTCTTCCACTCCCATCCGAGAAAGGGCATCAGCTTTACCGTTCTTTGTACCAGGTCGATAGGTAATTATGAAGTCAAACTCAGCAAAGAATAATGCCCAATAGAGTTGTCTAGAGGATTGGGCTTTTGCGGTTTTCAAATATTGCAGGTTTCGGTGATCCGTAATCACAGTAACGGTGTGTCGGGCCCCCAGCAGATAATGCCGCCAAGCCTTAAAGGCAGACTTGATAGCCAGAAGTTCCTTATCAGTAATCGTGTAATTGATTTCAGGAGGCGAGAATTTGCGGGACCAAAATGCCACGGAATGCAACTGATTGGTTACCGGGTCCTTTTGTGATAGAACTGCCCCCATGGCAAGGTTTGAAGCATCAGTTTCCACGATGTAGGGGAGTTCGGGGCGAGGGTGTTTTAAGATTGGTGCAGAGATAAATTTAGTCTTCAAATCCTGGAAAGCTTGTTCCGCCTCGGTAGACCATTAAAAACGTTTGTTTTTCTTTAACAAGGCAGTGATGGGCTGGACTATTCGAGAGAATTCGGGGATAAACCTGCGGTAAAAGTTAGCGAAGCCTAACATGCTTTGCACACCTTTTACGGAGGATGGTGATAGCCATTTGAGAACTGCATCGACCTTCTTTGAATCCATACGCACTCCGCCAGGTGATAATATGAATCCCAAGAATTCAACATCAGTCACGTTGAAAACACATTTTTCCAACTTAGCGAAAAGTTTGTGTTGACGCAATCTTTCGAGGACCATTTTCACGTGTTTCCGATGTTCAGATTCCGATGAAGAATAAACGAGGATGTCGTCAATGTAAACAACAACACACACATCTATGAGCTCTCTGAGGACATCGTTCATAAAATATTGAAAGGCGGCCGGGGCATTGCAAAGTCCGAAGGGCATGACCTGATATTCAAATAGCCCATACTTGGTGCGGAAGGCCGTCTTCCATTCATCGCCCTCTTTTACTCGTACCAAGTGGTAAGCTCCTCTAAGATCCAGCTTTGTATATATGCATGCTTTTCTGACTTGGTCCAGGAGTTCAGGGATCAAAGGTAACGGATATCTATTCTTAACGGTGATCTGGTTCAGGGAGCGATAATCTATACAAGTTCTAAGGTCTCCTTCCTTTTTTGGAACGAAGAACAAAGCTGAAGAAGCAGGGGACTTGGAAGGACAAATAAACCCATTTGCCAGGTATTGATCCAGGTATTGTCGAAGGTGAAGGTTCTCAGGCTCGGTGAGGGCATAAATTCTACTACAAGGAGGAGTAGATCCAGGTATCAGGTCGATCTGGCAGTCATAAGACCTATGAGGAGGTAGAGAGTTAGCCTGATCCTTCCGGAAAACATCTTGGTATTCTAGGTATTCGGGAGGTAACTGGGGAGTCTCTGAAGAAATTGCTGCCAGTGCAACACCAGGTGGAGGGTGACAAGTAGAGACACATTCTGGAAACTGGACCGTTCTTGCTCGCCAATCGATCAGAGGATTGTGTTTCTCTAACCAAGGTATTCCTAGAATAATCTGAAACTGAGGGGCCTTGATCACATCAAACACGATCTTCTCATGGTGTCCATCTTGACATACCAGCGTCACCTCTTGAGTGGTATGCGTTACTGGCCCGGAGGCTATCTCCGTACCATCCACCGTAGTAATGACGTCCTTTACAGCCTTGGGACAAAGAGTTAGATTCATCCTCAAAACCATTTCATGATCCACATAATTGCCGATGGCACCGCTGTCGACGTAAGCTTCAATTGCATGTAATCGATCCGGATTATCGGGGCTAATGAGGACCATAGGTATCACGAAATGCGAGGTCACAGAACTGGTTTTCACGCTCGGCAAGAGGACCTCTATTCTTGTCGGGCGAGGTCGTTTCCCTGCTCAGAGTTTGTAACTTTGGTAACTGCAGCTCCTACTGCCTTCTTGGCAGGTTTCACCGGACAGTCTCGAAGAAAGTGCCCTGAGTTTCCGCAATAGAGGCATAATTGCAACTGTTTTCTCCTTTCCCGCTCCTTTTGTGTTAGAGGACCTTTCAGACCCCCTATTTGCATGGGTTCCCCGGAGTCTACTCCTTTACAAGGAGTTGGCGGTTTGGTAAATACTCGAGCATCAAACTTGGAACGATCGGCCTTCCTGTTCTGCAGTCTGTGATCTATTTGAACGACTAAGTCTATATAGTCCGAACAATCTTGTGGGGGATTCACTACTTGGGCTAACACATCTTTGAGCTCTCCACGTAGACCTCTATAAAACAGCGTAATCCTTTTGTCCTCAGGCCATTGAGTTTCCACTATCAGTCTGTTGAAAGACGCAATATAAGCCAAAAGGTCTTGATTACCTTGTCGCAACGAAAGAAGCTCATTGTCCAAGGCCTGCCCCTGTGAATGTCTTGCGAACAGTTTTTCCATACTGAGCTGAAAAGCTTGAAAATCATGGAGGACCGGATCATCTTGATTTACTATAGGGATCGACCAGTCTGCCGCATTGCCACTAAGGTACGAAAGCACGAAAGCTACTTTAGCTTGATCAGTTGGAAAGGCTGCTGGCCGGCAAAAGAAATGCAACCGGCACTGATTGATAAATACTGCAAACCTCTTTGGGTCACCAGAAAATCGTTCGGGCGGAGCCAGAGGCACATTCCCAGGTAGGTTGATCTGCACTGGATTCATAGAGGATGTAGAAGGAAGATTTCCCCCAGATGCGGGTAACGGGGTCTGTCCGGCTTGTGACTGTAGAAATTGTCTAGCGAGATCATCTGTTCGCTCCTTGGAAATAATCAGTTCCCTTCTTAGAGCGTTCGTTTCCTGACGGGCTGCATGCACTTCTGCCCTTAGTTCCCCAAGTAACTGGGCTAGCTGGTCGGTATCCGAGGTTTCCATAGCGCCTGGACGGGAGTTTTGTGGTAGGCTTTGCGTTCTGTAACGCTCACCTGATTCCCGTAGAGGCGCCGGTCTTGACTGGGCGTATACCGTATCTTCAAAGGTGATGTGTAACACACGGCTTGCTCTTTGGGCTGGATCTCTGTGCACTGTATGTCTGACTCGAAGGGTAAGATGTCTGCAGATAGAAAATATGGGATTAAGGAACTGGGTTATTGAATGTCTCTCTCTTCTTTCCTTTCTCTTCTCCTGTAGAACCCCAAAGGTTAACGCTCTCACCTTAGGTAAGTGAACGCCGTGCTCTCCATCTGCCTCGGGGCAGGGTGCTGTAACCAGTTTCTTCACTGGATAAGGGGAGCAGGCCTCTTGACTTCAGAGGACTGCTGTCCGTCGTTTACTGCACGAACGGTAAGTTTCGAGTAATTCTAATGTCTTTAAAGTCTTTAGTAATGATGTTTCTTGTTTTGCAGGGTTCCGGCGATGGCGGATGACGGGCTGAAGTGAGTTGAAGATGGAGCCCGTGTGATGAATAGAAGCGCCTGGAAGCACGTAAGTAAGCGCTTGTTGCCTGCTTCACGATGCGCTCTAACTGTCTTTTTATTTTGCAGGTACAAGTTCGGAGCGGCTGCAGGGTGCCGGAATACCCACTGGGTTAGATGTGGAAAGGAGTAATGGCACGTGAGTATTAAAGTTCCCCAATGTCTTTAAACGCACCTTGTTTTGTCTTTCAGATGCGGGATGCAGCGCCGAAGGCCTCCGGAGCGTGCGAAGAGTTGGTAAGCTTTTGTCTTTCAGATGCCGGAATGCAGTGTGAAGACCTCCGGAGCGCACGAAGAGTAGGTAAGCCTTTGTCTTTCAGATGCCGGAATGCAGCGCGAGGCGTTGGTGACAGCCGATGGACCAGGTAAGTGAAGAGCTGTCACTGAAGACCGTAATGCTAACCTGTTCTTTCTTGTCTTTATAGGTGTTGCTGAAGACTGGATTCAGGATGGTAAGCCTTTTTCCTTAGGCCCAGGATCAGATGCAGAAGACACGATGAGCCTTCTGCTGCAGAGGATGCAGAATAACGCAAAGCAAGATTCATCCATCGGGTGTGGTTTAAATAGCCTCCTGTAGTGCTTAGGTGTCTCCTTCCACAGCCACGCCTAGGTAAGAAAAGAGTTCCTGCTTTCCAGAAGAGTTCCAGTGTTCTGAATCTAGGGAGTGGCTCCTGCCCCACCCAACAGGAAAAGTAGTTCCAAACAGAAGAGGATCAGAGGCTCAACTGGCAGGCAAGTAAGCAGCATGGTCTGCTGCAGGTAAGTCCACCCAAGCATTATGAGCCCGGCGCTTCCAGCGCTGGGACTGGGCATATTTATGAGCCTGGTGCCACTGGCGCCAGGACTGGGTCCAAAAGGTCCCAATTGGGACTGGTTGGCACTCGGAACCTGGGTTATGGATCTGCTTCCAAGGGAGTTGGGAAAACCCTGACCTTTTGGAAGCAGAGATCATGACACAATGGCTGCAGTGGGACAATAACACTGCCTCCAGTCTTGCCAGATAACTGACAAGTTGGGCAGGTCCTGCAGTAGAACTCCACTTCTACTCCCATCCGAGGCCAGTAGAAATGGGCAGAGAGCCTCTGCTTAGTCTTCTTGGTACCAAGATGACCAGCTAAGGGCACCTCATGTGGCAGCTGCAGCAAGAAGGGCCTGTAAACTTGGGGTGCCACCAACCTCTTGAGGGCACCAGGTTCAGGTTTAGTGGGCTCACTAACAAGGAGCTCACCCTCCCAATAGATCCGGAATGTCCTAGGCACTTCTCCTTGTGCCTGGGAAAGGGCCTGTTTTCTCAGACCCTCGAGAGAGTGGCACTCTCTCTGTCCCTTACAGAAGTCCACCCGGGAGGGTCCCGCTTCAGCTAACAAGCATTGAAGGTCATGTGGTCTTCCGGGTTGAGTACCTCTTCCACAGGAAAGTCTTCTGGCTCTTCTCCCACAGGAGTTGAGCCGGGGTTCAGCACTGGACCCAGCCCGTCCAGAGCATGGATCCCATTGGGTGCTGTCAGAACAGCAGGAAGAGCAGGAGTCCCCTCCACAGAGGTGGCCTTCTTACTCTTCTGTTTCCTTCATGCCTTGGGTTTCCCCATCAATGAGGGTACCGGGCTCACAGCTGGACCCTGTGTGACCTGCGATTGGGTGGCCGCTCCAGCAGCCATGGGTAGACCATCCGTGATCATCCCCAACTCGACCAAATTGTTGCCTAACAAAATGTTTGCAGGCACGTTGTCCTGAATCAGGACCGGAAGCTTCGCTGTCTTGTCTCCAATCGTGATGTTGACTAAGACTACAGGCGATAATTTGAGAGGCCCACCAGCTGACCTGGTGGTTCTCAGAGGAGCACCTACATAGTCCTCTGGCTTGAACAGGGTCCTGTCCACCACTGTCATGCTTGCCCCAGTGTCTCTCAAACCAGTAAAAGGCTGGCCATTCAAGAGCACACTTCTCAAAAACCTACGGTGTTCTGTGGGATAGTTGTCAGTACTTCTGCGTACTGGTCCCAGGCCCCAAAGGACACTAAGGAAATCTATACGGGAGCACCGAATGTGATCCTGGTTGAGGAGGGGAGGACAGTGGCCTCCACCTCACGTACGGAGAAGGGGTAGGTCAGGCTGACAGCCTGGACTCCAAGTGCCTTACCCTTACACTTGGGGTTACCCCTTTGGTGATACAGAGCCCCACAATCTCAAAACGTGCCGGAAGTGCAGGGTACGGTACTGGGAACACTGGGACCCTGCTTTGCAGCAGGCAGACCACTACTCTTACTCCCACCCACAGCAGACGTATCCCCACTAGGTTTTTGGGTCTTAGGAGAGGAAGGTTTTGGTTTACCCGACTGTGATTGCCCCTGGCACTCCTCAGCTTTCTGAGAGGCTGCCTTTTCTTTGTCCTTGTCCTTCCCACTGGAGTCCTTAGGGGACACCCGGTGGGAGACCCACATGTCAGCCGACTGAGCCAGATGAAAGGGGTCCAAAATGTTCTGGTCAGCAACATACTGAGACAGCTCTGGTGTACAGGCTTCCAACAAATGCTCAAAAAACAAAAGGTGGGACAATTCAACAAACTTTTTCACTTTGTAACTATCAATCCACCCCATCATGTTCATGTGCGCAGCACTCATCCAGCTAACCCACTACACATTCTCTCTTTTCTTAAAATCCCTGAACCTTTTCAGGTATTGGGTAGGTGTCTTGCCAAACTTGGCAATCAAAGCAGACTTCATGCACTCATACTGACCCCTTTCTTCCACACTCAGTTTCAGAGTACAGTCATATCCAGTCTGAGGCACTCTGCTTAACAAACACTTAGCCCAATCTCTTTTATCTACATCATGAATTGCACAAGCCATCTCGAACGCTTCAATCCATTGGAGGATATCAGAACCCTCTGCATACACACCAACCAAATCTTTCATAAACTTGGTTGCTGGGGACCTGACACTCTCAACTGGTTTAGCTGAAGTCTCCACTCAAGCTTTCTCTAACTGGATTCGCTGACATTCAGTGTTCCGGTTCTTGAGTTCAAGGTCCTTATCTTTGAGTTCAAGATCCCTATTCCTGAGCTCCACTTGTTGTGCCAACTCCTCTTTCTTAAACTCAGCATCTATTTCCAACTTGCGATATTCAAAGGCCAATTTCATCCTTAATAACTCAAGTTCCAAGGAATTGCTGGGGGTCGGAACAGAGGCAGCAGGAATGGTGGCATTCCCAGAAACAGATTCAGAGACAGCCCCCGGGGCAGAGTCCTCATTGGTTGCACCCCCCCCTTCAAGAGTTTCACCATCAGTCTGGTAGTGCACCAGGGCAGCTATCAGCTCAGCCCTAGACTTATCCACAAAGGCTAACTCCCTGGCTTCACAAGCACTCTGGAGAGCCTCTAAGGTCATCCAAGTCAATTTACCATTCACAATAGATTCCATTGCTTGTAATGCAGTTATCTTGTAGACAACTAAACCTTAATTTAACAAAGTGCAGATATTTTGTAAGTGGCACGGTTATACACTGATTCTTAAAACCATAAGCATCCCACCGCTGCCACCAGCTGTAAAGACCGGAGGGGGGTCTGTACTTCTGCTCTCTATATGGCAGAGGAGAGGCACAGAAGACTCCAGCCAAGATTCTCTATTATTGGTAAACATGGTCGAGCAATCAAGGCCTAGATTCTCAGGAGGTGATGCGGGCTGGTTCTTAAGTACAGTGTAGTTCCCACGCACACCCACAAAGGAATGTCTGCACACTGTATTAGTTAAACACAGTCTTTATATAATTAATATTCAAGGTTATGTACAATATGATGATAACTCATTTTCTACTCGGTTATCTATAATGACAAATCTATACAGTTCTACGTGGTACCACAATTACTATTCAATCTCTTTAAAGTCCATCAACGGTACCGTTAAATGTCACACAAATCAGTTTGTAAGGGAACCAACAATAGATATAAGAGGAAAGCAGTTGGTAAGAACAATTTACAGAATACTGGACCTGATACCTAGACACAGTTCTGTGTGGAGATCCCCCCCAACTGGGCAACCTGTAGAATAAAGATATATCACAAGCCCAGTCCACATATTGTTCACAAGAATCTTTCCAATAGTTCAGCAACCCCAAAGTACCTGGTGTTGTAGCGTTCCTTGTCATGGAATTGACGGCCCTTCTTGAGTACCCTCCCTTTAAGGCAGGAGTCATGGGTCGTCGAACGTCCGGTGAAGAACAGGGTGAATTCCGGCAGTGAAGTGGCAGCTTCTTTCCTAGCAGTGCTCGTCGACTGGGAAGCGTAAACGTCCTGCATGGAAGAGGCGTCTATGGCACCTCGATGTCGATAGTTCTGGACCGCAAAGAGTTTGAAGAACTGTGGCCCAGCAAGGGCGTCGAGTCATTGGCATCTCTGTGGTCTTTGCGTGGCGGGAAACCCACTGGCAGATGCTCCTCAGCACATCAACAGCCTGGCCTTCTCCGGCGGGATGAGGCAGGCGGCGGTACGGATGAGCGCGTCCGTGAATCGAAAGTTCTTAGGCAATGGGAGCACGGCAGCTCCGGTCGGTGATGGCATTTGTCGACGGTGGCGGACAACAGTCCGGGTGCTTCTCTTTGGGATTCCGCAGCAGTCCCCGTCTCCGTTTGGCAGCCTGTCGTAGGTCTGTCTACCAGGGAGCTTTGGCAAAGATCAGCTGGTGCACGATGGTCCCTTGTAGCTCGGGAAGGGGGCACCTTACCAGATCCTCTCTGGGTCAGTCCTTGGAGACACAGCAGCTTTAAGATTGATGAAGAAGAGCACCAGCAATTCTTCTCTTCCAGCAGGGCTTCAAGGTCAAGATTCAGTTTCACTCCAGTTACTCTTCGTAGTTTGGACTTCATCTTCTGAACACGATTCCTAGCAGTGAGAGGTCCCCAGATATACTGTTGATCTCCATTCATTCTGCTGGGTCACACTTAAGCAGCCAATAACTATGAAGGGCCTTCAGAAGTCAGTCAGCCAATCAGGCACACAGTGTATTCAGGTCATTCTTATCCATCCAGACACTCACAACACAGAATGTGGATTCGGACAAGTACCATGCCTTCAACACTACACACTGCATTCATACCAGTTTCAGGCAGGGCTGTCTCAGTCATTGTATCAAACACCAGATACCAGACATCCACAACAAGAAGTGTAGATTTGTCACACACTCCATTCACCCAGGTCCCACCCACAGGTGTACCCACAGCATACGTTCGTTGGGAAGGCTCCAGCCAGTCTGGTCGGCACTTCCCTACACTACCATATATGGAACTTCCACCCAACAGCGAGTCAGGGGGAAGGGACAGAGTCAGGGCTTCCCGGGACTTTGGAAAGATCAAGGTAACAGGCGATGGAAGGTAAGAGGTCACAGGAGCCATCTTGTCTCCATCAGGAATCTACCGATTCCAATGACAGGGCCTGGGCATCCCAAAATGTTGGACGCTCAGGACACCAGTCAATTCAGCACGGAGCTGCCACCAGCCTGTACCTTGCTCTGTGGGTCACACACAGGTGCCAAAAAACATACACTCGGGGCACAGGGTTGTACCCCCACCCATGGGTGCCATGAGGGTATCCCATGGGTCTGTACACCAAACCAAAAGAAATAGCTGCACCGCCAGGAGTCCCACATGGACTCCTGTGCGGAAAACACGACAGAAAACAAGGTATAAAGCAGTAAAGGACGAGGATACGGAGGCCCTGTCCCTCCTATGCATTTCCAGCATCTAACGCAACACAGCAGGTTGCAGTTAATTAGGAAGAATGACCCACACCTGAGAAGGACTAGGAGGCATACAAAGCCACCACAGGCAAGGAGAAGGAGTAGCAGTAGAAGGTGGAGCGGTTTTCCTATCTCCATGTTACAGCAGCAGAAGCAGAGGTTGCCTTTGAGCAGAGACACCGGGACCACAGTGCCGTGTGAGGTCAATGCTGGTCCTGAGAAAGTCCAAATTGCTCCAAACCTTGATTGCAGAGTAGGCACAGCGAAAGTGTCAGGAGAAATTACTATCCCATTAAAGAACACACCTGCAGAGGTCGTGCAGCGGAAAGCGCACCTTTTGTAAACCTCCCCACGTGTTTTGCACATACTAGTGCCAGGCAAGCACTGACGTGTTGTTGGAGTCAAGAGAGTCCTGCAGATGGTAGACGCAAGCAGCAGAGAACCAGAGAGAAGAAGATCCTGGACTACGTGGGGAAGCTGAAGCAGAGGACCTGGGGGCAGTGAGGCAGACCGATGCGCATGGTAGACTCAGTGAGTTCACCTTTAGATAGTGACCCTCAAGTGCTCAGTATACGTCCGCTGCCCAGGTCCAGGAGCCTCAACGATATTAAAGATGTAAGTGAAGTGGAAACAAACCCTTTTGAATACTGAACTAATAGAAAACAAGTAAACGCTTATGTTGATAACCAAACTGATTTAAAGTGGCACAACCGGCCAAGTGTAAGAAGGGCATGTGAACTGGGGTCTTCTTCCCAACCCATCAAGCATCTGTCATCTATGAACACTTCTTTGAGAGAGACAAGGGAAAATCAGATACTTGGGAGTTTTGCATCAGTCTTTATTGGTTGTGGTTATAAGACACACTCTGGACACACTGAAAGACATTTTGCCTTTCCCCTGCTTTTATAGTCTGATGTACACCAAGCCCACATTAGCATAGCTGGCATCCACAATTTTCTCTGATGCACAACACTGATAAGCTTATTTTAGATGTTGGCTAGACACGACGATGATAGTTCTCAACTCCTGCCAAGAACACCTTCATCACATCAGTGTTTACTCTTTATCTGATTTTCGAGGTCCTGCCAACTTAGTGACTTATACCATGGAGAAATAGATATGCTCTATTATTTGGTGCCAAAATAATACAGCTGGTCACTCAGAATGGTCTGCCTGACACATATTGTGTGCTATTTGTTAAGAACAGAGATAAATCTATCTAAGCTTCCCTTGCTTTTATCTGGCTTCTTCATAACTTGCCTGCTTTTCCTGCAAAGTTCCATTTTTAACCTAACAATCCCAATTACTTCACTGCGAGATGCTGCCAAAGACTATCTCTAATGTATCAGCCTCTGTTGCTTGTCTGAAAACTCTTGGCATGAGACATAGTCTTTAACACCTGGAAACCATTTTGTACTTGAGTTTATCCATTTTGAAACATATCTTTGTCTGACACTGTATTCATTCTTCAGAGAGCTGTTATTTATTTATTTAAGCAGCTTTCACTTTGTATCCCTTATTCATAATATATCTTTAAACACTTATGGTATGTGTATGATAGTTAAAGTACCCTTAATTTCCTGGGTCATCCTAACCCAAATATGCGCAGTGCCATGTGCACTTCTTACCTCAAATAAAGGCACTACAATCCTGATTTCTGCAATAATAGAACCATTTCATCTGCCTATCATATTATCTACACTCGGTTGGGTGGGGAGGGGTTGGCAACCCTATACATCTCCCCTCTCTAGTCGATATTCAAACAGTTTTCAATATTCGACTACTACACCCAGTGTCCACCCTCCCCCATATGCAATGTACCTATGCATCCCTATCTCAGTCAGCCACCTCAATGTAATGCTCTATCGCAACATGGGAGGTATCATAAAAGACACTTCTAAAGAATCAACAGTGTCTTCAACCATATTGTATTCTCCTAATCTAAGATTTATATGTATCTCTTTTCTGTCAAAAGACCATGGCATATGTTTCGCCCTCTTTTAATCTAGTATGTACGTATCCCCGAACAATAACTTTGTTTCCTCCTGTGTGTTTTCCACCCCTGTTACCCAATTAAATGTTAAAAATAACATGCACAGTAAGTGATTTCAGCCACCATGAGAATCGGGAGAGATCATTTAAAATATTTGCGCATTCCGTTGAGTGAACCCAGCAGCCCATTTTCTACTGTTCCTTCCATGTGCAGCATTTTATTATTTAAATACATGTTCTTCTTCCTCCCACCCGACAACAGTTCCTTGGTCCCTGCCCTCTCCCCATGCATGTTCAATTTCATCTTTATTTTATTCATATTCCATCTGCACATCTTCCACCGACTCTTTATTCTCCTTATTCCAAGTCCAAGGACTTTCTCAATTAAGTCCATACTTTATTTTATTTGTCCTTTGGGCTGCTTTGCAGCAAGTTCAAGGGCCCCATAATGCATAGGCTAATCTTTTTTTTTTTGGATCCACTGTATTGTGACCACAGAGGACTCAAACTCTCAATCTTCTGATTTGCATAAAATAGTCATTTGGGGGCATTTAGATTGTTTCTGGGGAACACAAGGATGGGGGAGTTTCATAAATAAAAGTGTTCAATTTTAGTTGCAACAGGGCATCTGGCTGGGTCCCTCAAAACCCTTTTACAACAAGGGTTTTTATCCCTGCTCGCGGGATCGGTTGCCGTCAAGCACCTGGACTGCAGGTACCATCTTTAATACAAAAAAACGTATGAGGTTCTTGAAGAATAAGTACATTTTTATCATCAGTACTTCCTCCTCAAACCTAAACCTTATAATAACCGTGTCCCTGTCCTTAAAGCACTCCTACATCCTAAAAACAGTTTCTACTGAATTGTCTCTTTTTCTAATACAATAGAATGGCTGTTTCTTTCTCCCTTCCTGCACATCTTAATGTTACCTATGCTTCATATATACTGGCTGATACCTGGGTGTGTCTATGACATGAGGCCATAAAGCACATACATATATTTTTCTTTTCTTTAAATTTTTCATGGGTTACATTTCATTTCTTTTTATAGTGTACTTATTTTCTAAGTGACAAAGGAAATATTTTGTCTGATTTTGTCATTCTTCACACCACCAGGGGTTAATTGTTTTCCTTCTTTATGATAAAATAATAAAAGACAAAACAGACATAACAAATTCAAAACATTTTTTTTTAAAATGATGTTGTCTTCCTCAGCCGCTCCCATTCTTTCTTCCTGGTATATCCATAGCTAGTATGGAGTCTTGCTCCCGGTAGAAACCAAAACAGAGGCAAAGTCATGATAAGCTAGCCAAGCGATCAGTTATTTCCATAAAATAGGCCTTTAACATGATGTTGCTGAGGTCATCGCTTGGTATCCTCAGCCCAATAAAATGCAGGGTTACTTGCCTGAAAATAAAATGATGGTACACTTTTAGTCTTTTTTGAATTGTCATAAGTGACAGGCCTGTTTTTAATTTGTTCTGCTATGCTGAACATTTTCCCTGTACTTTTGAAGTCCTTCTTCATATGGCGTGGAACCGCAGTCTCTTCTTTCTTTGCTGTATTTATTCTGTTGAGACATAATTAACATTTTTTGTTGTCCTTCTTACACTAATATTACCTGCCCGTGGTATTTGGAAATAAGTACTTATCCTATTAAGTGCATTCAAGTGTGGCATATAGGTATACAGTGTTTCGCCAATCCTTAAAGCTTCATGCATTTTGACATTCCTTATCATCAGGATTACAAAAAGGTCACTCCACTTTTTATCCAAAAGTCTTCTTCATTCTCTGTATTAGATATGGCCTTACTCGCATATATGTACTATTCTGTTATCAGAACTGTTAACACCTTCCTTGGGATAAATGTTATCTATTTAAAAAGGCTGTACCCCTTACTACCTTTTTCACCTGGATCTTCTTACTCCTAATAATGATCAATAAAGTTATTCACACACTTACTGTGTCTGCTGGTACTTACCTTTTCTTTCTCTACTCGTTCACTAGTACTTACATTTGTCATAATGTTTCTTCCCATTATAATGCTATACTCTACTAAGGCCATCTAAACATTCCTCTCGCACTCCAAAAATGACTATTTTTTTAATCTGTAATACGTAAATTACCATTTTCATATAAACATAAACAATGTTCTTGTTACTTACCCTCACATGTTCTTTTTGTGCAATTTTGCTCAACGTACTCTCATACTGCTAGATCAATCTTGGCCATCCATACATTCTTGGCCTTTCATTAATTTTCATTTATGTTTATCAAATATACTACAGTGATTATTTAAACAGGCACCATCCATTGCTGCTCATTGTTTGAAAATCAGAATATTTTATCCACACCTTCCTCCATCAACCTTGTGTCCCAATGTTATTTTTGTTCCTTTATTTACACCTTCTAGAAACCTATGGGTTTTGTTACTTTAATATCCATTAATTCATTAATTCATTCATCATTTTGTATTTACTTATTTCGTTCACCCCTGGATTGAAGTCAATCTTTTGATTAGGAACTTCTTACTTGAGCATTTTTAGTTTTGACTGTTTATTATCTTATATTAATCAGTCTAAACACAACACAAACTCTTGCATTTTACGTATTATAATCCTTCACATGTGCCTACATTTATTTGTTCCCCTATGTACATTTTTTCATCACTGTCTTAGTGGATGTATTGTCTTCCCTTTTTGTTAGCCCTTCATGGAATTTGATGTGCACCCTTCTACCTGGCCCTGCCAGCAGGAATCCTCATCACTTTATAGTGTATACACTTCCTGTCTCTTCTTCGGCCTGTAAATTCAAGATATCCTCATCTCTCTTCCATTTATAGTCTACAAAAATCCAGCTACTCTTAAATTGTGTTGCAGCAAGACATAATGATTTTAACTGTTGTTCCTAACGTGCAGCGAAAGCAGCCTATATGTGTGTATTGCAGTATTGAATTCCTTTTCTGACTAGCTAAATGTGTTTTATGTGAATTGAGCCTGTGATGCATTGATTGCCTGTACTTCCACAAGATTGTGTGTGCATGTGTGTATGTGTGCACGTGTGTTCATGTGTGTGTGCCTGTGTGTGTGTGTGTGGATGTGTGTATATGTGTGTGTGTGCGCGTTTGAGGATGTGTGTGCATGCATGTGTGTGTGTGTGTGTGTGCATGTGTTTGTATGTCTGTGCTTGGATGTGTGTTAGTGCGTGTGTTTGTATGCATGTGTCTGTGTATATATATGTGTGTGTGTGTGTGTGTGTGTGTTTGTGTATGTGTGTCACCCCCTCTCCTTATAAGCATATCATGACAGGGACTCCAACCTAATTATCTCTATTTTTCCTCAGTCTCAGGAAAAATGCCTTCTTTTTTCTTATCTCCAAACTCTTCTTCGCTCTACTTCTCCCAATAAATCAATTCAACATGCATAATAGAAATCCATATTGTGTTCAATAATTGTGCTAAGCTTCCTTGTTTTTCCTTGTCAGTTCCCAGACTGTTTTTACTTATTCGTGAATGTGTTTCAGTTAAACAAACCCGGCAAAAAATGTAAATAATGGACACCTTAGTCTTCAAAACTATTCTAATCAGGGTGTGTGCTCTGTAAAATAAATACTAAAATTTGTTCAGGTCTTAAAAATACTAGTGCGATTTCCCTGTCTGTCTTCATAACTAATCCCTATACGAGTGCATTTTACCTCCTAGTTATTTACTGAGATCTCTCCTCAATACAACTGTTGATTTGTTATAAAATATATCATGCTTTTTTAACTATATTGTGTGTAACCTTAGCCTTAGCCTGGGCGCGTTTGGGAGTACTTCCTCACATTACTTACTGCTTCCCCATTCCAAATACACATGTTTGCATCAATACATACATTTTTAACATTGTTACTGAAAAAAGGTGCTTTATCTTATTTATTCTTGCTATTCCCCACACATATTCACTGTGCTCAATCTAGTGTCATTTACTATTGTGTTAACCTACTTTTTAATGTAATTTGCACTCATAAGTACAATTATATTCACGGTGCATGTTTCACAAATTGGGCATATATTTTTTTAATGCCTTTATGCTGTACAGTGAGGGAGATGATTTCCCCCCTCTTGAAGCTTGTCTAATTTGCTGTAGCTTTGGTTCATATGCTTGAGTCTGCATGTGTAATATCCTTATGACTCTGTATTGTATTGTGGTGCCTATACCATTCCTCCTCTCTCTGTTGTTAATTACCAATTTTCACACTGTTCTGGTTCTGCTTTATTTATAGTGTTCTTCGGCACTTTCATTTGCAATCTCTGTCTTACTTTTGCTCTCCTGTGTCCCTTTTTCATTCTCCTTCTCTCCTTCTATAATCAATTTCCCTTTTCCTTCTACTGACATGCTGTCTTGCCTTCTGTTACAAATTCTCTGAAAATAAACTGTGTGCATCTGCTCTTACTTTTGGTAGCGCACTGAAACCTTTTAGCGAAGCACCTTTCCTTTTTTCCCCAATTACTTTCCAACAATGTGTCTAGATTTTTTTAATGGTTTCTTTGCATTGCCTTTTTCCCATCTGTCTAATTAGCCCATGCATGCTTTATGATATATGTTCTTTCAAAATGTCCCATTTATCACTAATAAAATAAATCCCTATATTGCTTTAAAATGAGATTAACAAATCAGGGGTACTCTAGTGTGTACCTAACAGAGAAATTATCTATCACAACTCCAAAATAACTAACACACCCTTTAAAATGGGAAGTAACTTGTGTGACTTTAAACAGTGACCTAATGGGACCACCCTAGTCCACATATGTGCAATGACTGTGGACAATTTCTAGTGTAAAAGAGTACACTCACAATATGGTTTAGTCACATATAGTTTCCTTGGCAGAACAACAATCTTTCAAACTATATACTTTTGCTTAACTAAACAACCAATGGTTTAACTGTCCCACAATGTCATATAATTGAATCAAGTGCTTCTCTAGTACCTGGCTTCAACAAAACATGCACAAATACCATGCGAAAATGCTGTTCTCAAAACCTACTCTATTGTCAATTTCTTCAACTGGTGTTTGCCATTTGGACCTACAGCTGAGCTTCCCTACTCAAAAAACACAAGCATTACATGTGTGTATCAAAATAACCTCTAAAAAACAAAAGTCAGTTCAATGAGTGCTGGTTCAAGCCTATATTTCCATAAGGGTGTGAGTCAGTCCTTGATCACTCATAACCTGTGTACACAAAATATGAATATTTTAAAAATCAATCATTAATACTGTCTATTAACAATGTTGATTCAAAATCACTCTACTATTTATACAAAACACACTATCTTGTTCCAAAAAAAGTAAACACACGTTTTATAAGTCAGCTCTGGCCCTACTCCTTCCCACTCATTTTGATCATATTTTCATGAATTTGTATTTATTTTTCTGTTTCACTGTTAATACACATAAATACACTTGTCATTTCTCTAAGCTTCCCATAATTTCGCTAGTGTTTTATAAAAGTATTGTCACTTTTACTAAACACAACAGCATATTCCTGTTTCTTTATTCAAAACTAATTCATAGCCGCTTTAACTCGCAGGGCTATCTCATGTTTTCGAATGCACGCAGCTCTGTTTTTCTGCAACTATTAATCACTTCCTGGCTCCGTGTCAGCTCTTATCTTAACTTTGAAAAGGAGCCTTGGTTTACGTCAAAGGTCCACAGTTTGAAATATACATCTATGCATAATGTGCGTGGTTTCTATCAACCGTGCACATTTTGTGCTTTTTAAAATGAATACATTTCTATCTACTTTTTACTGTTAGAGCATGCCATCTACAAACTATCTTCATTTGTTCAAACAAAAAATGAAATCACTATTGTTTTAGCTCACAACCCAGCTTTAAGGAATGCGTTCAACTGCACACTTTCCTAGGCAGGAAATGCTCGCAAAATCTCCCACTTCTGTCTTATCTCTTCCTTCATTCACATCTTCCACTAATCAGATTCATACCGTTCATAATTTTTCAATCTGTAAAGAGCTTTATCTTTGTACTCATGTTATTTTTATTTCTCTTTAACCCTTTACTTGATTTATCTCCCTTGTTTAACAAGTGTAGAGGAGAATCACAATTGACTGCCTATTTTTACCAGATCCTTCACTAAGGCCTCCATTTTTTAAACTTAAAGGGATACTCTAGTAAAAAAATTTATTTAAAAAATAGATAGGCCACATTAAAAAATAAATACTAGCATCCTCCGTTTTAAAACTTCCTATGTAAAATTTTGAGCTATTCAAGCTCAAAATTTGAAAAAGCAAGCACAGGGGGGCCGCCATTTTGTGAAATGGAGGCCCTCCTGTGCTGGCTTTTGCTTTTGCGGCACTAATGAAGGAAAAGCCAGCCAGCTGTTGTAAACAAAGTCTCCCGCTGGGTGGCTTTCCCTTCATTAGTGCCGGGACTCGGAGGACGCGGACCGGAGACCAGAGCAGGAAAGCTGCAGCTGAATCTCGGTAAGTGCTATTTATTTTTTTTACAAAAAATAAGCACTAGCTGCGTTTTTTTTTCTAAGTTTTCCAGGCTGGAGGAGCCCAGAAAACCTAGAAATAAAACCGCAGCTTTAAAAACGTATTTATGTTTGCGGTCACTTTTGAAGCGACCGCAAACATAAATACAATGTTATTGTGTTGGAAAACGCTGCAGTTTTTCGTTCCAAGTTTCTCAGGCTCCTCCGGCTCGGAGTTTTCCAACACAACCGCGTGTGTTTCTGCCTGCTGTGGCTATCACTTTGGGACTACCAAATGGGAAATGCTACGTTGTCTGCCTGAATCTGCTTTTCCATTTGGGGCTCTCGGGCTCCCCGTTGGCAGCCCGAGAGCCCCAAATGGAAAAGCAGATTCAGGCAGACACAACGCGGTTGTTTTCCGCCATGCAGCGTTGTGTCTGCCTGAATCTGCTTTTCCATTTGGGGCTCTCGGGCTCCCCGTGGGGAGCCCGAGAGCCCCAAATGGAAAAGCAGATTCAGGCAGACACAACACGGTTGTTTTCCGCCATGCCGCGTTGTGTCTGCCTGAATCTGCTTTTCCATTTGGGGCTCTCGGGCTCCCCGTGGGGAGCCCGAGAGCCCCAAATGGAAAAGCAGATTCAGGCAGACACAACACGGTTGTGTTGGAAAACGCTGCGGTTTTAAAACCGCAGCGTTTTCCAACACAATAACGTTGTATTTATGTTTGCGGTCGCTTCAAAAGCGACCGCAAACATAAATACGTTTTTAAAGCTGCGGTTTTATTTCTAAGTTTTCCGGGCTCCTCCAGCCGGAAAACTTAGAAAAAAAAACGCAGCTAGTGCTTATTTTTTGTAAAAAAAATAAATAGCACTTACCGAGATTCAGCTGCAGCTTTCCTGCTCTGGTCTCCGGTCCGCGTCCTCCGAGTCCCGGCACTAATGAAGGGAAAGCCACCCAGCGGTAGACTTTGTTTACTACAGCTGGCTGGCTTTTCCTTCATTAGTGCCGCAAAAGCCAGCACAGGAGGGCCTCCATTTCACAAAATGGCGGCGCCCTTGTGCTTGCTTTTGAGCTTAAATATCTCAAAATTTTACATAGGAAGTTTTAAAACGGAGGATGCTAGTATTTTTTTTTAATGTGGCCTATCTATTTTTGAAATAAATTTTTTTACTAGAGTATCCCTTTAAATCATCACTTTTAACATTTTAAAACAACAAATATGAGCAAGCGCCAGCAATCACTGCTCAAGCTTCTAATTTCAATAGCCTATCCATTCTCTTGATTGGCGCCAATCACTTTGCTATGCTCAATATTGTTGCTCCTCAACTTGTTCAATTTTTTCACAACCTCTATCGCTCTCCGATATTTTTACTTGACAAACAACATTCAGACTAGTCAAACATTACACATTATAAACACTGTGATCACCTTTTTCTCTTTCCTTTATTCTATACCCTATACAGGGTTTGAGACATCACCTTACGTAATCCTGATTACGCATATGTTTCTGCTCTAACCCCGTTGGGATTTTAAATGTCTCCTTCTGAAACTCTGTTTAGTCATGACTCCTAGTCGCTACCTTTTCTCTTCACAATATTTCCTGTTACTCAAAAATGATCACAATCCCCCTCATATGTACATGAACATGTTTTATTCATTTCCGGTTGCCTCTGTCTTTCATAATATATACTGTAATTCATAGATGCCAGGTGTGCTATGCTGGCGGCCATGAGGAGACACCCCTGACCTAAATGAGACCATGCTGCAGTTTGTCAATCACCTTATCATCTTTTTCAGGCATCTCACCCTGTCCACCTGCACATCACCATGAAGTCTGGGTCCTTGTCACTAAATCTTATGAAAGACTTCAGGGACCCATGTTTGGGCATCACATGAACTGGGGTCTTCTTCCCATCCCATCAAGCATCTGGCATCTATTAACACTTCTTTGAGAGAGACAAAAGAAAATCAGATGCCTGGGAGTTTGGCAGCAGTCTTTATTGGCTGTGGTTACAAGGCACGATCTGGACACAACACACTCAGAGAAATTTTGCCATTCCCCTGCTTTTATACTCTGGTGTACACCAATCCCAAATTAGCATAGCTGGCATCCACAATTTTCTCTGATGCTCAAAACTGATAAGCTTATTTTATATTTTGGCTATTCACGACTATGACAGTTCTCAACTTCTGCCAAGAACACCTTCATCACATCAGTGTCTACTCTTTATCTGATTTTCGATGTCCTGCCAAGTTAGTTTGTGCCTTATACTGTGGACAACTAGATATGCTCTATTATATGGTGCCAAAATAATACAGCTGGTCTCTCAGAATGGTCTGCATGGCACATATTGTGTGCTCCTTGTTAAGAACATAGATACATGTATCTAAGCTTCCCTTGCTTTTATCTAACTTCATCATAATGTTGTCTGCTTTTCCTACCAAGTTCCATTTTTAACATAACAAACCCAATTATCTCACTGTGAGACGTTGCCAAAGACTATCTCTAATTTATCAGCCTCTGTTTCTTGTCTGAAAACTCTTGGCATGAGTCATTGGCCTCATTACGAGTTTGGAGGTAGCCATGGGGCTAATAGCGTCATGGCTGCCTCCAAAATCGTATCCGGGTCCGAGTTCCTTCAATGGGGAATTACTGGGTCATTCCAACCTTGGAGGACCCAGTAATTCCTCATTCAAAAACCCATCCCCATTCCCATTCGAGCCCCCATAGGGCTGGAATGGGAATGGGGATGGAGCTAATATCGGGCCCATTAGTAAGGGGCTCGTTATTAGCTCCCTGGTCCCCTTGTGGGACCCACAAAGGACGTCGGGTCTGACCAGATATTCTGAGTGGGTCCCGCAAGGGAACCTCGTAATAGGGTGGAATGGGTTTACCGGCACCATTACCAGTGCCGTTAAACCCATTCCGCCAACCTCGCAATGAGGCCCATAGTCTCTCACACCTGGAAACCATTTTGTACTTGGGCTTATCCATTTTGAAATATATCTTTGTCTGACACTGTATTTATTCTTCAGAGAGCTATTATTTATTTAGGCATCTCTCACTTTGTATCCCTTATTCATAATATATCTTTATACACTTATGGTATGAGTGTGATATTTAAAGCACCCTTAATTTCCTGGGTCATCATAACCCAAATATGCGCAGTGCCATGTGCACTTTTTACCTTAAATAATCCTGATTCCTGCAATAATGGAACCATTTAATCTGCCTATCTTGTAATCTATACTGGGGGGAGAGGGTGGCACCACCTATACACGTGGTACCAACAGTAAGACAGACACAAGTGACCACAGTTCAAGGATGTTTATTGAACTTTCACAATGGTGTGATAAACGCCTATCTGAACCTAAATCTATAGATGGGAGCGAGCTACGACCATCAAAATAATTATAATGCAGTTCTAGTGGAGCCTTGTCAAAATAAAAGGGTATATACTGAAAAACCTATTGCCAATACTTACCGCTAATTTACAAATAGTGTGGGGGTAGTGTTCATGAAAAAGAAATAAGGGTTCACAAAATGATACATCAGGATGTTTGGGTCATTCGCCTCCCTTCCCCATGTTTTCAGTATGGGGCAAGGTGATTCACTTCGAGCAAAGCACACACTCTGGCTTCTATGCCATGAGGATACAGTTCCATTACCATCATTAGGTCATTATGTGTACAAGTCTCTTTACTTCTTAAGTCTCTTGATTCAGAGGGTCTGATATACAAAAACAAAATACAATGTTATTTTCTTCTTACAAGGATCCAATTCAGGTGATTCACCCTGGATCCCCCTCAGCTGGGATCAGATCCCTTTCTATTACAATTGTTACTGTGGATCCCCTCTTCCAGGCTCAAATCCCCTTTTTACAATGTTCAGAGAATATTCTCTCTCGGATGACTCACAGTTCACCCTGGATCCCCGTCAGCTGGGCTCAGATCCTTCGTCTTATCCCATTAGTCTCCCTCAGCAAGGATAGGACCAATTGCAGTTCATGTTAAACTATCAAAGACTTTTGAATGTGCACAGGGTTTAGCTTGACCCGCTGCAGGACCACTTTGATTTCAAGATTCACTTTTCAATACTTAGCATCAGTTGGATACCTAACAGAGACTTTTGAATGAGCACCCACGTGATGCCAGACCACTCTGTCTATGATATCTTTCTTGGTCTCCCAAAAATTCAGTCACTTCTTTTTTTTCAAATTATGTTCACGTCGCTCAACACATAAGTCTCACTCACTGTCCTCTTTGGATTTCTTCATACACTGTTGCCACTTGCAAACTTTGTTCAAACATAAGATGGTTTGGTATCAGTCTCTCTGACTCACCGGCTGTGCAGTCTTTACTGACACTGCTTTGTTGTAGGAGCCAAGGACAGTACCACAGTGGCAATCACTCCTCCCTGCCTTAGTTATCGATGCAGGTGAGCCCCAGGTACCTTTGATGCACAGTTTAGGTTTGTTCAGCTTTAGTTCCCGGTCTTAGGTTTCTTACTTTCCAAGGTTCAAGAAAGCAACGGTCTAAAAAGGTCAAGGGCACTTCCTTCTTTGCAACCTTCTCTGGTCTTGCCATCTTTCTCCTCGTATTAAACTGCCATCTTGGAAATGCTGTTTCCTCGTATGCTTTGCCTTGCCCAGAGTGTGTTTTCATGGCGAAAAGGTATTACAGGAAAGGGAATACCATGTCTCACCATGTGTTATCCCACTTCCACTCCCCGAAGACCACTCATCCAGGTGATCCTCCCGCACTGGACCACCCCCAGGAACTGTATCCAAAACCGATGGCTGTGTCCTTGCGACCTGCATGACAGATTGTTTGTTTGTTTGTTTTATTATTTATAATGCGCGCCAGACCCAATGGTATCAGGATTCAGAAGGCAGCAAGAAGGTTTTCAACTATGTTTACATTGCTGTGTAAATATATACAAAAACACAAAATGCAAAATACAGTAATACAAGACTAGAAAAAAGATGCAGAGTATGTACAATAAGAAAAAGTTTAGGCTATAAGTTGCGATGCTATGCAGTCAACTAACAAAAAATAATGTGCAAGCATATACAGAGTAGGCAACGTATGTGCAAGCTGAGAGTTAGGAGCTGGATAGCATTGCTGTGGAGTCCAATAACGAATATACCGATTATGTTCAAGCACAGTGGACAAGTGGGGAAGAGTTAAGGAAATGGGAAAGTGCCAGTGGTCATTAGTTGTCATTATGCCTGATCCAGTGGATGAGGATATACCTGAAGTGTGGGTATGACTGATCTGCTCTTAGGGCTGGAGGGAGGGAGTTCCAATGTTGGGCGGCTTTAACTGGGAAGCTGCTACCTCCGGTTTTGATGCGTTTGAAGCATGGTACAGTCAGGAGGTTGGAGTTGACAGTTCTTGTGGGACGGTTGGAGGACTATCTGTTGAATCTGTCTATGAGGTATTGAGGGGCAGCGTTGTTGAGCAATTTGTGTGTAAGTGAGGCTTATTTTAGTGACATTTTGTCTTTTGTGGTAAGCCAGTTATTGGATCTCCTCATGTTGGAGATGTGAGCTTTTTTAGGAATGTTTAGAGCTGCTCTGACAGTATTATTTTGTAAAATCTGGATTTTATTAGTGATGTATTTGTTACTCCCTAGATATAGGGCATTGCAGTAATTCAGCTGAACACCACAGACTACAACCAAGAATGTCTACGTCTTTTAGCCGATACCTCTTCATATAAGAAAATAAACAGAGATCTTACCAAAAGATTGCAAGAAGAGATCCTCAGCCTTACAAAACACGCTGAAGACCAGAGCTGGATATGCGAAGATGAGCGACATTTCCTCAACAAAACCCACCCAAAGATACCAGCTTTCTATATACTTCCGAAGATTCACAAACATGCCACTCAACCACCCGGACGTCCCATTGTCTCAGCCTGTGACTCACTTTTGGAGCCTTTATCTCTGTACACTGACCTCTCCATGAAGCCATTTATCGGACATATGAAATCATACATCAAAGACAGCACCGACACCATGAAGGTCCTACAGAATATACACTTATTCGCCAACTCCATCCTGGCTACCATGGACGTACAGGCTCTTTACACCTCTATCCCCCAACAGGAAGGACTGGAAGCTTTAAAAATCTGCCTCAACAGAAGAACAGACATCACGTCCACTCCCACCAACTTCATCCTGGAGTGTATCAGACTAGCTATGACCGAGAACTTCTTTCTTTTTCAAAACCAGATTTACCAGCAGGTGAAAGGCGTCAGCATGGGGGCTACTTTTGCCCCTGACGTAGCCAACCTATACATGGCCCAACATGAGGACGACAACATCTACCACGATGACAACCCCTACAAAGCTCACATCTTGCTTTGACGCCGATACATTGACGATGTTCTCCTAATATGGGAAGGGAGCAAAGAACTTTTCCTTGAGTTCCACAAATGCAGTGGTCGAAGTGAGCGGGAGCGGTCGGGAGCGGTGCTCCTCTACTTTTTTAAATTACCTTTTACAGCTCCTATACTTTTATTTTAAAAAGAAACCGTTCCGGAATGGTTTTGTTTTAAAATTAAAGTGTAGGAAGAAGTTGAAACTTGCCCTTTCAGTGCACTGCACTGAATGTTCCCTTAGCCAGCAGGTGCAAGTGTTTGGTGGTGTGTATTGTGTGTGGGAGGGGACGTGATGATGGGGTTTGTGGGGAGTGGGTGCAGGCCAGCAGGGAACATAGTTCCACTACTTCTTTTCGTACACTTCGACCACTGCACAAATGGCTGAATCAGAGAAACTCCCACATACAATTCACCATTGAATGGGATCATCAAGTGGTAAATTTACTGGACCTCCAGATCTACCGCTCTGGAGACTCTGTGAAAACAGAACTATACAGGAAACCAACCGACAGAAACAGCCTACTCCACTTTACGAGTTTCCATCCACAAGGACTCAAATACAACCTACCGTACGGACAATTTCTTCGTGTACGCAGGAACTGTACGGAAAAAGACAAATGCGAACATCATGCCCAACAACTCCAACAACGCCTAAGCGAAAGAGGCTATCCCAAAAAATCCATCAAAATGGCCCGCAAAAGAGCAGCCAACACCGACCGCACCATCTGTTTGACAACCAGCACCAAGGAACCCATAGACCGGACGGTCTGTGTCACCACGTTTAACCCTATCAGGAACTTGTTAAAAACCACCATAAACAAGCATTGGCACCTGATAAAAAACAAAGGCACCTTGGACAAAAAACCTTTATTTGCTTTTAAAAAGAACAGGAACCTTAGAGATATGTTGGTACATACATTTCTCGAACCGGAAAAACAACAAGACACACTATGGGGCCTACCGCTCATAGTAGGACACTACTCATGTGGAAAGTGCGTCGCATGTCGCTACACCAAGACCAGCAAGACATTCACGCACAACAATTTCATCTGGACAATGCGAAGCCATATGAACTGCGAGAGCAAAAACGTAATCTATGTGATAAAGTGTCCATGCAAGCTCATTTACATTGGGAAAACAACCAGACTCATTAAACAAAGGATAAGTGAGCATCGATCATGCATCAAGAACTCCATACAGGATAAACCACTAGTGGAGCATTACAGCAGAAAAGGCCACACCAATGAGCAACTTACCTGGACCATCTTACAACAACTACATCAACAAAGAAGAGGAGGTGATATCAATCTAGCGCTCACGAGGCTCGAACAGAAATGGGTCCACAGACTGGACACAGTAAGAACTGGACTTAATATCACCGTAGAGTGGAAACACTTCTGGGACTGAGTGACCCCTGTAGATTCCACAGGTGATTGTCCAGTACAGGTCGTCCCGAGTACTGGTTCACTTCCTGCCGTCCTCTGTCTGACACTGTATGTTTGCATGTTTTTTCTTGCAGTTTTTAACATATATGCCATTGAACAACCACGTATATACAGCATTGTATGTTTCTCCAAATCCTGCTTTACATTAATCACATTAGAAACTATACTGCTTATACTGTCTTGCGTATATGTGGATTTCTCCACATCATCTGTCGACCAGGACCACAATACTGATTTATGTATATCGAGCCTTCATCATACAACATTGGGCCTCATTACGACCCTGGCGCTAAGTGAAAAACGATGGCGGTAAATGGTTACCGCCATCGTTTTCCGCCAGGTCCGATCATGACCCGTGACCGTTAACTACGATGCCATTAGCGGCATCGTAGTTAACGCTGGCGCTAACTGCGCTAAGGGTGCGCGCACGCGACCGCCCACACCGTACTTAGCGCCATGGCGGAAAGGTACGCAAATGCCGACCCAAGCGGACATGCACCTAACGCCATCACCCAGCCGTTAAGTACCTTACCGCCATGGTGCAAATAACGCCATCGCGAACCAACCGTAAAGGGCCATGTTAAGTGAATGCAGCTGCCACAGGTGCACAGAAACAGCACAGGTGAAGGCAATACAGACTCAGGGAAGTACAAAAAGAGCACACCCCACCCCTTCCCACACCCAGTCACACTCCACAATGATGCCAATACGACTAGCAATGTTGGGGCTGGAGGACCTGATAGCAATGCATGTGCTACAACAGCAACAACAACAACAGGCAGCACAGAGGAGACGCAGGAGGAGAAGGAGGACAAGGCAGGCCCAGCAAGCCCCACCAGCACAGCCAGTGCCACCATGCAGGCAGCCCCCAATCCCACGCATCAGAGCCAATCCATTCAACCTCACTGCTGAGCAGATCCACACCCTGTACCGTTTGGACCGGGACACCATCACCGCCATCGTAGACATGACACACAACGACATCGTCAGCATGATAGAAAGTCCAACCGCCATCCCCCCCCTACTGAAGGTAGTGTCTGTACTCCACTTCCTGGCCACAGGCACCTACCAGCACACAGTGGGGCACCTGCATGGCAATTCACAACCATTATTCTCACGAACACTCATCCAAGTGCTCAATGCCCTCCTCAAGCACACAGACGACCACATCTCATTACCACGAGGAGCCCAGGAGATTGCAAACACCAAAGTGGGTTTCCATGCACTAGCCGGCATACCCGGTTGCATTGGTGCCATCGACTGCACCCATGTGGAATTGGTGGTTCCACGTGCCATGGAGGTACCGTACCGCAACCGGAAACAGTTCCACTCAATCAACGTGCAAATGGTCTGTGACTCCAACAAGATCATCACACATTGTTGTGCCCGATTCCCCGGATCAACCCATGATTCTATGGTCCTGAGGAACTCCACAATAACACGCTACATGGAGCGACATGCAGGCCCAAGATCCTGGCTACTCGGTGAGTCCAATGTCATGGAAGTGGGCAGGTGAATGACGTACCGATGCATACTCCATCTGGCAGAAAGGGGGGGTGGTGATGCATACTCCACCTGGCAGAAAGGGGGGGGGGGGTGATGCATACTCCACCTTGTAGAAAGGGGGGGGGATGATGCATACTCCACCTGGCAGAAAGGGGGGGGGGTGATGCATACTCCACCTGGCAGAAAGGGGGGGGATGATGCATACTCCACCTGGCAGAAAGGGGGGGGGTGATGCATACTCCACCTGGCTGTGAGTAACACAGAGAACGGAGACAGAGGATGGGCACTCACAATGCACACAACCCCTCTGCATACATTGGGTGATGGCATGCAAAACAGGCCATGGGAGCCATGAGCATATACTGGTTGCATTGTGTGAATCAATCAGTGCATGTAGAAGTGAGCCAAAGTAACAGTTGGATGCGAGCCATGGTGGAACATCATGTTCCTGATCAGACAACATGACTGACACATACATTCTCGCCTACATACAGGTGATGCAGGCTATCCCCTGAAGAGGTGGCTCCTTACACCAGTCCGGAACCCGCAGAACCAGCACGAGGAGGACTTCAACCGTGCACATACACGTACTCGTGTGGTCATAGAGCAGACATTCGGCCTATTGAAGGCACGGTTCCGAAGCCTCAGCAGGTCTGGTGGCGCACTCCTGTATGGCCATGAGAAGGTGGCAAAGATCGTCATGGCATGTGTCATGCTACACAATATGTGCGTCAGACGGAATGTGCCCCTGTCCCCTGACGCAGAACTGCAACCACCTGACGATGAGGATGAGGAGGGTGCAGATGGGGCGGCACCCCATGGAGGAGGCGATGCACAGGAGGGGCGTGCAATGCGCCAAAGTATCATCGACCACTGCTTCTAGCACACACGGCTGGTGTTTATCACATGGAGACTGCACTTGGGGCACTGTGTGTCTCTGGGACATGCACACTGTGGACTGTACACCAATAAAGCACACATACGCAATGAAAATGTCCACACATTACTTTTTTTGAAAGAAAAAAGTGTATTGAAACTATGAAATGTCGTGTCACACCCGCTCCCACCTCCCCCCTGCACACCCCAACACACCCCCTCCCACCTCCCCCCTGCACTCCCCAACACACCCCCTCCCACCTCCCCCCTGCACACCCCAACACACCCCCTCCCACCTCCCCCCTGCACACCCAAACACGGCAAGTTCCACACAGATGTCCCTGGACATGGCCTGCATGGCATCCCTCAGGGTGGCAGTGCTCTGTGCTACTTCGGCCCTTAGGGTCTCCGTGGCCTGTTCAATGGCAGACCTAGCCCCCACACATTCCGCGGCATGCTCATTCAGCATCGTGGACAGTTGATGCTGCCGTTCTGTGATGTCCTCGAGGGACTGTTGGCCCTGATGGCCCATGGCCAGTGCTGGTGGAGTGATGGAGGGGCTGCTCCCCTCCTGTGGAGTGTGGACAGGGCATGGGGTGGAAGGCCACTCCTCTACCTCTGTGTGTCCCTGTGTGTGATCCTCATGGGGGCTGGTGTCTGAGAAACAGGGGGAATGTAGTAGGTCAGTGGGGCTTCTGACCTCGTGCTCCATGTCTGAGTCTGAACATGCAGCTATTGCAGCTGTCTCACCGATGTTGCTGCTGGCCGCTGACCCCGTGCCTTCTGTGGCAGGCAATGTCGGTGGAGGTGGAGCAGCTGCTGCTGGCCTGCTGCCTACAGGGGTGCTTGCCGGTGGGACGTCAGGTATGCTTGCAGTGGGACCTGCTTGTAGTGGGGTCTGCCTCACTGCAGCTGAGGTTGAGGGTGCAGGGACGTTATTGATGGCCTTCTTGGCTCTCTTCGGCGCAGGGATGTCCTGGTCCTCTGGGTGTGAATCTGTGCCTGTGGTGGAGCAAAGGAGGGAGGGCGTTATTGATGGGTCTGCGGACTTTGGAATGACAATGAATGACATTATTCTGGTCAGTAGATGAGGCAGATTTCAGGCAGTGCCATGCAGGTTGTCTCCTATTAGTGTGAATGTGGATGCAGGTATGCGGGTGCCAGCAGTGCATACAGGGTGGTGCTTGCATGTGGCTATGGGCAGTGTTGATATGTGTTGCATTTACACTCTAGGGCAACCTTGTGCTACACATGATTGGACTGCAGTGACTATGGCATATCTTGTTTGAGGCACCTACCTTCATCGCCTGATGTCGGAGCTCCCCTTTCCATCCCTCCGACGCCTTCAATGGATTCCATGCCAATCGTGGTAGCACAGATCTCCTCCCACGGTTGGAGTTTTAGGGGGGATTCCGCCCCTCCACCGGTACCCAGGGCAAGGTTGCGGTTTGCAGAGATGACGGCTCTGACCCGTATGCGTAGGTCATCCCAGCGCTTCCTGCACTGCTGTGGGGTGCGGGGTACGGTCCCCACCGCGCTGACGCACTCAGCCACCAGGGCCCAGATGGCCTTCTTCTTCCCTATCGCTGTCCTGGTCATTTCCGGGGAGAAAACGACACCTGCGTTGTCTTGCAGGGTCTCCGTAAACATGCAGAGTTCCTCCCGGCTGAATCTCTCCTGGTGCTGGCAGTCGCATGCCTTTTTCACAGCTTTTGGCATTTTTGGGTACTTGGATGGGTGGGTGATAGGTTGGGACAGGTGTCAGGGTTGGGTCTGGTGTTGTTCGGTGGGATGGCAATGGATTGTGTTTTTAAAGATGGCCGACGGGCTGTTTCCCGTTCCGGCGCGATGACGCTATTTCCGGTTCTGCTTTTTACGGCCGCCGCAAATTACGGTGGCCGCTACTTACGGTGGCCGCTACTTACGGTGGCCGCTACTTACAGTGGCGGAAGTGCACCTTGCTCGCTTTACGATGCCGGTAGGGGCCTTTTCCGCCATGGCGTTAATTGCATTACCGCCATGGCGTAATGCTCGTGCGCGATGGGTCGTAATGTGGCGCTCTTTACGCCATCGGCCCACGGCGTAAACGCTCATTACGCCATGGCGGTAATGACGGACGATTACCGCCTGGGTCGTAATGAGGCCCATTGTGTCTACCTCCCAAGGACAATTTTGTGCACAGTCAGGACGTTTTATGACACATGTCTCTGACGTTTGATTGACTTTATTTCATTTCAAGCCATCTACATTTCATAGTGTCCATTAATCTGCAGCAGTTTTCTTCCTGCCGCACTCCCGTGGTTCCGAGTCCACAATAGTCCAGCCTTTATTTTTGTCATCCATGATAGGAACCTTCTGTGCCCCCTCGAGAGCCCATACATACGGGTCATATCTGTTGCTTGTTATGCCTCCTCTCTATTGGCTGAATGTCGAACACCAATAACCACAGCCTTTACTCAATCCTATCTTTGCCCTACTCTACTCTCCTTGGGGCACCCCATTGGCTGGCCAGCCCGGCTGTGCTGAGCTTTTAACCTATTGTGTCTGCACTCCTCAGTAGCATCCATCACCGCAAGGAGCGCAGACACTGCCACAACAGGCTTCGGTAAGTCACTTTGCTGAATTATGCTCCTTCTCCCACTTAGACAGTTCGGAACAGACAGGCTAGGTACCTTCAGCATTTCCCACCTAATGCACTGTACTTCTATAGTCTCACTCGTGCACTGTAGAAGCTTTTAGCCCTCTTTTAGACATCTCTTAAACGCGCACAATAGCACCATTCTTGTAAAAAGATTGGAAAACTGTATACACCTTTAAAAACACGGCGACGGCAACAGCCAGCTTCTACCCTGATCCCGCATAAGCACTCCGGACTTTGCATCCACCACAAAATCGTATTGCAAATCTCCTCTTGCATGCTCGGATCACCTTTAATCACAGTAAAGAGCGTTGAACAGCCCATATTTCACCGTGGCATTTAAACTTGATTCCTGCCACCGACAGGATACTAAATCGATAGCCATTACCTGATTGTTTTGTTGACAAACACCATTCTCACAAGACACACCGGTGTTCACCAATCCGGGTCCAACACTCACCACTCCAACACATCCCCTGCTGGATGTACATGGACCTTGTGTTCTGCTAGAAATACACTGTCTCCCCCACACGTGGGGATAACGATATACTTACCTTTGTCTCTACAGCTCCCAGAGACTATAGGCATTAATCAATAGCCTGAGTGACCCGATCCACACGAGTCCTCTCATTTCTCCAAGAGTCCGGCAACCATAACAGGCCTACAGCACAGCGTCCCCGCTGCACCACAGCAGACGGTAAGCTGTTCTATGGCAATACACTCCAAGTGTATTTTTAGGCACCAATCAGCCATTATTTATTAATACTTAAATGAAACCTTAACTACCTGAGATCCTGACAGCTCTCCCCTTCCCCCACAGATTTCCTTTACGGACAGAACCTTAATTAAGAGACCATCTGATGAAGGCCACTACCACCTCGGGCTCAATCCAAGCCCAGCTTGGCCGAAACACCATCATGTCGATTTTCTGTGGCACAACCCCTGTTTATATATGTTTGTAGAATAATGTTGTGTTCACTATTTTTGTTCTAGTACCCCCGGACCAATCACAGTCCTGGGCCGCACACTGTTGACACCCTCTGTCATCCACCACTTGTACTGTATACTCGTGCATCACTGTGAAAAATGTTCCTCCGCAAGAAAAGAGGACGATACTCATTTGTATTTCACAAAAAAAGAAATATCTGTCCACCTAACCTTTCGTGCTTATCGAAAGTTTTGTAAATGTTTAAAAATACTAATCTGTGCTAAATCCTTTTGAAGGCAAAATAAAATAGCTTCAAAAACTTGAAAGCTGCTCTCGGATCTCTCACCCTGATTTCTATCTATTTACCTACAAGTACCCCCCTGGGCATATCAGGACTTCACCAAGCGCCCTTTACATACTCTCCTTTTAGTAATTCAGCTTTGACAGAATTAGGGCTCTAACCAGGGTAGTGCAACTGTTGTCGGATTGGAAGGGCTTGGATGCTCTGATTAATTTGCACGTGTCGGAGGTAGAGGAGGCCATGGAGTTAACCTGTCTTTTAAAAGTGAGGGTAGCGTCTAGTTAGAAGCCAAGGGTTTTAACTTCCTTGGCCACTTTGATGGTGTTGCCATCTATTATGAAATTGGTATAGTTGGGGCCAAGTTTGTTGATGTTGGAGGTGGTACAGAGGACTTTGAGTTCCGTCTTGTCATCATTCAGACATAGACCATGAGAGGCCATCCATGCCTGGATGATGAGGTACACTCTATTCACCAAGGCCAAATCCCTGTTGTAATCTCCCGTCAATGGAATGATGATATGGGTGTTATCAGCATAGTTAGTGTAGGTGATACCAAGACTATCAAGATCATCAAAAAGGGGCTTGGTGAAGATGTTGTACAGGGTGGGGGAGACACATGATCCCTGGGGCACCCCGCAGGGGATGGGTATGGGGTTGACAGACGCTGAGGATGAGAAAACTCATATGGTCCTGTTGTTTAGGAAAGATTGTATCCATCCTATCGCTTCATGCGAGAAGTGAGCGGCTGAATCCAGGTGGTTACAGAGGATTTTGTGATCCACTAAATCAAACGCCGCTGATAGGTCGAGGAGAAGTAGTAGAGCAGCTTTACCATTGTCTCTAAGTATGTCAATTTGTGCCTTAAGGTCAATTAGTCCTGTTTCAGTCCCGTGTTGGGGTCTGAAGCCGGATTGGTGGACTCCTAGGAGATGATTTTGTTCAAGGTAGTGTTGTATTTGAAGATATGCTACCTTGTTGAGGATTTCAAGGAGGAAAGGAACTGTGGTAATGGGTCTGTAATTAGTGGGTATGGATGGGTCCAGTTTTTTTAAACTTTTCTTTATTGGCATGGTGAGAGAACAGACAATCAACACAATGTACAGCATAGCAAGAGTAACAGATACACACATGGTAGTGTAATACATGGGAATGCTAGGCAGGTATCGATCGGGCCATTGCTCGGATTCAAGCGGCACAGCAGTGGATTAGTTTACATCACCAGGAGGAGAGGAGGACAACAGTTCTAAGTCATCTTTGTTATTTAAATAGGTGCAAAATTCCGTCCACACATTCCTGGGATGGGAGGCCAGCGGGAGGGTATTGATGTAGTCCTCCTCGCACGCTTGAGTCCAGGTGAGTGCCCTCATCCACATCTCAAACGTGGGGGGGGATCGGTGCTTCCAACATTGTAATATGCATTTTTTGGCTATTATGGGGGCAACATTCAGAAACCTAGACATTTTCTCAACTCCGGGCTATCCCACAGGCCGAACAGTACAGCTAGGGGTTCTGAAGGGATACGGGACGCTGTGATGTCTGAGAGAGCTTCGATTATGGCCTTCCAGTATGGGCCCAGCGCGTGACAGGACCAGAACATATGAGTGTGATCTGCAGCAGGAGAACCGCACTTAGGGCAGGTGCGGGCCTGGGTGTGTGCAAACCCGTCCAGTCTTTGAGGCGTGTAATATAGTCTGTTAAGGAGCTTGTATTGCATGCACCTATGCCTGGCATTCAGAGAGGTGGTTCGAGTGTGTATGCACATTTTCCCCCACATTGCGTCCGTGATGGGGAGGCCCAGCTCCTCACTCCACGTATCTCGTGCCTTGACTGGCACATCTGCGGGGTCGGCCATCAACAATTTGTACAGCGCGGACACTATCCCCCTAGCACCAGCTGAGTTGGATATATACTGGATCTCAGGTGAGTCTGGGGACTCATCTGGGTATGAGGGCCACCTGGCGCGGAACCCCACCCTCAGCCTGTAGTATTGTAGTAGTTCCAATGCAGTGCTCAGGTGTCCGGGGTGCCACATCTGCGGAGTGATGAACTTCCCGTCGGGGTAAAAGTCGGTCAGGGCCCGATAGCCCAGATCATGCCAGTGTTTCATTAAAAGCTTATCATGTGTAGGGCTGAGGCCCGGGAACTGCCAGATGGGCAGCCATTTGTAGTACGGGTGGTGGTCGGGTTGTGTCTGCAAGATATATTTCCAGGCCCTGACAGTGGCCGCTACATGGTCTGCCGGGGCGTCGGCGCGATATGTGTGATGGAGAATGAGGGAGAGGGTGTTAACTCTCTCGCTCGCTAGTTTCTCGAGCTTCACATGCGGGGGGGGGTCTGAGAACGTGTACCAGTATGTGGCGTGCTGGGCCTGCGCAGCTGTCCAGTATTTAGCAAAATCGGGGGCGGTGAAACCCCCGTTACCATAGGGAAGAGTCATGTGTTGCCATTTCTTACGGACCGCGCCCAAGTGCCATAGAAATTGGGCGCACGTAGTGTGTAAGTTCCTGAAATATCGCTTTCCGGGCCAGATCGGCACATTTTAGGGACCATAATCATTTTGATTAGAGACAGTCTACCTGACAGAGAGAGTGGGAGACTGCGCCATTTCAACATTTGAGCCTCAGCAAACTGCGCCACAGTCGCATAGTTGTCAGCCAACAGTGACTCTTTAGTGAGGGACACCTGCACTCCAAGGTACCTGATGCCACTAGGTGACCATCTGAGGGGGAATTCGCAGGGCGGTTGTGTAGTGGACGGGGTGAGCGGGAAGATTTCAGATTTGGAACAATTTATGGTGAAGCCTGAGAAAGTGCCAATTTTGGTTATGTCTCTCAATATCGGGTCTAGGTGGGCAGCCGGGTCTCTAATATATAGGAGCACGTCATCGGCATATAGAGAAATGATCTCGGGAGTATCACGGCGACGTATACCTTTAGGCATATGTTTGTCCCTAACGTTATCAGCCATAGGCTCTATAGCGAGCGCAAAGAGTATCGGAGAAAACGGGCAGCCCTGGCGGGTACCTCTGTGGAGAGCAAAGGGGGCTGAGGCCCTGGAGTTGACCAGGACTCTGGCTGCGGGGCTTGTGTAGAGGAGTTTGATGTACGACCTCATGCGTGGGCCAATTCCCATTTTGTGGAGCACCGCCCACATGTATTGCGAGGACACTATATCAAATGCCTTCTGGGCATCGAGGGTGACCGCCACGGCCTGTGCGGTGGGGTCAATTCTAGCCAGAACATTGAACAGGTGACGGATATTAAGGGAGGTGGATCTGCCGGGCACGAAGCCACTCTGGTAGGGGTGGACTAAGTGGGACATAATGGGGAGAAACCTATTGGCAATGATCTTGGCAAATATTTTTGTGTCAGTGTTAATCAGAGAAAGGGGCCTATAGGACCCACATTCGTCCAACGGTTTACCTGGCTTGGGTAATACAGTTATAAGCGCCTCACGCATGGATTGGCGTAGGATGTTTAACTCTAAGGAATCGTTCCACACCTCCAGGAGTCTGGGTGCCAGAATGGCTACATGCTCTCGATAAAACTCCGAGGTGAGGCCGTCCGGGCCTGGCGCTTTGCCCCTAGGGCAGTTCGAGTTGACCATGGTTATCTCATCAAGGGTGATGGGGGCCTCAAGTAGGTCGCTGGTCGCGCAGGAGAGGAGGGTCATGGGGATTTGATCTAGCAGGGCGTCAGTGTCTTGCAGGCTGTGTTCTTGCTGGGGGCCATACAGGGTTGTGTAGAATGTGGTGAATGTCCCAAGGATATCATGGTCAGACCAGCACATGGTGCCTCCTGTGTCCTTGACGCAATCAATGCGGATCCTGCCCCCCTCAGTTCGGACCAGTCTGGACAGTGTCCTACCCGGCCTATCCCCCTCACCATACTTCCTGGCCGCCACAGGACGGGCGAAGTACCAAACGTCTCTTAGGGCGTGATACTCAAATGTTTCTAATTCCGCTCTAATCTGTGCCAGTGTGGTCGGGGAAGGGGAGGTAGCATATGCCCTCTCAAGCTCTTTTAATTTCGCTTCTGACTGTTGCAAGCTATTTCTTATGGCTTTGAGGACCCCAGCCTCTCTAGATATGCACATCCCTCTGATGAAGACCTTGAATGCCTCCCAGCGCACTCCATCGGAGGTGTCATGCCTGTTGTTGCACTCAAAGAAGGTGTTGATGTCAGCTAGGATATCGGCTTTAAAGACTATGTCTAGCAGGGCCTCCGACTTAAATCTCCAAGAGGAGCGGGGAGGCTGGTCGTGTCCCAGTGTTATCTGAAGTGTTACCGGTGAATGGTCCGATAGTGTGCGCAGTAGTATCTTGGTCTCTGTGACCCTGCCCATCATGTAACTCGATATGAGGAAAAGGTCGATCCTGGAGAGGCTATCGTGTACCGATGAGTAAAATGTGTACTCTCTAACCTGTGGGTTCAGAGCTCTCCATGCATCCCTGAGATCCAGTGTGTCTATATGGGTGTGTAACCTATGGGCTGCGCGTGATGGGGCTCTGCGGGCCGTCCCGGACCAATACAGGTCTTTGACTAGGATCAAATTCATGTCACCGCCCCATATGATGGGAATCCCAATATATTTCAGAAGTGTGGTGGGGATGGCATCAAAGAACTCAGGGGCATCAAAGTTAGGGGCATATGTGTTCACTAGGAGACATTGCATATTAGCGAGTGAGCAAAGGAGGATCGCGTATCTACCCTCAGGGTCAATATGGCTGGAGTGCAGGGAAAACTGGACTGACTTATGTATTAGAGTTGGGACCCCCCCTGGATTAGGTGGAGTACTTTGTATAGAATCTGTTGTTGCCCCACGTTGGGGCTAGACATGCTGCTAGGCACCCAAGAGCATGGGTTTCTTGGAGAAAGAGGATTTTTCGTGCCATGTGGCTGGGCATAGGCAGTTATCCTGCGGGCCTTAGTGAAATTGCTTAGGCCATGAATATTTCATGTGACAATGTTCAGAGCCATAGCGACATTTTATGGAACATCCCAGTGGTAGTATTCGTTAGGATTTTTCCTTATGCACTTGGCGTGTGCACAGTAGTGTTGAGTTGAAGTCATGTGTCTCTCAGCCATGTTTTTAACTGTTAACACAACCCCAATTACGCCACCCCCCACCCTCACTGCCCAACCCCAACATGCAGTGCAGACCTCCCCCCCAGAACACACATGGCGCCCCTTGGGCCTGCTCCGACCGGAAACCAAAGGTCAGAGGACCAGATCCAACGTGGATAAGGCCACATCCTAGCCCAACGGGGCCAGTCAATAGAAAGAATAAAATAAAAGTGAAAGCAAACATTGCAACTGCAACAGGGGGCGCTGGTGCCGTGCGGCCGGCATTTGTGGCTTGATGTGGGGGAGCAGATGCTGTCCCGAATGAGTTGCTGCGGTAAAACGGGTATCACAGACAGCCTCTGAGATCAGAGAGTACCCTCTGGCAAGTTGACATCGCGAGAGAGAGCAGGGCACAGGGATAGCTCCAGGAGCCAAGTGGGGGAGAAGGCAAAGTAAGCAGTTTGGGAGCTAGCCTGTGGCCCGCATACACATGGCAAGAGGCTGCAGTTACTGAGTGGACACGGTGGGGTTCCCATCAACACATCGAAAGTCATGGATCCGTGGACATTTTTATAAAGTCGTGGGCTGTGCAGTCTATGGTGCATGGTCGCCTCACGGCCCGGGAAGAGGTACATGTAATTCAATGAACTTCACAGCTTTATCAGGGACAGTGAAGAAGAAGATCTTGCCATCATGGGTAATCTTTAGCCGTGCCGGGAACAGGATGGCGTAGGGGACGTTGCGCTCCCTGAGCAGCTTTTTGACGCCTAAGAACTGGCGCCTTTCCTGCTGCACTGCCAGCGAGAATTCCGGGAAGATTCTAACAGTATGGGCCTCAAATCGCAGGTCTTCCTTTTCCCACGGCAGGCGGAGGATGAGATCTCTGTCGCGGTAGTCGAGAATCTTGGCGATAATGGGTCTGGGGATGTCGCCGGGTCTGGGGCGCGGAGACAGGGCCCGATGAGCCCGCTCGACCGTGAAATACGGAGAGAGGGCAGGGTCGTCCAGTAGGTCCTTGAGGAGTTTCTCCACTGCATCCTCCATCCTCCCCTTAAGGGCATTCTCAGGGACCGAGATGATGCGCAGGTTGTTCCTACGGGAGCGCGACTCCAGATCGTCACACTTCGCCTTGACACTTTTCATGTTGCGCGTTAGGGAGGCCACAGTGTCCTGGAGTGCGGTGATGTCATCTTCATTCACCGAGATCCTATTTTCAGCCTCGGTGATCCTCGATCCCGCCTGGTCTACTCGAGCCTTAAGCGAGGCGACATTAGCATTGATGTCGTCTAGTTTTACATGGAAGGAGGCAAAGTTCTTAGCCATAGATTCCATTAGTAGGGTGAGGTCAGGGGCCCCGACCGCTCGGTGCAGGGTCAGGTCTGGCACGTCCTGGGGCGATGATGTGCTGGCTGGCTCATCTCGAGGGACCGCTTTAGCGTACTTGTCCATTATACCTCCTTGGGCCCCCACCTTGTTTCTGCTAGGCATTGTCATTGTGGTGGGCCCGGTAGCAGTGATGGCCCACTTAAGAGTAGGATGGAGAACTGAAAAGGGCCGGGGCCGGCAGGCTCAAACGCAGTGCCCTTCGGTGGCGGTAGTTGGTTGAGGGCATTTGGGGGGCCACCGCAGATAGCAGAGAGTCAACGGAGGGGCGGCAAGGCTGTCATGGCGAGCGATCGCGGCCTCCTCATGTGTACAGGTTGCATGGAGGTGCCAGCGGTATCTTTCTTAGGAGGGCGCGGGCAGAGGTGGCGACAATGTCAGCGGGAAAGTGGGCAGACAGTATGTTGAGGGCCGCTTCCTTATGACAGTAATGGCCTGTAAGGTCGCACACAGCAGGCAGAGGTCTCGACGCCCACCGCTCCAGCCCCCACTCACCTGGTCCGCCGCGGCAGCGGGGCAATAAGATCCTCCGTGCTGTCGGCGCCAGGGAGGTCGCGATGATCACTGACGCAGCAGGTAGCATTCACAGTGTGGCGGCGTCCGCAGCAGGACCCCCAGGCACCCGCCTCAATTACACAGAGCGGCGGGAAGCAGGAGCGGAAAGGGGACCCAGAAGTCAGGTAGGCCAAGCGAGAGGGCCGGATGTTAGGCAACCACCGGGGCCGGGTGGAATACTAGGCCCAAATCCAACAGGGCTGTCAGCCAGGTCCCAGGTGGGCCGATCAAGACCAAAATCGCACTAAATGTCCAGTGCAGTGGCAGAAACAGCTTGGCCAGCCGATAGTCCTTCACAATGTCGGGAACCGCAGATGGGAGCAGATGAACGCCGAGGCCGCACGGAGCTGAAAGGCTAGGCAGCCATCTTGGGCTGCTCCACAGGGCCACCCCCCCCCCAGTGTTTGATCTTTAAGTAGTGGGAGAACCCAGGACTCTTTTAGGTTGCTAAGGATGGTTCCTGAGGAGAAGGAGGCATTAATGAGCTTTGAGATAAACAGAGAAAAGTCTCTAGCTGTGTCCTTTATGATTTGGGCTGGGCACGGGTCACCTTTGCAATTTGAAGGTTTGAGGGTAAGTATAACTTTTTCGACCTCTAAGATGGTGACTTTGGAGAAACTGAAGCGAAGAGGTAGTCTTTTAGTGGGATTTGGAATGGGTGGGTTGGGGGTATGTGAAGATTTGCTAGTTGAAAGGGTAGAGAGGTGGAGGGATTCTTTTTTGTTGGCAATTTAACTTGGAAAGTCACTATTTTGTTGGAGAGGGCGTTTTGGATGCTAGTGCACCATATTCTATCCTTCACGCAGGTGTCTGGAACTGGGATGGGTGTTTCTAGTTATTTAAGAATGGTGAACAGTTCCTTTATGCTCGAGTTTGCTTGGGATATTCTTTGGTTGTAGGAGTTTTGTTTGGCAAGTAGAATGTCTTTTATAAAGAGAGGTTAACTTGCTGAGATTAGTTTTGTTGTCGGCTGTAGGAGAGAGTATCCATGTCTGCTCAATTTTACGTTTTCGAAAACCTGAGTGATTTCAGGTATGGTTAGGACTAGGAGTTCAAATGCTTTTTAGGTTTGCTCTTTTTAAGTTTGAAGGGCGCTATGGAGTCAAGGGATGAAGTCATTATTTTGTTGTACTCGTCGACAAGAGTGAGGGGGTCAGTGTAGTCTGGTAGTGAATTCAAGGTTGGTAGGATAAGGGGGACAAGTTTTTCAGCTGTTATATTTCTTTTGTTTCTAGTGGATATAGCAGGGGCTAGGTAGCTGTTCAGGGGAGTGGGTGAAGTGGCTTCGAGAGAGAAGGTTATGAGGTGGTGATCAGACCACGGTTGAGGAGATATGGGAGTGATGGTGGTTTGGCAATTAAATTCAGCGACCCAATCGAGAGTTCTCCCTTTATTGTGAGTTGGTAGGGTCACTTTTTGGATGAACCCTAATTCTGCCAGGGAGTCAGGAATCTGTGGTGCTTGCTGGTCTTTTGGTTCACTGAACCCTAAGTTAAAATCGCCTAGGAGGAGGAATTGGGGAGTGTTTTTTAAACTGTCCGAAAGGATGGTCGTTACGTCCTCCTCGAATAGTCCCAGAGGGCCTGAGGGTCTGTACAATAAGTGGATGGTAGGGGTTTGGGTATCAGTGATGTGTACCTTGGCTGTAAGTGATTCGCAGGATTCAAAGTTATTTGATGAGTTGTGGGCAAGTCTCATGGCTAGGCTAATTTTTGCAATTATGGCGGGGTCTCCACCACAAGGCTTGGCTCTATCCACTTTAAGTAGAGTGTAATCCTCTGGGATCGCTAGCATCAGGGCAGGACCAGCTGCTGTGTGGAGCCAAGATTCTGTGATGGCTAGGAAGTACACTTTTTCTTGCTGTAGGAGATCAGCGATTTCAGAAGCATGAGCTACTAAAGAGCGGGCATTTATTAGGGTGCCAATCATATTTGCCTAATTAGTTTCAGAGAGTGTTTTGGGTGGTACCTGGATGTTCCGATTGGGCTTGGGGGAGGTGTCTACGTATTTCTTAGGTTGGGAGTGCTTATGTAAGAGGGTAAAGGGAGGAGCGGCCATATTTAGGGAGCAATGAGTCGGTTTGGTTTGTAGGCATGGATTTCTGATGTTTCTAGTTTTTGTAGGGAATGAGGTTCTGGCAAGGGGTTCAAACAGTTTAGGTAGCCTAGCGCGGAGTCTAAGGTTTCTAAAGGTGGGGCTACATGGACTGGCAGTATTGGGTTGGTCCTGGACAGTACATGGTGCAGTGGGTTGGTCTAGTGGACAGAGTTGGTAGTGGAGTGCAATGTACAACTGACTCAGGTCAGTTAAGAAGTTGGGCTGACAGGTTACCAGAGACAGGCTAGTAACGGGGTGCACTGGCTAGGGTGCGCTGAGATAGTCTAAATCAACAATGCTAAATGGGAGCATGCATGTGGTTTCAGTAAAATAGGCTAGTTTAGTAGTGCACTAAATGGGAGCAGACAGTCAACAATGCTAAAAAGCCAAATAGGCTAAATAGGCTGGTTTAACAGTGCGCTAAATGGGAGCATACAGACATGTACAGACATGTACAGTGTAATAGTCAAAATCAACAAAGCTAAGTGGGGGCATGCGTATAGGCTCAATAAAATGGGCTGGTTCAGCAGTGCGCTAAGTAGGACATACACATGGTTTCAATGCGCTAGGTAGAAGCAGGTATGCAATTTCGAGGAGATGTGCTGTTACTACAGTGTACCAGGAGGGAGCAATACGCCTGTGGCCAGTTAGAGGTGCACAACCGTACGAGCTCTAAGCTCGGTAGATGCAGTACACCGCTGGGGGATTATTGAGAATAGTTGCAGCAGTAGTACAGTAGTAAAGGAGAGTACAGAGTAGGCAGTAATTATTCACAGACCTTCATAGCTATGGGGCAAGTTAGAGTGAAAAGCAGAATAATTTATCACAGCCTCAGAAGGTGACACCCTGGCTTTTGTCGCGCATATGTGAGTATATGCGCATTAGTCAGACAACAGGCCTTCGGATACAGAGGCGGCAGGGAGAGATTGGACACATACTGTGTAAATTGGGATTAGGGCAGGCTCGTAAATTCAGCATCGTTCGCTGAAGACTGAAGGCTCGGTGTGATCCCTGGGGACTAGCAGGTGAGACACCTTCAGGTTTCTCACACCAAGCAAAAGTCTTATTGCCCTATCAGAAGCAGATGATTGTGACATTGTGGGGCATACAAATAGTCAGCAACAAGAAGGGGCAATATTTATGAACGGAGGATAGCATAGGGGCAACACGCTGGTCTTGGAAGTAAGACCATGCAGAGCAACAGAGGTTCGTATCCCACAGCTGTGCTTAGAAACCAAACTCAGGTACGGTATTAGGTGCATTGTAAAAAAAACTATTAAAATAAATAAATGATGAGAAGGCAAACACTCATTACCAAATCCACAAGAGAAATATACCAAAGCAATTCAGAAAGAACCATAGTTGCCTAAACCATAAGAAAACAGTTGGTGTTTTCCAAATTGATAAAAACCTGTTGCCCCTATAAAAAGGAGGTCCTGGGAGAGAAGGAACTAAACCCATATTGCCGAAGCCAAAGAAGTGTGAAACTGAAACATAACCCTTATCATCAGTTGGTTAGTCGGTGAGGGAAGAGACAAGAATGGCAGGAAGGCTGCCCTTCTGAGGGAAGACCGTCAGAGGGTGTTGAGCATAACCTGCAGAGAATGTGGTAACCATATGGGTGTAACAAACAGCATCAGTGTAGTTCTTGTTACCCTTGAAGTGTTTCTTATATTTGAAATTGTGAAGCAAAAAGACATTGCTAAATGTTTTTGTTTGTGTTTAAACCTTACCACTTAAGTACTGGCTAGTAGTCGTCTACTCTGGGTTAGCCAGGCAATATACCGGGCCAGAGGTTGTTGTAGTAGTAGGATCTGTTCTGGCAGGACAGTAGACCAGAATAGAGAACTTTGTCTTAATAAGCATGGCAATTGAATGGGCCAGGAGGAAGCATTTGAAGTATTGTGGTATGGTTGAAAGCCTTGAAGAAGAAGTTCAAGAATCACTAAATATTGTGTTGGTTTATGCAGACTCAGCATGACAAGTTAAGTACATTGAAGCAAGTATTGTGTGAACTACTGCTTAGGTCTTTATTATATGAACTTTTGTTGAAGTCTTTAATATTGTCAAACCCAGAGTTACTAAACAGAAGCTGTATACGAACTTGGTGTTGTCCAATTGGAACTGTGAATTACCCAGGTTTGCTAAACAGATGTTATGTTAAGTACTTGGTGTTATCCAATTGGAACTGGGAATTCTTAAAGCTGGGACCAAAGAGAACTGTGTTACAATACAGGATTTCCTCAATGTTGGAACTGTTGAACAAAACCCTACTTGAAATTGGGGAAGGGGAGTTCACCCAGATTAGAAGGAGAAACATTTTATATGTGAATTTAACTGTTACAGTTGTTGTTGTTGAACTGCCATGTGAATACCCGGTTAAATTGTGTATGATTAAGTGTGAGGGACAGAATCCCTTTGTTAGAGTAATTTACTTTAGTTATTTGAGGCATGGAAATTCTCATCAGGGCAGGGATAGTGAGGCATTTATCCAAACCTTTGTGTTAATAAAATTGCATTGTTTGAAAAACCCTCACAAAGTTGTCAGCCTCACATTTCTGACCCCTCAAAGCATTCTCTTAGGTATGTAATAATCTGGGATTACTTGCATTGGTTTAAGAGTAAATTGGGCCAGAGTCATTCCCTTGCTTCATTTGTAATAAAGAATTTATTCCCACAGGGCCATTATTTGTATTCAATTGTATTGCCAATTATTGACTTTACAGCTTTTGAATAACCTGCACTGAAAAGGCATGTTCACGCGTCTCTGTAGATAATTACACATCCTCTTAATTTTGAGTTTGTTTTTCCATGGCTCAAAGGGGCCAACCCAGTTCATGTCCTACTGCTGAAGTATCTGGGTTGGAGGACGTTATACTGAAAGTGAAATGGCTATTGTTATTGGTCCAGTTTAATGATCAGTTAAGGGCATTTCTTGCTTATTTCTAATTTATTAGAGTTCTGGTCACTTTTGGGATGCTTTGCCCATTTGATCAAAATGTTTGGTAACCCCAGTGTTTTTCATGTTGATGATGTTTCCTGGTTCAGGGGTCTTTTCCGGGGCACATGGTGATGTTTGTTGTTACTCTTGTAGTTTTTGCAGGGTTTTAGGCAGGCCCAGACTCTGCATCCGACCCAACATTGTTTTCCATTGTGCAGCCCTGTGTATACTCAACATTTGAAGAGATCCTGAAGTTCAGGTGGTCCTCGCTTCTATGATGATGCCTGGACGTGCTCTTCCAGAGGTCTGTGGCCATTATAGCAAAGGAGGTCACTACCTGGCATTGCTCCATGAACCATGCAACCATCACTGAGGCTTCCTCAATGGACTCTACAAAGGAATAAATGTCTTCAAGGGTTCTCCGCACCTATACTGTGAAAGGCTCAATGGTCCATCTGGAGACTTTTCAATTGGATTCGGAATTTCAATAGAAGCCAGCAAAGTGCCCTGATTGTCAGTGATGTGGTCTCATATTTTTCTGCCTCAGCAGAAGTCTGAATTCTGCATTTTTGGATCTATAGCCACGATTCATCCGGTCCTGCGGGGGGCCTATGTAGGAGCTGGCAGAGTCCAATCATGAGAGTACAACTTTGATAAACCAGAGAGTTCTCTGTGGAAACAGCAAGTATGGTATAAAGCACTGGTTTGATCTTCAGTAGAAGAAACAGCTTCTGACCAGTGCTTTGACTTTGAGGAACAGCATTAAAAACTTTATTCAAATCCTGGTAGACCACATCCATCACCCTGTCTCAACCTAACCTCTAAACATCCATCAACTCATTTAAGTAGGTTTGTGAGGCGTTATCTTCCTCCTACTTCCTTTAATATGTTATTTTATATGTCTTTCCAATGGCTTACTTAGCTTGGAGGTCAGGCTAATAATGAACATATGGTTGTCAGCCCTCTAGTGATGCTAGTTTTGTGTATTGGGACAGAATTTTAACAAATGTGTTATTTAAAACCGAATGTACAACAAAGGCACCCACATTCTATTATCAATATCATATCATGTTGCTTTGAGTTACAGTAAAATGTGTGATGTAATCAGGATGATATTTATATGTATATGGCATGTACCTCAAGTAAAGGCCCTTATAAATTGTAACAGAAACCCCCATGCAAATCAATTCTTATTGACCTCAAGAGAGGCAATGGAGATGCAGATGAAACACAGACATGAAACACTTGCATAATCATTAAGTCAAATTATTGTGCCACCATTAGTGATCATGTCATATGGCCAACAACGTTGACGTACAAATTGCTATGTAATAGCTAAGCAAGGCCATCATATCCATAGCTTTGACATGCATATTAATAGTTGCTATTCAACCAACTTTTAGCAAAACCCCACTGCTCTCTGAATCCTGATCCCTCCTGCATGACAAACCGTGCAAATTCCAACACAGCTGTATCCAAGCTATATACGGGTGGATGCACTTCAGCACGTATCAGCACAATGGTGACGGATCTAAGATTTTAATCATCTGCCTCCCCACTTGCCTCTTCCACTTGCACCCCACCCCAACAGGACCCAACAACCGGCCCCTCCAATTTAGTCTGGAATTTTGAATTACTTTTTGATGACAAAATGTCTGTGTGCTCGAAAATCACCTAACTAACTCCTGAAGTCTTCAACAGAAGCTAGCACAGAATATCACCTCCTACATGAACACCATCCACAGAGTCTCCCTGCTAAGTGCAATCATGCTATCTAGGATCGAATACGGCAGCTCTCGCTGCTCTGGCCTGCCCCAAAGCTCAATTTATCCAAAACCAAGCCGCTTGGGTGATCTTCAACCTTCAAATGAATTCGTCCCCCTTCACCTCCAGAATCAAGTTCACTCTCCTCTGCATTACCCGTGGGGTCCTCAATGAGGAAGGGCCTGAACACTGTAGCGAACCAGAAGAAGAAGTCGGAAGACTTAGTGACATGTTCAATCTGGTTTTATTCGGTTCCATGTGTTTATAAAAAAAATAAAAAAAATAACGACAACTTTTTCAGTGGCGCCCCAATAATGAACAAAGTAGATTTTTTTGTCTCCTTTTTAATTTGGTGGGGTCCCCCATACCACCTGTTTCTACAGTTGTTTTACCCCCAAACCCCTTTTAATCCCTTACCCCACCCCAATATATACTTATACTAATAAATGCACATTTTTTGTCATTATTCAGGTGTCACTGATAAAGTTTGTTGTTATTTATTTTTTGTTATTACCACTGCATACCTTTTATTAAAATAAAAAGGAAAACTCCTGAAATGCCCTATTTGACAAATCCTTGGATGTCATACCTTCTCTCCTAGGGGAGCCCTTTCTCATGAGGCCATGGAGGTGAGGCTGCTACCCGATAGTCCCCCTGTGGGTGGTACTCAGCGGGTGAATCCCCCTATGGGATTAGTGACAAACTGGGGAGAACATGATATCCCCATAGCCAACCTAACCCTAACACACCTTCCTACCCCTCTCCCACCAACGCTTTCCCTAGTGTTCCTCTCTGTTTGTGCCATGCCATCAATATAGGAAACACTGGGACGAGGAAAAGTGTGGACGCATCAGTGGACATGTTTCCCTTAAGTACCGAGATGTAGGAGAGACCAATTGACTAATTGAAAGACCTCAAGATCAGTACCGGGATGAAGAAGGAGTGCAAAAGCATAAAGAGTACTCTTGAGAACTTCAATGGAGGTCTAGTGTTTCCCAAAACCTTATTGGGTAGAACCCATTCAAAACCAAAGAGAGAAACCAGGAGGGAGAGAGAAGCACGCCCTGGAGGAACCGTGAGACAGGAAACTGACCGGAGCGGAGAACAGAGACGGTTATTGCTGGGAACGCTGTCCTGTAGGCAGAGCTGTACCTATCCGGGTCTGCTCTGGAGAGACAGACTGGAGCCATGGAGAAGCAAGCATCAAGGCATGAGAAGGAGCTGGAATGTGTGGTCGACAGGAGACGCGCTGCCCGCAAGGAACCAAATGCTGCGGAGCGGCCATAGCACGCAGGAAAGCAGAGGCCGCAAGAGGCCCAAAGGGACACAGAGAAGAGCTTGTAACCAACCAAAGAACATCAGCAACCCCCTTTCAGGTATCTGGGTTTCCGGGAACAGTTGGTGGGCCTTCAGAAGGGCTGACAAGTGTCCCAAGATGGGTCTGAGACCCACACTCTTTTATGAAGAGTAATTTAAGTCAGCTTCATAGTCACAGTACCTGGCAGGATAGTGAACCAGGTCTGCTGCACCAAAAGGGGAGAATCCCACTGGTCTGGGATCCATACCCTTTTATGAAGAGCATCCCAAGTCATCTTCATAGTCACAGTACCTGGAACGATAGTGAACCAGGGCTACCGCAAAAAGACAGGAGAAACACACAGGTCTGGGACCCTCACCCATAAGATTGGGCGGCCATCTGAACTGTGAACTTGCGAAGTGCAAACCAGGCCAGGGCAAGGGAGGCATTACCCCCTGGTAATATTGAACTGTGAATTGTGAAAGAAAAAGGGGCAAAGAAGCCAAGGGGAAGGGAGGCATTCCTGCTGGCAGTTGAACTGTATACTAAAGTCTGAGAAGGGCTTGGAGTCATTCCCCCCACCTTTGTGAACCATGAAGCCAAGAGACATCAGGAGAAGGAAGCAATACCGCCTGGTGTTGTGCCCTGTGAGGCCAAGAAAGATCAGGGGAAGGAAGCCCTACCCTGATGCCATATATCGTGAATCCAAACAGAAGAAGGGCCAGAGAATGGAGTAATTCCCCTGGCCCTGTGAGAACATTGAGAATAGAATACCTGAAGAAGGGAGGCATTCTCCAGGACTCCAAATAGTGAAGATTGTGGATCATGAAGCCTAAGAGAATAAGGCCTGGGGAAGGGAGTGATCCCCCTGGCACTGTGGGGGCATTGAGAACAAAATATCTGGAGAAGGGAGGCATTCTCCAGGGACCCAAACTATGGACAATAAGGAATGATGTTTGAGTTAGAACTTTGCCTTTTGACATGGGACTAAAAACTTTCTAGAATTACAAGCTGGATCTTTGTTTGTTTCCTGGGAAATGAACTGAGAATTGGGGAAGGGAATCATTCTCTCAGGGACAGTTCCCACCTATGATTGGAACTGTGGCTCACTGTCCAGAAAAAGGGAGTCATTCTTCTGGACCAGGAGGATCCACCACCTCTTTTATATTAGTTACAAGTGTGAAGGACAGAAGTAGGCATGTTGACACAATGGTTATTAACTTTGCCATTCTGACTGATTCTTTAGTTCCTTAGTAGAGGAGGGTAAACCCCTGTCAGAGTTAGGGAGAGATAGGTTTCCCCTTTATTTTTCCCAAAATAAAGGTTTATGCCAAAAGCATGCCCCCTGTGTGCCAGTCTCCTCCTTCTGCACTCTTACACCTATTTTTATGGGGGAAGTACCTTTCCTATTCAAAATAACTGTGTGGCTGCGAGTGTGCAGTCTTTGGCATTCACTCTACTCTTTCTACAGTTCCAGCGGGATGTGTCTTGACTCCCTCCACCCTACAAAACCTTCACTCTCCCGTGGAGCAGGCCGCGGAGTGTGGCTGCCAGTGTGTAGTCTTTGGCAGTCACTCTACTCTTTCTACAGTTCCAGTGGGAGGTGTCTTGACTCCCTCCACCCTACAAAACCTTCACTCTCCCGCGGAGCGGGCCGCGGAGTGTGGCTGCGAGTGTGCAGTTTTTGGCAGTCACTCTACTCTTTCTACAGTTCCAGTGGGAGGTGTCTTGACTCCCTCCACCCTACAAAACCTTCACTTTCCCGCAGAGCAGGCCGCAGAGTGTGGCTGCGAGTGTGCAGTCTTTGGCAGTCTGTGCATGGCGCTCCATGACGCCTACGCTGGAAATTGCGCCTATTATGGACTCCGAGCATGACTTTATGGAACCTGAGGAGGGCTGCTTGCTTAGAAGTGCATGCCCGCGTATTGCTGTAAAAACTCATCAAAACCGCTGCGTGCAAAACCTGCACCCGTCCGGCCCGACTCAAAGACAACTCAAGATTCCAATAGTCCAATCCCGCCTAAGGCGGGTGGAAAACAACGAACATCCCATCAGTAAAAGCAGTAAAAGCACTGCCATTATGAGGCAAAGAAGTTCAGCAGAAATGGAGGAAGACCGGCCCGACGTACCTGTTTCTCCGCTGCCGGCGCTGGTGTCACCTCATCTCCCGCCCACGTTCCTGCAGCCGCAGATTCCACCCTCACAGCTCCGGGACCCGGTGGCCTCCGGAGGGAGGACCGAGGCCCATGAGCGGCGGGGGGCATGCGAGGGAGCCGACAGAGGCTCGGCAGCCGCAGGCCGTTCCGGGGGTGGAGTCAGTGGACATCTCTCCGCCCTCGGTCGAGGCTGATTCGAGCGCGGAGCGGCCAGGGGAGAGTGTGGCTACGCCCCCCTTCACGGAGGTCTCAACCCCACTGCAGCTGCAGGCCAAACTGGTCCAAGGGCGCTCCCCATGTGAGAGGGGGGCCTCAGCAACTAAGGACCCAGTTGAGCAACAATAATTAATGGACATAACTCCAGGATGCAAATTGAAGCTCAAGTCCGCACCAACTTGCTCAATCCAGCTCTCTCCCTCCTAAGCAACATATCCCCCGGTCTCCAGCGGACTGCAGGGGTCTAGATCAACAAGCTAAAGAACTACCTGTCCCCAGTTTGGTAAAGCCCTTAGAGGCCTCCTCAGCCCCCCTGTAGGAGTTCCAAACTTTAAAAAACGCAGCAGGAAGGAGGTGGAGTCTCCGGACACCAGAAAAACCAGAGCCCCCAGAAGGAAAGGGCCGCCAAAAACGAAAAACATAAAAAAAACTTTTACTAGTCTACAGTCCTCTAAAAGCAAAACAAGTGGCCAAAGAGCCAATAAACCATGGAATCCAGAATCAATAAAGCCTTCGGCTGCAAGCCTAGTAACAGACTTTTTCCATGCTTTTGCCCCAGATCCACGAAACAGGCAAGAGGATCTCACCAACCAGGAAATCTTGGAGGCAGTAAAAACGTGCCAACCTCCGGATAAAGCAAGAAAATGGCCCTGGCGACAGAGCAGCGCCCCACGTCACAGGACACCGCTAAGGCACAAAAAACTCCTTCTCCATCACGGTCTCCGTGGGTGACAACCCCAAAGCCCAACCCTCCTGCTCCCCAACGTGGACCTCTACCTCCGGCCATCTCTGAAAAGGGCCCAGATTACCCACCAACACCCTAGTTCAATAGTGAGTCGGCCAAGGCGGCTGCCCCCGCCCAACCAAAAACCACGCACATTTCTATTCAAAGTTCACCGCACTCAAACACGCTGACAAACAACGAGGTCCCTGTCATTCCAGATCTGGCCGGGACACAGAACCCCCAGGCATCAGCATCCCGAGTCCAAAGGGCGGTCGTGATCACCAAGGGACAGAAGCCTGGAAATCCAATTCAAGATTCACGCCCCCCCTCCAATTGATAATGGACAGCCAGCTCGTCCCCTGCAGGAAGGTGTGCCCCCTGACCACCACCTCAAATTGCTGCCGCCTGATCAGGTCAGTCGTGGCCCTCTAGACTTACCATCTACGCCTATAGTCAGACAGCTTTTAAACGAGAGCCATATATCAAACTCCTGCTCCCAAACAGCGCCCTCAACCACCGGGCTCTCCAATGGATCCTCCATCGCAAAACAAGCGGGACTTCCTATCAATAATGTCAGCAGTCACCATTGTCTTGAACCCGTTCACTAAACTTTACGAAGGCATTAATGAAAACTTGAAAGACCAAACCTCGATCCAAGCATCAATGTACTCAAAATTAACTTTTTTAGAAGGCTACATCACTGCCTTAGATGGTCAACTAAAGTCCCTCAAGTCCGACGTGGAAGATGCGAGACCCAAATCCAAAAAGAAAAACAAGTCAAGCCACTGGCTCCATGCTCAAATAAAAGAGCAGTGAAAGCAGGTAATTCAGTCCAAAGCTCGGACCCCACCCCAGTTAACCAAAAGGGAAACAATGTTTCTCCTCGAACAACGGAAAACTTTTTGGCAGAAGAGGATTTGATGAACATTTCTCAACACACTTATGACTCCCAAGCCCCACCGCCGGCCAATGGAGGGAAAAAAGCCCAGGAATCCCATTTTTCGGTCTCGCCTGTGGAATCCGGCCGTCAGGTTGAGCCGGAAATCATTGAAGATCCGATTGAAGAAGATACAGGCTACAAATTCACCACCCTGGAAGATCGTAGAAAAAATCTCCATCAGCGGCTAAGACGGACGTCCCTCAGCCCTCCCAGCTTCCGAGTGGTGTCGTTCGCATCTTCGAGGCTCCGCGACTCGCCAGGCCATAAAAAGCCGTCCTCCCGCGACCAGTCCGCCCATTAGAAGTCCGAGTGGCGGGAGTCTGATCGCTTCTTAAAGAAACGAGGGAGACAAACCACAGGGGCAAAGTCGAACGACAAAAGGGGGTTGCACTCAATTCTCCACTATACTTCGAGAACAGAGCAATATCGTAAGCAAAAACAACATCCGAGTGAGTCCCCCATCAAGCTGGAACAACACATAGATAATGAAGATGATATAATTCTGAACAGAAGAGGTATCCTCATACTATTCAGCTTCATTCCAGCTTTACGTGGGATAAAATCCTCAGACTTAAAGATAGTGGACCCATACCACTCGAACGACAGAGCTAAAGCCTATATTTATGCTGACTCTAAGAGTGCCAAAAAGGAAATCGCCTGAGCAAAGGAGGAATTGTCCTCTCTAGGTTATATTGTGCATAACCAAAGTCAAAAACTCCATCTCCAGAAGCCAGGTTACTCGGAGAGAGAATCGGGTCGCCAGGTCAAAAATCCAGACGAGAATGGGTGTGAAAGCAGAAGAACCACTGGTATCCACCAAACAGCCGATAAACACAACTCGAAGCTCCCAGAAATGTCTACCGCCACTTCACAGGAAAAACTTATGTCGCTCAAGCTGACAAAATCTTTGAATGTCAGGCAGCCAGCTCTTCTAGGATCAACACCGAAAACGCTGAATCGGCCTCTGCCCTGCGCTCTGCGCAGAGAAACAGGGAAAGCACTCGAGCAACAAAAGAAAGCTCTGGCTCCAATTCAAAACCAAGAGAAAAACTACAGGGGCTCCGGGCTTGGCTTGCTAAGTGACACAAACGAAAAAATAGCAATCCGCAGGTCGGCCCAAAGGGTTGACAGTCAGACAGTCTTTCTCCCTTCATCTCTGCTCATGATGGAATACCCGTGTACATCTCCACCTGACAACGATGGGCGACGCAAACTTAACTTCATTTGATATCATCTGCCTACAAGAGACTTGGCTGTGGCAAACACCGGCAATGGATGGTTACGACATCATTTTAGCACCCGCCAACAAAGGTCTATTGGGTCGTCCGACATCGGGCCTCCTTATGGCCTGCCGGCAGGGAATTGGACTGAATTTCAAGGCCACACTTCAAGCAAATCTCTCAATCCTGGCTGTGTTACTCGACTGGGTAGAACAACCGCATTCCAGAACTTCGCAATTAGCAATTGTTAACACCTACTGGAACCCAGCAGCCATAAATCAACAGACTTATCTATCCATGATGGAGAACCTGGTAGACGAAATCCAAGCCACACACCAGGTTCCTTCAATTATAATTTGTGGGGATTTGAATGCCCAATGCCTTGACAGGCTTGCAAAGCCGGATGCAATCTCAATTATGATGCCTGCCGCTAAAAGCGGGTGCCTTTGGTCCTCCCTAATGTCCTCAAGAAAATTGAAGAACCTGGACTCATCCTTCCCAAATGACCATTGCCTTCCTACTTGGGAACAAGGTACCCTCCACGCCACCATCAATTACATCTTCGCCTCTCGACACCTTCTGGGAAAGGTGAAAGACTTTAAAGTCCGTAAGACAACAGCCAGCGACCACAACCAGCTTACCATGACCTTGGACAATCATTTTAAACAGCCTGCACCGTACATCATGGGGGTTGAATCAAATATTTGGGGAAACCGCTTGAACTTGACAGCGCAAGCAGTCACAACTCTGCTGGCAAAATATGCGTACGATGGGAGCACCGAGGGAAATTAAATCTTGGATTATGTTCCCTTATTAGTCCAATACAGGGCGAAATCAAAACAGTCAGTCTCTACATTTATCGCACCCAGACACACTTTTGATGCTACACTGGTAGCAAAAAGATGTGAACTCCGCAGGCTGAAGAGGCGGCTTGGAAATCTTCTGCAAAACAAAGAACAACTAAAGATGGCAATATCAACTTATAAAAACTGGGTGAAACACCATCGACACCAACTCTATCAGCAGGACGCGGAAATTATGCTAAAGGCCATATGCGGAAATAAAGTGAAAGAGTTTTGATCCCTGTTAAAATCTTCGGTACCCTCATACAACAACTCGACCATTAACACCATGGCTGAGCAAAAATGGATAAACCATTTTACTTCCCTTTTCCAAGCCCCTGAAGCAAATGTTTCATTCAGAAAGAAATCGTTTGATGCAGATTGGCTGAAACTGGACGACCAAGCAGAAATCAGAGACCGCATCAAAAAGCTGAAGACCTCTAGAGCAGCGGGCCCAGGACGGAATCTCAAACATAGATTTGAAATCAAACCAAGTGGAATGGGCCTCGCTGATTGCGTCAATCTTCAGGAAATGTTCGGATCAGAAATCCCTGCCGCCTTCATGGATAAAAGCCATCATCGTCCCGATTTACAAGAAGGGCGACATTACAGATCCATTAAACTATTGCCCCATAGCCCTCTTGGACTGCATTGGTAAAGTCTTTGGGAGTCTGCTTCTGAAAAGATTCCAATCTTGGGCAGAACCGGCCCCCTGTAAAGACAGGTTCCAAACGGGCTTTAAAAGAAACATGGGCACGGCGGCAAACATTTTAACCATCAGCACCCTGAAAAGCAAGGTTTTGGAGGGCAAACCTTGGATCGTTGTCGCTTTTATCGACCTCTCCCAGGCCTTTGACTTAGTCGATAGGCATCGCCTGTGAAAAAACTAGAGAGGTGGTGCTGCCCTCAGGAGATTCTGCAGCCAATCAAAGCTTTACATTCAGAAACCACTCTCAGGGTCCGCCTGTCACAAAGTGGCAACCTCTCAGGCAAAATCCAGACCGGGCAAGGGGTAAAACAAGGATGCCCCTAACCCCAGCTTTGTTCCTTGCCTACATCGGCGACTATGGGGCCTCAGAAGATCTGGCACGCACCTTTCCACCGTCAGTTGCTACTGTCAAAATAAGCCACCTACTGTATGCTGACGATCTTATTTTACTGGATCAGACCCAGATCAGCCTCCAGAGACAGATATCCAACCTACTAATCTATACCGCGGAAAACAACTTATAAATAAACAAAGAGAAAACTAAAATCATGATACTGGAAGCCGGCCAGAAAAAAAGCACAGACAAATATAAATGGTGCTTAGAGAAAAACAAGATCGAGAGGGTTACCGAATACAAATACTTGGGTGTTTCATTAGACAGCTCGAAACACGAGTCATCCATGCAGGCAACCCTTCAAAACAAAATCAAGAAGCTGGCTTCTCAAGGAAAGGAGATCGACATAAAATTTGGAAAATGTTCATGCATCCCAGTGATAGAATTCTACAGGAAAAAAGTTGTCCCTTCTATCACCTTTGGTGCTGAAGCCATGCCTTCGATCCCAACCAAAATCTGGCCGAAACTAGAAAGTCTGTTCTGGAAGGTGGTCCTCTCTCCCAAAATCTACATCCAATGCTGCAATTCGTCGTGAGCTTAGTCTTGTGTCATTAAAGGCATGGTCTAGTAAAAAATGTTATTGTCCCTACGGGTCGGCGTTGTTTTTCTAAGCCTAAGTGGCTCGATTTTAGAAAACTTTCCTATGGACCTTACCCGAGTTTTCGTCCATTAAACGCACGCGAAAACAAGCACCAGGGAGCCGCCATTTTCTGATAATCCTATCTTTTCCCCCATCGCCCTGGCTGACCTGCTTTTGCAGCACTAAATCAATTCCCCCGCCCCTGAGCCTGTCATCAGCAGACTCGTACTGCCCATTTCCCAACGCCAAAGCACGTCTCGTGTCAACATTCGCTGCGCTTCAGCTAATGACGTGTCGCCATGGAAATGGCAGGACGCCTCTTTGCTCAATAAGTATAAACAGACCGTTTCACAAGACACAGCAGCAGATTTTCGATTCCATTCCTCTCTCTGTGTTACTTTGAGTATTCTGTGACTCGTTTCAGTGCTCTGGTCAGCTACCTTCGCCGCTTGTAGCCTGTGTGAACACCTGTACCATCTCGGTAAATTATTTTACTCTGTTTACCACACAATGGCTACAATAATGCCCTACATGTACGAGCCCGAGTAGACCGAGGAGGAACTACTGGAAAGGGAAGCATGCGAAAACGATGGGGATTCGGATGGCAGTTGGCAGGACGAATCAACAGATGAAGAGCCTGGGCCTAGTCGAATGGACGGCGTCTCCACCTGGTGCACATGCAATCGGTGCCAGCTAATGCCAACTGAGGACGAGAACTGCTGCTGCCGAGAAAACTCGGGATGCCTAGCCTACATTTCGGAAGGCGAGCCACGACCGCAATGCATCACCGAGCTGCCAGACTTCAGGGCAGCCTGCCTCACACGGGCCGTGTTGAGAATAATGATGGTGCTTATGCACGAACTTCGCGCAACTGTTCGTCCTCGTAATCCGAGTAACGAGTAAGTATACTCTGCTTGTCATGCCACTCCTATTTCATGATCTTCTACTGTATCCAAAATTACATCTACATATCATTGTAACGCATGTAAGTCGTTCAATAGTTTGCATTGTCTAGATAGCATTTGTCCGTGCAGAATGCCATTAGTTACAAGAATTGTCATTGACAACAAACATTTATTAAACTTATCTTGGTCATTTAAAAACAGTTTGTTTCATTCCTTTTCACACGTGGTACAGGCTGGTGGCCTATCGTTCCTTTACATGGTGGCTCCAAGGGAGGCTTGGACACCGCGTTCGAAGAGTGATACCCGCCTGTGCCGTTCGTGCCATTAGAGAAACGTTCCCGAGTGACAGCGGTCAGTACAGGGGATTTTCTCTCGCTGTGCTGCAATCTGACCTGTATAATCTTTAAAGTCTTGTATTTTTGTGTCATGAAAATAAGGTACAAAATAAAACACCACATATATTTTAACAACGTTTGTTTCGATTTTTTAAATGAATCAAGTGTGTCTCCATTCAAGGATGGACGTCAGACATCTGTGCTCCGAATGGGTGAAGGTCTGGTCGCTGTGAAGCAGGGTGGTCACTATCTATCTAAGCTAATATAACATATTCTCGATAATGCATGCACTAAATAACACTTGTTCAAAGTCTTTCAGTAGGTTATGTCTCTATAAAAGTCACACATATATCTATACTAACAATTACCATTGGATTATACAGGCCTTAGGGTCTTTACCACTATAATACACCGGTTGAAGTGTGGGTCTGTGCTCACAAGAATCTCCGGTATGTGGCATTTGTTATTGATAAGCAACGATAAACTATCATTGATATAAAGGCGATATACTATATATTGATATAAAGGCGGTTTGCGCCGGTGGATGCGCGCTGGCATGGGGGGCTGTCAGGGGCGCGAAAGGCCAAGGTGCCAAACTACATGTACACTTCAAAAGGTGTCCCACGCCAAGGGGCCATTGTTCACATGGTCTCCTCAGACCCTGTGTCTCCAGGCAGGCCTCCCCTGAGGCAGGCCGCCCCCCTGCAATCCACATAAGTGTGTCTCCATTCAGCAGTCTTCCTGTGCCTTATCTGCACGCCCCAGGCCCATCCATCCCACCCCTCTGTATCAAAGGCGGTTCGCGCCGGTGGATGCGCGCTGGCATGGGGGGCTGTCAGGGGAGCGAAAGGCCAAGGTGCCAAACTACATGTACACTTCAAAAGGTGTCCCATGCCAAGGGGCCATTGTTCACATGGTCTCCTCAGACCCCGTGTCTCCAGGCAGGCCTCCCCTGAGGCAGGCCGCCCCCCTGCAATCCACATAATTGTGTCTCCATTCAGCAGTCTTCCTGTGCCTTATCTGCACGCCCCAGGCCCATCCATCCCACCCCCCTGTATCAAAGGCGGTTCGCGCCAGTGGATGCACGCTGGCATGGGGGGCTGTCAGGGGCGCGAAAGGCCAAGGTGCCAAACTACATGTACACTTCAAAAGGTGTCCCACGCCAAGGGGCCATTGTTCACATGGTCTCCTCAGACCCCGTGTCTCCAGGCAGGCCTCCCCTGAGGCAGGATGCCCCCTTGCAATCCACATAAGTGTGTCTCCATTCAGCAGTCTTCCTATGCCTTATCTGCACGCCCCAGGCCCATCCATCCCACTCCCCTGTATCAAAGGCGGTTCGCACCGGTGGATGCGCGCTGGCATGGGGGGCTGTCAGGGGCGCGAAAGGCCAAGGTGCCAAACTACATGTACACTTCAAAAGGTGTCCCACGCCGAGGGGCCATTGTTCACATGGTCTCCTCAGACCCCGTGTCTCCAGGCAGGCCTCCCCTGAGGCAGGCCGCCCCCCTGCAATCCACATAAGTGTGTCTCCATTCAGCAGTCTTCCTGTGCCTTATCTGCACGCCCCAGGCCCATCCATCCCACCCCCCTGTATCAAAGGCGGTTCGCGCCGGTGGATGCGCGCTGGCATGGGGGGCTGTCAGGGGCACGAAAGGCCAAGGTGCCAAACTACATGTACACTTCAAAAGGTGTCCCACGCCAAGGGGCCATTGTTCACATGGTCTCCTCAGACCCTGTGTCTCCAGGCAGGCCTCGCCTGAGGCAGGCCGCCCCCCTGCAATCCACATAAGTGTGTCTCCATTCAGCAGTCTTCCTGTGCCTTATCTGCACGCCCCAGGCCCATCCATCCCACTCCCTTGTATCAAAGGCGGTTCGCACCGGTGGATGCGCGCTGGCATGGGGGGCTGTCAGGGGCACGAAAGGCAAAGGTGCCAAACTACTTATACACTTCAAAAGGTGTCCCACGCCAAGGGGCCATTGTTCACATGGTTTCCTCAGACCCCGTGTCTCCAGGCAGGCCTCCCCTGAGGCAGGCTGCCCCCCTGCAATCCACATAAGTGTGTCTCCATTCAGCAGTCTTCCTGTGCCTTATCTGCACGCCCCAGGCCCATCCATCCCACCCCCCTGTATCAAAGGCGGTTCGCGCCGGTGGAAGCGCGCTGGCATGGGGGGCTGTCAGGGGCACGAAAGGCCAAGGTGCTTAACTACATGTACACTTCAAAAGGTGTCCCACGCCAAGGGGCCATTGTTCACATGGTCTCCTCAGACCCCGTGTCTACAGGCAGGCCTCCCCTGAGGCAGGCCGCCCCCCTGCAATCCACATAAGTGTGTCTCCATTCAGCAGTCTTCCTGTGCCTTATCTGCACGCCCCAGGCCCATCCATCCCACCCCCCTGTATCAAAGGCGGTTCGCACCGGTGGATGAACGCTGGCATGGGGGGCTGTCAGGGGCGCGAAAGGCCAAGGTGCCAAACTACATGTACACTTCAAAAGGTGTCCCACGCCAAGGGGCCATCGGTCACATGGCCTCCTCAGACCCCGTGTCTCCAGCCAGGCCTCCCCTTGAAGCAGGCATCCCCCTAATTCCACGACATACATACGTCATTCATTCACAAACACACCCCAGTTTCTAATACTTTAAAAACCACTCGATATGTCTCATGAGAACATCTTTGTGCTTTGCAAGTCAACTCCTGAACGTGCTACCTGGGAACCACTGAGATCTATGCTAATCTGCTCGTCGTCGTGCTATCCGTGAACTTCTGTGACCGCTTCGAGCATACCCATCAGTGCGCTACCTGTGGCCATCCACCTTTTCTCCTGCAACATACTGCTCTGCTTGCTGAATCCAACTGTTTGTTGGTCAAGGTAAGGCCATGTATCCTGGTCATATTTCGCAGATTTTTAAACTTCTATCTATTTGTGAGTAGAGGACCCAATAGTGCTATGTTCATTGGTCTCATTGCTATTGACTTGAATTTCCATTGCTATGCTAACAATAGATCTATTTATTTTCATCTCTGTCAATTGTCATCGAATTGCATCCTTCGGGGGTTCAGTCTATGATGTAAGCATGTTTCCTTCTCGTGCAATACAGAACATCCAAGGGTTGAGTCACATGTTCAGTTTTTAGTCACATCATTTATACATTTCTGCAACTTATGCAAATACTAAGCTGCACATAATGAACTGGTATAGTTCCTGCGACCAAAACAAACCTTGCATTGATCATTGTATGATTCATTTACTTTTGTATCAAATCTTTATTCTTGAAGATTGTATAATAATGTCGATATTTACTTTTCAGATTTATCAACAATGCCTGCCTGTTCGATTAGCGGTTGCCCTTCGAAGACCCATGCGAAATCTGAAGGCACTACAATGCATGTATTCCCGAAAACTGTTGATCGAATAAGAGAATGGGTCAGACATTGCGGATATCCACTGGATGAGCTGGAAAGTAGAGTCCAACAAGTCTTACAGGACAAGAGGGGTGATCGATACCGCATCTGCAGCCGGCACTTTTCCTTGGACATGTACACAACATCTTGGGTAACAAAGAAGAATAAACGGCGAACGACACGGAAATTGCTCGAAAACGCTATTCCCACTCTATTCGTCCACATTCCGCCACCGGTGAGTCAAGTGTCCGGATTTAGCTTTAGGCCTTGCAGTAGTGTGTAGGTATCCGAAATGATTAATTGATATTGTAGGTGTTCTATCCCTTGTAATAATTTTGGTATTGATATGATTGTATAGTTTTTTCAATAATGACATTTACCAATATATTCTTTTTCGATTTCATAACCCACAAACACAATGTATATATATGGAAACAGGGAACTGTGCTGTATTGAGCATTTTACAAGTATTCTGTCACCTTACATGGCTATTTTTAATATTGGCATTTCATTATCAATCATTAATTTACCTTTACAACTTCTTGACTATCCCTTGAATCTGAAGCAAGAACATTCTACATCCTTGACGTGGTCGCAGTTATCAACCACTTCTAGCGCGTATCAGGTAATCTTACTAGGCTAATCCGCTACAGACCTGTTTTATGCATGTCAAGTAATATTTTTATTTTATCGTGTAATCATTTTACCGAATGTTTTGTTAGTGCTTTCCAATTGATATACACCTTAGTTATCATCCACTGGTGTTTGTTTTCGGTTATAATTAGTGTTATCCATACTAATGCAAGTACTGTCTTTCAGGGAGATGCTGAAGCGTCCGCCACATCTACAACATTTCTAGATGTTCTTCAACAGCAGGAGGTATGGATACTGACAGCTCCATCGAGCGTCATCATCAGAGCTGGAATTCTTGTTGTTTGATTGTTCTACAAAATGTTTCATTCGTGGTTAGCCGTTGATATGTACCTGTGCTGTCGACCCCAGGTGTGTGTTATGTTTTCACTTTTGTAATCCTCACTAATGCAAGTACTATGTTTCAGGCAGTTGATGGCGCGTCAACCCCTGCACTTGATGCAAAGCCTGACATTCAAGTAATTCTAGGGGAAGTGGAAGCGGGACCATGCGTATACGAATCGGTGCAACAGCTTTCGGAAGTGCGCACTACATTTGCAACATCCATAGATATTCTTCAGCAGCACGAGGTATGGATAATGACAGCTCCATCATGCGTGATCATATAACGTGATTTCATTTGCTATACTTTCTTCCCTATTAACGCAAGTGCTGTGTTTCAGGGAGACGACAAAGCTTCCACTACAATCACAACATCCAATTTAGATGATGCAGATGTAAATAAATCGGAGAAATAAGTCGATGAAATGTGATCATATTTAGATTTTCCTTGATTCTTTTGGACAATGCATCATTTTCGGTTAGCTCTTTATATGTACCTGTGCGTTCGACCCCAAGTGTGTGTTATGTTTCCAATATTGAAAACCATATTAATCCAAGTACTGTGTTTCAGGGAGACGACGGAGCTTCCACCACAATCACAACATCTCATTTAGATGATGCAGATGTAAAGGAATCGTTGAAATAAGTCGATGAAATGTGATCATATTTGGATTTTCCTTGATTCTTTTGGACAATGCATCATTTGTGGTTATCTCTTTATATGTACCTGTGCCGTCGACCCCAAGTGTGTGTTGTGTTTCCAATATTGAAAAGCATACTAATGCAAGTACTGTGTTTCAGGGAGATGCGGATGCCTCCTCTCCAATACAACCATTCATGGCAGTCCATGCAGAGCCAGAGGTATGGATACTGACAGTTCCATCGAAATAGATCATCACTGGTCGAATACTTGTCGTTTGATTGTTGCACACAATGTTTAAATCGTGTTTGGCTATTGAGATGTACCTGTGTGGTCGTCCTCACGTGTGTTTTACGCTAATAATATTTTGATACATAGTAATGAAAGTACTATGTTTCAGGGAGATGATGGAGCCTCATTCCGTGCTGTCTATGCGGATACAGAAAATATAGTCGTTGCAGCGCAAGAGGAAGGGAGGACATGCGGAAACGAATCGGAGCAACAGCGTGCAGATGTTAAAGGTCGAGTCAAAAAAGTAGCAAAGAAAAAAAAACAAAAAAAAGGTTAGTTACAAACAGTTCATAACTTTAAAAAAAAAATTTGTGCTGGGGACTATTTTATGTTATTTTCCAGTCAATTCTACTACACTCCATCTTGTGTTTAAACTGAACATCCCTTTTCCAATCTCTCCTCCAGTTACCCGTGGGTGTCAGAACTATACACACACAGACAGTGAAGCGAATGAGAGATGTGGCTTGCCAGACCGTGTACACTATGGAGGAACTATTAATTGAGGAGAGGCGTGTTCAGGCTCGAGATGCTCATGTCCAATGGCCAGAACATGAATTAACTGTGTTTGGAGACTACAGCAAAGTTGCATTGGACGATAGCTACAGTGCAACCGCACCACCACAAGAAGATGTTATTGAATGTATTGAAGATAGCTCTGAAGTAGTTGCAGATCAATTTACACAATCTACACCCGCCAAAAATTTGCCACCAAAAAACCTGTCGACATTGTTGTGTTCTCCCATCAATTTTGAAGTAATAGATGTCGAAATGACAGAGAATGAACCAGCCGCAGCATCCATAGACGCATCAGAACTTGATATCAGCAATATTACTTTCCAATGTGTTGAAATCTCCACAACGTCACAGGCCGAAACAACATTGACGCAGGATGACAGTCTAATGAAAGAGAGCAAATACATTGTATTCAACAGTTGTTTGATGGAAATTATAAGTATGCTGAAATGTGTGCATTCCATTAGAGGGAAAGTATGTGGGAAGCCCTTGATTAATGTGACTCATCAAATAAAAGGCAGTAATGTCAAAATAAATGCCGCCTGTAGATTAAATCATGGGTTCTCATGGTCTGCACAACCGATGCTGGGGAAACTGCCAGCAGGCAATCTACTTTGTGCAGCTGCATCACTTTTTAGTGGCTCCAGTTTTAGAAAGTTAGAGGCTTTCTTTCAGTTTGTGGGACTCCATTTCATTTCTAAAGCGCTATACTACATATACCAACGTGATTATCTGTTTCCGGCCATTAGTGATGCTTGGAAAATTGAACAATTGTCTCTAGCAAGTACATTCGAAGGCAAACGATTCAGGCTAGCCGGTGATGGACAGTGCGACAGCCCTGGATTTTCTGCCAAGTACTGCACCTACCACTTTCAGGACATGGATAGTAAGAAAATTGTGAGTTCGGTGGTCATGCAGGTAACACAATGTACATCGTCAGTGGCCATGGAGAAACTAGGATTTATAAAATCAGTGGAATATCTACAATCAAGGGGAATGCACATCGATCTCATAGCCACGGATAGACACGTTTCAATTGCCAAGACAATGAGAGAGCAGTTCCCACATATTAAACATCAATTTGACGTATGGCATCTTGCTAAATCAATCAATAAGAAAATCTTGGCTGCAGGGAAAAAAAAAGGTTTTGAAAGTATTTTGCAGTGGTCACATTCTATCACCAACCATCTTTGGTGGAGCTCAAAAACTTGTGAGGGGTCAGTGGAAATACTACTTGAAAAATGGCGGTCACTGATGCACCACTGTACCATTGTTCACCGCTGGACAGCAAATGAACATTTCCACCAATGTGAACATGGCCCTTTGTCCCCAGAGGAGGCACGGAAGAAGAAGTGGTTGATTCCATCTTCACCAACACACAAAGCCATTGAGAAGATTGTTTTCGACAAAACTCTATCAAGAGATTTGAGAGGACTGACAGAATTCTGTCACACAGGAGATTTGGAGGTGTTCCACAATATGTGCCTAAAGTACAGTCCAAAGCGCTTGCATTTTAGCTTTCGGGGCATGAAACATCGCACTCTACTAGCGGTCTTGGCCCATAACAGCAATGTCGGACGTTAACAATCTTGGACTAGGGGTAAAGTAAGGATGCCTCGCTACACTAAGGTGTTTTCAAAACAAAGTAAGCAATGGGTGATCAAACCAGTCTATGATGAAATGCAGTTCGACTTTGTGAAAGGCCTTATTGTTGCTGTGTTAGAGAAGCACAGATATGGAATTTTGGACGTTTCTGTGCAGAGCAGTGATCCATTGCCACCGAACATTGCGACTGTGCCATGCCCACCCGAAGCACAGCTGATTGTGAAGTACAAATCCCGGTTTAAATAATTGCAATACGATTGTCTTTTTGTAAATAAATGTTATTGTACAGTGTACCTGAACCTAACCCCTACCTTCACCATCATGGGTGGCGAACAAGCTGGGTGTCATCTTTGAATTCTCTCTATTCACCTCACATATGTGTATGTATATATTTTTCTCATGTCTCATCTCATGTAAATGTAAATGCTGCGCACTGATAACGGAGGGGAGGCTTGCGTATTGCAAATAATAAAACAAACAAACAAACACTAAATCTCACTTGTAACTCAACTCCTGTGGTACTTTATACTTTCCCTGACCTTCCGCAAAAAATTAAATGTCTCAATTTGGGCTGCAAAGCTCGCAGACAGCGGGGACAAAATTGGGGCACTTAGAACGCGCCAGCCTAGTGGTCCGTGGCATTTGGGAGAGAAGCCAGTTCGCATTTGCACATTGAGGCACACTACATAGACGGATTCTAAACTTCAAGTTCTCACAGATGCCTATACTACGTGATGTTGCAAATAAAGAATGCGAAGGACAGCGCCCAGATGAGGCCCACAAGTCGCACTGGAAGTATAAGGGTCTATTGTTTTTTGACCTTGAGACAGGGACCATGCCGAAAGAACTACATTTGAAGGGAGTGTGCAATAACGTAAGAGACGATAAGGCAGAAAACTCAGAAACTAGACCGAGTTTCATTTTAGTTCAGTATACGAAAAATCGTTGTCAAGAGCACGGTCCTTTTTACAGACTGCATTACGAAGAGACACAATGGAAATTTCAAATATGATGTAAGTAAATCTTTACACGCTTTTATACCGGAATGAAGATTTAATGAATGGATGCATGAATAAATGAATGAATGAAGAGCTAGGAAAAGCAAGTAAAACGTGTTCATAGTGGGCACATGCGCATGCAGGTCCACTGGTCTCACCGATCTCGGTCCTTGGGCCAGCCACTTTTCCCTGCACTGCCTACCTGCACTACGGGACTGTCTCTGTATCCTTCAGCCCCTTCTTACGGCATTTACCTTGCACTTGCCACCAGCTGGCCCTATTATTTAATTTGTATTCATCTAACCACATACAGCCCTTCCCCATTCGCGATCAGAAAGACACCTGGCCTAGTAGGATCGTTGTCTGTCTGCCCTTGTTCCCCACCTGCCTCGTCACGCCTAGAAACACTTGAGTATAGGCGCGTTACAAATGCCATATCATATATCATATCATTCCTCAGGCATGTAGACTAACTGTCGTTTATCATTGTGTGTTTGCCTCGATTTATCTCGTGACTTTTTGCATTGATTTTAGAGACGAACATACTCCATTGAACTATCCTTGCAAGCAAATAGTTTCTGATCGGCCGTAATAAATAAAATGAGTAATATTAATGAAGTTCAGCTAGCGAGAGTAATTATAATTTTTTTGTTTTCATAACAGGTATTTGATCCCATTCTGCCACTGCCATCTGTTTGAGACACCGGCGGATGGATTCTTCAGCAGACACCTGCAGCTTCGTGTCAACAACTGGAGCACGATCACCATATTATGGGACGATCGCCAAGGGCCCACATGCCCTTACGCTGTACTAGTGGCTAGAAGCAACATATCAACCTTTAGGCTGGACTAGTGCCTAGTTGATGGAACAGCCTTGCGGTTCACCGTGCTTCCAAAGTGATTCTTTTTACGAAAATGAACACCCTGTGTACCATAAAGGAACAGCGCGTGACTCAAGATGAAACAGAACAGTTATTGCGGATACAGATAAAAGAAAATAAATGGCTTCCGGAGTTCATATGGCAATTGCTGAATATTCTCTACACATTGAATGTCAAATAAATGTACTTTACCAAATGTACCGTGTTGCTGTTTCATTTTAAAGTACAGTTTCATATTCCGAATTGTGGCGTGCTGTGTTGTGAGTTGATCTGTGTTGGTTTCCGGGTTCTGTGTGGAGTCGCGCAGAAGACGACTGGGCGCGTTTGCCTATGCAGCACAGTAACGTCACGGAGAGAGGCGGGGAATATGAATGTTTTGATAATGTCAGGCTCAGGGGCGGGGGAATCGATTTAGTGCCGCAAAAGCAGGTCAGCCAGGGCGATGGGGGAAAAGATAGGATTATCAGAAAATGGCGGCTCCCTGGTGCTTGTTTTCGCGTGCGTTTAATGGACGAAAACTCGGGTAAGGTCCATAGGAAAGTTTTCTAAAATAGAGCCACTTAGGCTTAAAAAAACATGGCCGACCCATAGGGACAATAACAAATTTTACTAGACCATGCCTTTAAAGGCCACAGTAAACATCAATGCCCTCAGGTTATACAGAAAATGTATCATGGACGACAGCGATGAAATTTATGGATTGCTAAACAAAGAGCTACATTCTAGTAAGGTGAAAATGCTAGCATCTTGGAAAGAAACAAACAGGGCCTTACTTGAGTCAGTCACCTCAGTGCAAACCCGACTAGAGAATACAAGAAACTGAAAGACTTAGACTGGATCCAAACACAAGAGGCAGCAACCAACAACAAACTCCTCCTTCACCTGCCCCCATCGTTCTGCAAACTTAACGAGCCAATGAAGTACCTTCAAAAATTTCCCAGGAGGGGGGCGCGAAACTCTCTGCTAAGGATAAGGATGAATCTGCTCGAGACAAATGAAATTCGTAACATCAGAGGCCTTTCCGACACAAGCACTTGCCGCTTGTGCGAGTCCGAAACCAAATCAATTTGACACCTGCTTTTGTCATGACCGAAAACTTCAGCCTTGAGATTGGCCTACCTCAAACACTTAATCGTGGATGAACGAGGGTGGGATGAAGAAAAATGGTGGATGAGACTGATCGGCAGAGACCGAACAACCTGGCTTCTAGCAACTATAAAAATTCTACAACACACAATGATTATGTTATCAGGTTCAGGGTCCCACACTGTGTAGTCACTTTGATCTTCAGTTTTTCTACTTCCTTTTGTAAAGTTCTCTTTTTGAACACACACAAATAAAACAAAAAACAAAAAAAATAACTAAGGGTCGTCCTCAAAGTCCAAAATAAAAGTCTTCTGGCTGAATCCTAATTGCTAACTGGCCCCACCACTTTAGGAAAAGCAAACAAAAATGAGGCCATGACACTGACTCTGGGTTAGTGCTCTGCCTGGCCCAACAATTGAGTGTTCTCAATAATTCATAACATTCAACAACACTTCATATCTTTATTGAAGACGTTAGTTCAAAAGAAAGGTTCTTCAATATGTTTTCTTTTTTGCAGACTCCAAGTCTCTTTAGAACAAGCCTGTTGCTCAGGAACGACTCGAAGTCCTATGGCTCTGTGGGAGACTTGTTCACTCTCGGGTATAAACTTTATATAGGGTGTTTGCTCACTCAGGTTATTCTGGTTCCCGTAACCTCGCCGGCTTCCCCAGCTTGGATGCAATATTTTCATATTCATCCAAATTTGGGTCAAACAGAGTGCTTGCCCCTTTGGGTTTCTCAGGCTCCCGTAACCTTGACGGTTTTTCCCTGTGTATATGCAAAGAGTTTGTGTTTCTGTCGATCACATTCTCAAGGGCACTTGCCCGATCGGGTTTCTGAGGCTCCTGTAACCTCATAGGTTCTTCCAACCTGTACACAAAGTCTCTGTATTCCTCTTGTTCTGCCTTATACTGAGCGATTGCCTGTTTGGGTGTCTCAGGCTCCTGTAACCTCGTTGGTTCTCTTAACCTTGATTCAAAGTGTTCATACTCTTCCTGTTCAGCTTCATACATGATGCTTGCCTATTCGGGTTTCTCAAGCTCCCATAACCTAGTAGGCTCTCCTAGCCTGCTTATATGCAAAGAGTTTGTCTCTCTATCGATCAGATTCACAAGGGTGCTTGCCCGTTCAGGTTGCTCAGGCTCCCATAACCTTATAGGTTCTTTCAACCTGTACACAAAGTGTATGTATTCCTCTTGTTCTGCTTTGTACTGGGTGCTTGCCCGTTCGAATTTCTCAGGCTCCCGCTCTTAACCTTGATCCAAACTGTTTGTATTCTCCTTGTTTGGCTTCATACTGGGCACTTGCCCATTCTGGTTTCTCAGGCTCCCGGAATCTAGTAGGCTCTCCCAGCCTTGGTTTATGGTATTCGTACTTCTCGACGGTAGTCGTTCCGTTGGTGGATTTGCTTCCTTGGTACTGCGTCCTTCGGCAGTTAACATCCATTGGACATGAGTTCAGGGATTTATCCTCTCCCCAGCAATCTGGTCTCAGCGTCGATTGCTAGGCTTCAGGCCTACCACAGCTTTCTCGTGGATGCCCCACCAGAGGAAACAGGTGCTTCCCCATCTCAGCATCACCCTCCGACCCTGGCTTCTCGGTCAGATGGGACACCAGCCTTTTAGCTAGCATTAGGCTCACTTCTCACACCACCGCCACCCTCGCTCTGCCTCTCCAGGACATCTCTTCCACAGGGCTTACTCTGTGCGTAGGAACTCAGCATTACCTGGAGGTAAAGAGATCAAAGAAATGTCACTGTTTGGTGGTTTCAAAAAAACAGAAGTAACAACAGTCGGTTCAATTCCCCTATATGCTGATAAGGTCTTCGTGACAGGGAGTTCCTTGTGAGAATGGGGGTCCTTGTCCCCAAGTGGGGAGTCACTCCCAGTGAGGTCCCACTTGCTCAGACCCCTAGGGAGGGTTTTGCTGAGCAGGCTCACCTCCCTAGACTCAAAGTGAGGTGGCTCCCCGCTCAGAAGAAGGGACGAATTGTCAAGATTCGCCACTGTGCTTTAAAAATGAATCAAGCCCGATCAGGCAACAAAACATTTCTGACATTCAGATTTAGTCCTCCTTAATGTAGCTAAAACCTCTAAATAGCACAACAGCCTTTGAAACTCACTTTATCCTCAAAACATTTCAATGAAAGAAAGTGCAGTCGATTATGGCATTCCCTCAAGGGTTTTATTTTCTCTTAGGCCTCTATGACCGTCCACCTCCTCTCTGTCTGCCTCTCTTGGATCACGCACTCTGAAGAAATTCTCAGATTGCATGGACCCCCTACAAGAATCCTGAATACAAAAATAAATAAACGGCATGATACCGATGGTTGTATTTCTTTGTCACCAGCTGATTGCTAGTTCTAACCCATACTATTATTTCAAAATCTATCTATTGTACAACTTTGCCCTCAATATCAGAATCCACAGTTGTGCAATGTCGATCATTATATCACAGTTGAAATGTTCCTCTTAGGGGTCTCAAATGTGTCTGTGCACAGGGCCCCAAAACACCTAAAGATGGCTCAGTTTAAAACGTAAGTGAACAATCGTATGCCTTGTCACCCCCGAACTGTGTCTATGCCCAACACATGTCTTACTCTGTCCCGGCCTTTCTCCAGACTTAATTTACAGGTCGCTGACCAAACGCGTCAATGCCTGCTGCTTTTGGCCTTGTTCACTCAAACCATTCTTTTCTGCAGATGGCAGTCCAGTCATGTTTGTTTCTGTACCAATCTGGGACTTGAAGTCCTTGATTTTCCTAATATATATACAGGACTACAGCAGGGCTGTCAGAAGATGTGGTGCGGCCCGGCGCAAAATATTTGGTGAGGCCCACTTGCAATTGTTTGCACCTAGCCAGTGGTGGCACCTCCGCAAACAGGAGACTCAAGAAATCGCCCTTTGAGTTTGTGTGCAGGATCCCAAATATGGTTTATTACTAGAACTCCAAATCAACTACAGCAAAGTTAGATTTCTCTACTGAAGAAAGATTTATGCAGGACTAACTTTTGTATCATATGCATAAATATATAGAGGATGGCATGAGCTCTCCATTCCGCCACCCCCAACTCTCTGAGGGTCAGTCACTTTTCCAAGCAAAGAGTTGAGGGCAGATCTCTTTCTTCGGCTGGACCCTCCCTCTGAAAACAGCCTCCCTGCCTCTCTGAAACCTGAGCAGAACCATCTCCGGTTCTGGAAGCAACTCAAGACCTGTCTCTTTGCTTCTGCCTTCTCTCTTCCTCTCCCTTGCTGATCACCTGCCTGACCAATTCACTGGTCACCTGGTCAAGCTCTGAATTCGGGCCCAGGTCCCTGTCTGTCCTGTTGCAGTCCTGCACTGACTCTTGGCTCTGCTGCACTTGTGGTCTGTATCTGTAACCCTACAGTCAGTCCCTCTCTTGCACTTATTCTCCACCCGTTTGCTGCACTTATGAGTACCCACACTTGCCACCCGTTGGCTGCACTTTTGTTTCTCCTTTGTTCCTGCACTTCTGCATCCTACCCCACCCTCGGCACTTCTCCCCTCCCCCTTCCCTGCTCTTGCGCGATGTGAATGACACAAGGCCTAGTAAGATTTGTGTTTTGTCCTACTCTTTTGTTTCCCCCTCCTTGCCGTGTCGCGCCTAGTAACACTTGTGTACAGGCAGGTTATAAATGCCATATCATATCATTAAGGAGCACACTGCCCCTATGTGCGCATTAAAACACACATCATACACAGTGACAAATGGTGTACAGTGGAGGCTGGTACATTTCTTAATTTAAGAGGCTGAAATTTTGTTGCCAATAAGGCAGGATCAACAGAGCACAGTGAGGGAGCCCAAACCAAACAAGGATTGCTTGAGGAGGGGTTCTCACTCCCAAGAAAATGTTTGAAACATTGGGTTAAAATTATGCATTTTACAGCACTTTCTTTGCAAAAGTGGGTAGAAATCCATACAGTTTTCAATTGGTTTTGTATGGAAGAACATGGAAAATCCCAATAGTTGCAAAAGACAAACCGTGCACAGGAACATTTTTCAATACATTTTATGCCACCTTTCCACGCAAGATATGCTAGTATAAAAATATATTAATGCTGGTTGTTCTCATGTATGTGTCCATGCAGGCTGCATCAATATATGCCATTGTTACCATGTGCGGACTCCCAGCCAGTAAAAATTCCATGCCACAGAAAGCATATCCAGGCTGACTGTGCACTGTGTTGTTACTGGCTAGATTGGCCTACATTCAATGTGGGACAATTTAGCCAAGTAGTATGTTTGCTTTAACCTTGATGCATAGTCCTGTAGTCCTGTGCATCAAGGGTAAAGCAAAAAGAGCATTGGCAATGCTAACAGTTTGGGCATTTGTGTAGGCATGGGAAAGACACTTCTGTATTGGTATTAGCTGGCCATTAATAGTGCCGGTGCAAAATGTTTTGAGTACCCGAGCAGCTAATAGCAGTGCCTGGCAAATGGCTAATACTTATACACAAGCCAAAACGGTTGGCTTTGCCAATGCTTGTTTTTAACAGGACGTCAGCGAAAGACACACAGGGTGTTTTTAAATCGAGTGGCCAAAGGCAGACTTGATTAAGACATTTGTATTACACCAGTTCCGTGTTTACAACTCCAATGAAGTCATGAACTCTCAGAAGACTCCTTTGAGAAAACACTTGCAGGCACATTGAGGGCAAAGTTTGATGGCAAGGCGTGTTTAAAGCTAGCTCAAAGATTTCCAGTGAGGAGGTGTTTTGGGTGGGGAGGGTTGGAACTGGATGAGCATTGCCATAGGGATTATCATGGCCGTGAGAAGTCAATGGGTGGGCAAATAACTAAACAACATCTACAAGTCCCTCCTCATATTGCATTTCTTCCTATCTGTACTCAATGCTATCATTGGGACGGATCTTCCCATAACCAGGATCTGGCAATTAATTACTCACCAGATCTCAGATACAGCTCCACAATCTGGAAAATCTGTGCACTATATGTTTATTTTAGAATGCTCTGGTGTGTTCATGCTTTAAACTATGTTGGGCAGTGGCCGCTAGGTTCCAAAGTGAGACACTTCCCCACAAGACCACTTGAGGGTCTGAGTGGGAGCCCTGTGAAATCCCCTGTCAATGTTGCACTGTACAGGAAATATTGATGTGCATTTTTTAGGTTTAAAAGGAGTGCAGATGTTGAACTTTGCTGACGATAAATCCTCTGAGTGGAAGAGGCAAATGTTCATGGGGTGACTAAAATACCTGCCCAACACCCTCCTCCCGGCCTCTTTCACTGCGGTACGAGGGAGGCCCCAGAAAACAAGTCTATTTCCACCACTGTCTGTTCACTAAAGCAATCGTTTTGGCTTATTGGTGGCACACCTAATAACCCAAAGGAAAAGAATGCCATGCAGTGGCGCAACACCATTGAGCAGATCTGGCTCTAGTCCCTTCCTGAAATGTTGGGCTTTGTTGACTCGACCTGGCTCCATGGGTGACACCAGCCCCTGGCCACTTTGAGGCAAAAGGCCTCTTTCGATGTGTCGCCAGCCCAAAGCACTCGTTAAGGAGCAGCATCAACATCAAACATGCAGAGCACAAACACCTATCCATGCAATATCAACAGACTCACTTTGATAAAGCCAAAGTCTTAACTTCTGGTCTCAGCTTTTAGATGCCCCCTCTCCAGAGATTAGCATAGCACTATGAAAGTAAAGAGCATCTGAATTGGGGTGAAAGTACGACTAGTGGTCAAAGGGAAGGTGAACTAGCTTTTCAGCTTCCTAGCAGGGCTAAGGGAATTCAGAGGGAAATGGGAGCAGGGCTGGCTAAAGATGTGTCAGGGCTGGTGGGGTCCCATTTCTTGTTGATGTTTGGGGCACCCCTTACCGATTGGAACAATGGTCCAAAGCACCTGTGGAGTGCTTAAATCAATAAGGAAGTCAAAATAATGCAGCAAGGAGGTTCAAAACTGCAGCTTATCAGTAGGTTTCTGTGTCATAAGACTGCCATCATGGGGGCAGCTACTTGGGTGCCCATTTCAACTGTAAAAGGTGAAAGGCCAAGATGCCATCCCTCAGGGGCAATGGGTTTATTGGCCCTCACTCACTATTCGCTTTCAAAACGATCATCCACCATCTGCCGGGTTGACTTACAGAGCCGTGGTCAGACCGAACAGGACACAAACGTTAAATGGTGGCTTAGTTTCGCTGTTAACAAAGGCCCTGCAATTACTAACATAAAACATTTTACTGTTAGCACCTGCATTCATATGCATAAATCATTAGGTAATTGAAATCGTGATGTGGGGTTAGCACTTGCATGCTAGTGGGAGTGATTAGAAGGGAAGTGGTGACATGAGACATCTCATTCTCACAGCAGTCCTTAAGTATGACGTTTCAGAAATGAAGGTGAGAGGTAGCTGCTTGTAACATTGAAGCTTCACCAGAATAGTCTCATTCGAAAGTGAAAAGATGTTAGATGGCTCCACACAAGGAAGTTTGCCCCTCCCTCACAGCCTCTGGTGTTAGCGCCTCTCCCAACATTTGAAGTGCTAGTCCCCACCTATGCCCCCCCAACATTTTAGCCTAGGTGCACCTCTGATGCCATGAACCCACCGCTTAATGAAGTGTCTCCCAGGGCGGCTAAATTTAGGGGTGGGGCTGAACACACATTCACATAAAACACTTTCACCCATGCATTCATCCACCAGTTACACAACTCCATACATACATGCATGCATACATAAAACAAAACACAGCATTGACACAAACACCAACATGCACGCATGCATTCATACATAAACATACTAATTTAAATACACAGAAATACACATTTAATTTAAAATAAAAAACACTTGCCTTACCTCCATTTAAAAGCATCCACGCAGCCGACACGTAGACATGCTGCCTGACAGGAGAGAACTCCTCTCCTATCACTCAGAGTGTTCACACTGTCATCATGAACACACTGAGTGACAGGAGAGGAGTCCTCTCTTGTCAGTCAGCATGTCTACGTTGTCAGCTGAATAACAGGAGGCAGCAGAGCTCACTTCTGAGCCCTGCTGTCTCCCATTATTTTTCTGTTTGTTGTGGAGCCAAACGGCTTCGCAACAAACAGCAAAATCATTGCAGGGGCAGAGAGCAGACAGCACAGTCCCCCGTGTGAATTAAGGACACGGGAGACTGTGCTGCCTTCTCCTTAGGAGAGGGGGCCGCGAGGCCCCCCCGTAAGAGCGAGGCCCGGGGCAGTTTGGCTCCCCCCCTGCACGCCCTTCGTGACGGACCTGACTACAAGTCATATTATAAAAAAAGGGTTCTATGTTCATTTATCGACAGTCATTTGTTCGATGGGTTTTTATTTTCTTGAAAAACCACATCACATTTTTCTGTAATACAGACCAACTCTTCCCTACTCAGATGTCTGATTGTAGGTTTATCGCAGCTCATATACATATTCATTTATTTATTTCAGCTTTTATGAATAGGTGGGAAAGTATTCAGAGTAAACATAGGTAGTGGGTAGGTAGTGGGTATGTCGCTACCTATGAGTGAAGGTTTTCGTGGCCACTTTTGTGGTGAGGATGTCTTAAGTAATTGTCACCTTCTTCATTTTAGTGGTGATATTTTAAGTATACATTATCCTGTCAATTCAATTGTAAGTAATTAATTGAATACATTGTTCATGAAATAATAACCCAGCATTCTTCTCCTTAAAACATGTTTGGAAATGTAACTTTAACTGTAATGAGGGGTTTGCCCTGATGAAGCCACGGTCAGAACTGATGAAGGTGTTATGTCGAAACTGATTAGTAGTTGATGGTTAAAGAAGCTGTTTAATAGAGAACTGATTTCCAAATGAAAGGGATGTTTTCAATGAAGTTTGGCTAATAACAAATTTACATTATAAAACACTGCAGCTTGTCTTAGGGCACAAGGGGGCACAGCAGCAAGGAACCCACCAGGTTTATCACCACAGCAGGCGACATGGGAACCGCATAGACTCTCCTAATTCCCGATTTAGGAATACTAGATGTACGACACTCAGCAGGAGCGTGACTTCTACGAAGAGCTTACGGTTCCCAAAGGCTCAAGTGGAAACTCGAGACGGTGGCAGTTTAACTGCAAAGGTCCCTTACAAGCTGGTCAGTTCACTGGGTGATCCAGGAACTCTTCTGAAGGGGCTTGTTTGCAGGTTAAGCAGGAGGTGCAGAGAGTAGTTAGGCCCACTACTCCAATTGGTCGACGCGCCCTTGCTGGCCTTCTATGATCGATGAGAAACAGGCGCTCTGACGGGACAATAGCGGGGTCAGGGTGCCAAAACTTCCAGCGGGTCACCAGCGGTTCCACGGATCTGCTTCTTCCATTACAGATACTTGGCTTCTTTGTTAAATTTTGTGTGAACTCAGAAGATCGACCTGGAATGGGTTTAGAGTGCCTTCTCTTCCCCAGAATCTCTTTTGTGCCAAAATGAAGAGAAACCAATAGATCTGCTCACATTCAACCATCCCAGATGTGGACCAATCATAGACCATGTTGCTCCCAGTCATCCCAGCACACCAGACATCCTGGCACCCAGGATGTATATTGGAACTAGACAGCTCCAGCCCACATCCTGGACGCACACACACAAGGCATGCAGAAGCCAGCAAAAGCTTCAGTTTGCACGACAGTCTGCATGACCAAATAAGGAGTTTCCCGGATCGGCTCGACCTGGGGAAGGCAAAGGGACAAAATGGCCAAAGGACAGAACAAAGGACCTCGTGGGATAACCATTTTAGGCACTGGCCACAGTTCTGGGCCAAAAGCGGTAAACGCGGTTTGGACCATAGAAAAGAGTCAAAAATGCTTTAAAAATAACTGTTGCCACCAGCTCTGTCCAAGAGACACTTGTAAATTCACCAAAAATCCTTTGAGGGTGTCTAGGGCCTTAAAAATGAAAAATAGAACCCAGTGCACTGTACCGGAAGGTACATTGTGCACTGATAAAATGTTGCTAAGAAAGAATTAGCAACAAAGTCAAAGACTAAGGGAAACAAAGTCTCCTAGTACTGACAGTCTGAAGGGCATGTCAGTTTCTCCACAACAAAATGAGCAAAAGCCCAGTGGAGTACAGCAGAAGGCTGGGCTCCACTGGTAAAAGACAGGCTAGGATGGTCAAACAAAAGCAAAATGTTGGTGGGTGCACAACTGGAGGAAAAATTACCCATAAATGGAAATCTTTCCTAACAATCCTCAAGAAAATGGTGCAAATGAACGGAGTGCAGAGAATGCACTAGTTTTATTTGCGCTATTTTCAGAAGTGCCTCAGTCACCTTATTCACAAAGGTGACCTGAGCATTGTAGAAGGGGCTGGATAATAGCACAAGGGTGTGCTGTTCAGGCCCCTTGCATTCATTAGTGTTGGTAGCACACTCGCGAAATAATGTATGACAGGCTCCCAGCAAGCACATGGTTGCTGGACACGCATTTCACCAAGACGGGGGCCGTATCAGGGCCTATCATGGTGAAAAGCTTGAACAGGGATGTAAAAGCTAGTGTGACAGCCGTGGTTTAAACCACGGCTGTCACACGTCCAAGAAAATCATGACAGGGTCAGAAAGGACCTTGCCTTATTTTGCGCCTCCCCCTGCACCTATTCTGTACAGGCGCAGGGAGAAGACCCTCTTTTCTCGGCATTTAAAAGCGCATTCCTGTTTGCGAATTCGCGATATGCTTTAAAATGCCCAGAAATGCCCCCTAATTTGCACAAATGCTCAAAGGGGTCAAAAGGGCATCTGAAGAAACATTCACTGAGATCCCCTTTGTGAATAGGGCTGCCATTTTTTCTTTTAGAACCAGTGAGGAGATGCGCTAGCGTAAAATGTGGCGTAACACTTGTACACCTTAATTTAACATGGCTCCTCATTTTGTAGCACTGACGAGATGGAGGAGGAACACAGAGCGGAGTCTAAACCTCCACCATACAGCCTCACCCCCCTCATGATTTCGCCTCGTGGTACACCTGCATTGGGTTTTCATGCAGGCGGACATCAAATGGATCTCTATGAAATCCGCCTCCATTTTGCGGCAGGTCGAGACCAGCCGGATTCCATAGCAGTCCATGTGCAGGCAGCGTCTATCCGTCCAGGAGACGGAGTAGAAACATCAACGAGTAAAAGCAAGTTCGCCTGGCTTTTACTCTTTCCTTGTCCACCCTGCTTTGAGGGCATTTAAAACGGCATGCAGAGGGACCCTACAGTGCTTATATTAATGGACCCCGGAAATCAATTCATGATTTTTTGAAAATGCCCCTTTTTGAATCAGTAAGAGTCTAGTATTAAAAAGATATGATTGAGAAAATAAAATGGAGAAAGCATGCCACCAAGAGGCGTAGCCCCTGTTTGGATAACATGGTGACTAAAACCAATCCTGGATCCCACTTCTGATTATTTTGCTCTGGAACACACATGCCAACATTCTCCATTACAATCGGGAGACGCTAATTCCTGGGTTGAACTTTGTATTCTGGGCTTTGTAGTCCTGGATCTTCCCATTCAAAACGCAGGACCTAAAGCCTCAGCATGCAAAGTCAGACCAAGAACTGACCTATTGTCTCCCTAACGGAATGAATAATGCTGGCATGTTTGCCTGAACAGATATGTGATCACTGCGCCGCCCGTAAGTGCGCCGACGCAAATGTCGACGCTGTTTACGGCACGGAGCAGTGATCACATAGGGCCTCATTACGACCCAGGCGGTAAGGGGTTTACGGCAGCGTTAACAGCGCCGACCCTTACCGCCTGAGTACGAGGTCGCTTAGCGCCATGGCGCCTTTAACACCTGCTTTTAGCAGGTGTTAAAATCCATGGCGCTAAGGGACCATGGAGTTAATTACGCCACCGTAATTTACGGTGGCGTAATTAATGCCTTCCCCACTCCCATTATGCCCTATGGGGCAAAAATGGGAATGGGGAAGGGTAAATGGGGATTGGGGACTTACCGCCCCGCCAAGGTCGGAATGGGGCGGTAAGTCCGCCAACCACCATGGCGTAAACATAGTTTACGCCATGGTGGTAAAGTCACGGCCCAGGCGGTAACTTACCGCCTGGGTCGTAATGAGGCCCATAGATCACTTCGCCCACATCCCCCGACCCACATTCCCCTTCCCGAGCCCCACCCCTCACCCCACTTGCATTTACGGCGGCACACCTCTGTGTCCCACCTACACTCCTCCATCCCTGCAGCATCAGATCCTCCCACTAACTTGGGTCAGAGCAGACGCTGCAGGGTGCTTTTCTTTTTTTTCCTTTAACTTTCTTGTCCCCCGCTTACCGCAATGGTAAGCAGGGGACACCCGGGCAGCCCACGACTCCTGTAACTGCGCCCAAAAAGAGGAGGGGACAACCCCGCAACTCCCACTCTGCTTGAGCGCAGTAATGGGAGTCAGTATGTTGTGCGCTCCCGAATTCGCAGTGACTTCAGAGGCGCACAAATGAGGGCAAGATTATGGCAGATTTCCCTTGAACATCCACTTAGCCTCATATTATACCTGGCAGCATGCCAGATGGATATGTAAAAGCGCGTAAACACTTTTCTAATAATATCACAGAAGCTTGCAATATCTGAATAAAAGCCTGCACGTATTATACGTATTAAAGGTGTAGGCCTAGTAAAGGATGACATCACATGACGTCATCATGGCTGCTGCTAGAGCCAGCACGACACGTGAAAGGCAGCTCTTGGCAGAATTCCAAATGCTACTGAAATAATTAATTCCAACTCATGACAGTTTTCTGATTCCTTTTGAATTCAATGTGTTGTTATTTCACACTATTTGCATGTTGTTATTTATTCTATGCAAAAAAAAGGGGGTCCTGGGAGTCTCTATACCTCAAAGACAGCTTTTAAATTGATCCGGTGATGAACTGCTTAACATATTTGTTTGTAACGCATTAGTAGTCGTATATTGGTGTGTTTTTCCAAGTCATGACATTATACATGCATTTAACGTGTTAACAACCGTAATATTTTTTACATCAGTCCGATTAAGAGTCCATGGGCCTCATTATGAGGTTGGCGGTAACCCGCTGGTGTGACCGGCAGGTTGAGGCCAACCTGTAACACCGAATCCAGCGCCTGACTTCCCAGTGCCACCAGGACATTACAAGTCCTGGCAGCGTGAACTCTATGGGAGTGGGGAGACGGCACTGGCACAGTTGCTAATGATGCTGGTGCTTCCATGACGTGACGACTCTGCCTACCAGGGTCGATGAGCCATGCAGGGTCAGACCTGTCGGATGCAGCAACCCCGGCAGGCAGACTCGTATTGCCAAGGTCAGGAAACAAGGGTGCTGGTAAGCCCAACTTGTACCCTTCTCGTATTGTCCTCACCCCTTCTTGGAGTGCCTCGGAACTCTGCCGCCCTCCACTCTCTCCTCTGCATTAGCTGCATGCCTGTTTTTCCAATCCGCTCTTTGTCGGGGAAAGCGACTGCTCAGGTAACTCCAGAACTGTGCTGCTAGAGCCATATGCTTCTTTGCAGCAGTTCTCCATCCGGCTGTTGTCATTCAGGCACATTGGTGTGCCACTTCTGCTGAAGTTCGTTCTCTCCCTGCCAGAGACCTTGGTGCCTGGGCTCTCCAACCTAGTAGACTTGGCTGTGTTCCACAGGCATTCCTCCGCCCACCATGATATGATATGATATGTTGTTTATAACGCGCTTAATACCCAGAGGTTTCTAAGCGCGGCCCCAGGGATCGAACCTGTGTGTCTCTGTGTCGTCTTGCTTCCAAGGCGAGCACTTTGCCCCTGAGCTATCCTCCCGAGAGGTGCAACATGGTCCTGCTTCCAGTATGGATTGGCACAGCGCTACAGTGCTGGCTTCTGCTGCACGTGGCCCTCTCTGGCTGAGTCACTTGCAGTGGCTGGTCCCCTCCCAGCGCCTGGCTCATCCCCTGCAGGTAAGGGTCTTTCCCATTTTACGTTCTTGTTCACAACGAGAGATTCAACCCCATTGGTTCTGGTTTTATAGCATCACAGTGAAGTCAGCAGTCAAACCAAGCACGTCTAAAGGCTCCTGAACATTATTATTATGTTCAGCCCCTATGTATCTAACAAACAATTGAGACTCTAGTGCTAAAGGAGATTTTACAAACTTCTCACCTGGGGATTCCTTGTCCCCTAAAGGGAGAGTGGTGGGTGGGGGGGTGGTAGTGAGATTCTGCTTGCCCTGTCTCCTAGGGAAGGCGTTGTGTAGTGGGCTCCTCTCCCTAGTCCCACAAAGAAGAACTACAGTTCCTTGTCAGATTCAATGAAGCACAATTTCCGGCAAGGAAAAAGAACCACAGCATTTATCAGTACTTCTTAAGCTTCTTTATCATGGTATAAGTCACAGTTTATATCTTTATCAGGATGACTTCACAGTACTTCTACTTTTACCTGAATAACTCTCATATCAGGTTAACTTCTGTAAAATTCACCATGTGAGTATACTCGCCGGCCCCACAGTGTTTCACATTCAACTGTGCCTCGGAAGTTTCAATTGTACTGCCAACACAGTGTGTTACCACTACTTCAGCAATTTCTTTCTTTGTGACCTTGAACAACTTTTCACAAAAGATGAAAAAATTCACTTTAGTGCACCTCAACACCTTCAAGTAAGCAAGGCACTCTTCTTCTGACCATTCGCTTTCCAAAAGGGCATCCTTTTTGCCACTCTTGTCTTTCTGTAACAACAACCAAAATGCCATTAAGTACGCAATTGTAACTTTACTGTTCTTGGCTTTGGTAATGTGAATAATAACAACTTTCAGAGAACAGTCCCAATCAACAAGCTTCCCTTTTCCCAACCTTGCATTGGTCTCTTTCGTTTGTGCCAACCAGAGTAGTTTAACTATAGACTTTGTTATCAGTCTCTTTTGGCTTTAGGCAATGCTTGAACACCTTTGGTTTGGACAATGTGTATCCTTTTTGGTGGTCTAGGACAATGCTTCCACCACTCTTTGGCTTAGGAAAGGTTTGATTCACTCTTGGCTTGTGCAACACTTGTTTCACTCTAGGCTTGGGCCATGCTTGCTCGTCATAACTCATAAAGGTTCATGTTCAGTCACTTAACTTCAGTATTACTTTGTTCTTTTACTGCTTTGTAATTGATTCTTCGGTTCACCTTACCTTAGAATAACTTTTAGGTATACGTGACCATTCTTTCATCTTTTTTCAAAAGTATGAATATTTAATTACCGTGTTTCAAGACTTTTTTTCTCTTAGGTGAGTAAAGGGAATAAAGTTCACTCATACGTGATTGCATACTTCCCATTGTCCAGCAATCAGCGGTCGCATTAAGGTAGCTGTCACTCCTATGCAAGTGATTCTACTGGATACAGTTGCATGCCTTTGCTCACACAAGGGATCAGAACGCTCGATAACACTCACTGGCTTCTGACTTGCTCCATTCGCATGCCGCAGGGCTTGGACTGCTTCTGGCTTCTTTTGGACACACACCCCTCTTTGGTAACTGTGTCATCAGTCCTGCCATGCCATTAAGGAGCTCCTCTTGCTCCTGGGACCCTCGGCTGCAAAACTCCTTTCAGCCACAGCCTCTAGCACTTTTCTTTCTGCGCAATCTCTGAAATCAGGTTCACACAGAGAAAAGCAGTCTTCCATCACTTCTTCCACCGCGTAACTTCTGCACTTTAGATTTTGGGGGAATAGGACCGTTTCAGAACAGGTATTTGGAATCTGGTTGGTTAAAGTCCTGGCATCCCTTCTGTTCACCCACTTTTTCTTGGATTGCCAACACTGTGCTCTGGTTATGCTGCTGCTACTTTTACAACCACTGACTTCACAGCTCCATCTAATGCCCTGCACCTAAGGGGGCTGTTCAAGCCTCTTCTTCCCTCAGGTGTGGGTCATTAGGCTTAACAGGCTGACTACTCCTACACCTTTGCTCTTGAGCCATCTTCCTTGTCCCCATACTCATGGAATTATAGGACCTGTATTCCCAAACAACAAAATTAGGTTTCTTCATTTCCTCTACTTGGCAAAGAGCCATTAGAAGTGTGGGATTGTGGTGAAAGTTAAACAAGGGGGTTTCCCAGTCATTGTGACCTGTTCACACCCCATGTGATCCGCCTGCAGAATACCACCCCCAGGGTTGGGATCAAGAAGCGTCTGTCCTCTCCAGGCCACATGAGAAGGGTTCAAGACAAGGTTTATGGGGTGAATCACTGCTGATTCATCACAGAAGGCAGGCATTCCCTGAATTTGTTACAGAGGGCAGACAAATTTCCCTCACAAACTGACACAGTATGTTCAGAGTCATTGCAAGCTTCCCTGTTAAACAGGTACAACTTGCACATTGTCAGTGCAAGCCCTGTGCAAACAGGTACTCACACAGCATGCAAGGGCCAGTTTACATTTCCCTCACAAGTAGGAACAAGTATAGCATTGGCAGAGCAACTGATTGCAATGGCTTGTGCACACTTCACTCAAATTGGTATATTTCTGGTACAAACAGGATTAGTGCAAGCTTCCTCCCACATTGGTACTGGTATGGCATGTGCAAACTGAGTGAAGGTTTCTCTTCTCAACTAGTACAGGTCATGGTCAGAGCCAGGGCAAGCTCCCTTAACAGACAACTAACAAATCATAGGCAGTGACAATGCAGGTTTCGCTTGGAAAGAGCACATAAAACATGAGCTCAGGGGCATTGCCCCATCAATACGCGGCATAAAATGCTGAACCCAAAAATGCACATATCCATGCATTTATATGTCTGGGTGGGTTGGGGTAATAACAATATAAGGGGATTATGGGAGACTGCGAGGGGTCTCCCCCGCATATAATTGTGGTGTGCTCAGGATCCATGCCGCCTTTAGCTCCCATGCATGTGGCGAGCTCCTCTTTTATATGACCCTCTAACCCAAACAACATTCTTCCCAGTGATGGCAGGGAATTGAGACAGGTACAAGGGGTGCACCGTGCAAATTTGTCTGCTTTCTGCCCTCTGTCCTCTGCCCTCTGTCTCGTCAAATAGCTCATTACCAGACTTACTTTGTTTTGGGAGGAAGGGCAAGGTTAAGAAGATGAGAAAGTAAGGGCAGCTGTTGCTTGCCTGCACAAAACACACAACCATTGCCCATTGCGAAAAGTCACCACTCCCAAGTTCGCCCCGTAGGGCTGTCCAAGGAGGTGAGAGGTGGAAGCCATGGAGCATGTTCTGAGAGTGCAAGGGCAGTGCAGCTCAACTGACCCATATGGGGAACTATGGAGTGCAAGAGCACTGCAGGAAAAGTTCCATCAGCGTCCACTATATTTAATAGCACCACGAGTGGATTATTAGTTGCTTTGGCCCTGCTTTTAAGGGTATCATTTTGGATGGTCAGACCTTTCATTCCCATCATCAAATTGCTAGTATGACCTTCCATAATTGTTCATTTAATACTTTTCACAATAAGTTCAAAGTTTGATCAGCATTTTACCATCAGAAGCCCCACATGAAACTTTGACAGGTGGAGTGCTGCACATTTACACGTAACCTGCGCATATTCTCTGCCAGCATGCTCATCTTGGATTTATAGCCTGCACTGGACATACATAAACTGGCAAAGACAGTAAGGCAGTATTGCTATGAGAGTAAGCACGGAAAATTGCAAATGAATTGGGCATCTTTGTTAACTTTCGAAGAAATGCTAGATAATGCTTGCAGCTGTGCATTCACAGTTTTAAATTTGCATAAATAAATATGCATTATTTCCACTTGAGTGCAAACGCTGTAACAAGTCAAGTGTGGGGTCATCGTCTTGGGAGGATAGTTCATGGGCAACGTGCTTGCCTTGGAAGCAAAACGACACAGTGCAACAGAGGTTCGATCCCCGGGTCCATGATTAGAAACCTCTGGGTATTAAGCATTTAATATAAATAACCTATCGTATCATATCATATCATATCTACGAGTCAGCCCTGAAGGCATTGCTGCGAGCACAGCATACTTGGACCTGTTCTGCGATTATGTGGATAGGCCCTTTAGCTTCTTTTAGCTGGAATTGCATGTGGCCCCTACACTCACCCCATTTCCCTCCTGCTCCTTCCAGAGAGGTGCACTACGCCTAGCCCAGGCTCTGCCACCAGACATTCCAGGAGGGTTCAACAATGACTGTTGTCTTTCCTGGTCTGAGTGCCCTGGTTCTGACCATGTTGTTTTATCAACATTTCTTTCTGCTAGGCCACCATGCATTTATTTGAGGCAGACTATGGCCCTCATTACAACTCAGGCGTTAAGGGTTTAACGGCGCCGTCGGCGCCGTTAACCCTTAACGCCTGATTACAAGTGTCCCTTTGCGGGTTGGTGTTTAACGCCTGTTTTAGCAGGCGTTAAAAATCCAACCCGCAAAGGGACTTTGGAGCTAATTACGGCACCATAATTTACGGTGCCGTAATTAGCGCCTTCCCCATTCCCATTATGTCCTATGGGGGCAAACATGGGAATGGGGAAGGGCAAATGGTGAATGGGGAATTACCGCCCCACTCACCTTGGAATGGGGCGGTAATTCCGCCATCCACCATGGCGGAATCGTAACCTTAGCGGCATGGACCATGGTCCATGCCAAGGTTGTAATGAGGGCCTATGTATGCTCAAAAACATGTGTATTAGACAATGGCCCTGCTTCCACTACCGTATTAGAGACTCCTAGAAAAGTCAGCACTGTGATTTGGTGCAGGGCACCTCCTAATTGCAGGAAGACATTATGAATTCCGATTGGTTTACAAGTCTTGTTATTCATGAACGTAGAGGGGAAAACCTGCTCTTGGATGCTCCCCGCTTGCCTGCACCATAGGCAGCTGCCTGGTTTGCATAGTGCTTGCACCAGCTCTTATGTAGTAACAACTGCATGATGTCTTGTATTAGAGCAGGAAAGAGATCAATTATTAAAGAGAATGACAGTGCGCCCATGTATTGGCAGGAACAAAATACCTGTGCTGTAATTATAAAGCATAATGCGATTCACCATGGAGTTCCGTCACATTATAAAGGAACTCAGCCTTCTTCCTTGTTCCTCTATTTGGTCACGAAACTCTTAGGTGACTTGAAATATACTTACAGGTAAGGTAGGTGGTATTGTATACCATATTTACCCTCTACATCTTCTATATAGAGTGTTTTAAGCAGTATACACAATAATTATTGTAGCACTGTAAATAAATGTAGGGGAACCTCACATTTCTATTTCCTTCACTACGTAATATGCTGTGCACATAACCAGTATTTTGTTTTACTTACCTTGCAACATCGGCATATTCGTGCCAGGCTTGCAGATTCAGAGAGATTTGCTTCAAGCACCTCCCACTATGAGTTTCTATAGTCTGATGCTGAGCTTCTCGTGGTTTAAGGAATGCTTCCCTCGCTTTTCTTTCTTAAACCTCCTCTTACATACAAAGGAAATGGGGGAAAGAGTTAGAAGAGAAGGGAGTGGGATTCCAAGGAGGGGTAATGAGGGGCAGGCGTCACACCCATTCAGGGAAAGTGAGAGGTCGTCCCCTTTTCACTAGGCAGAGCCCCTTTTCATGAGAAGTCAGTCCCTTTTTAAAGTACTGGGATGAGGAAGAATAGGAGCACCTCAGTGAAGATCCCTTTCCCAACACTGTGACGAGGAAGATCCCAATGACTCACAAGGGAGTGAACGGATTAGTACTGTGACGATGGAGAAATGTGGAAGGAATTAAGATTACTTGCAAGAACCACATACAGCAGTCAAGTGTTTTACCAAGCCCTATTGGCTAGAGCCAGTATAAAAGGTAAGGCAAGCTCAATAAGCATGAGACAAGCACTCCCTGGAGGAGCAAGGAGCATGAATGCTGTGCTGAAGCGGAACCAGGGGAAGCACATTCTGCGCCACAGAACACCGGATATGGGGGGGAAGACTGTAGAAGCCCAAAACTACTGAAGCAGAAAGACCCCAAGACTGACCAAAGACTACTGGGAGAGATGCCAAAGGTACAGTGGTGACTGGGATGCTTGACAGTGGGAGAAGGGAGCCTTGGGATACCCTGACCCAGCTAAACAGGGGTACAATGCTTGGGGAAGCAAAGTACCCTTCCCGAGCCCCCAAGAAAGAAAGCAAGGAAGACAGGTCTGGGATCTGCTCCAATAAAGATTACCATCATCGGTCATCTTCCTCTTTACAGTACTTGGCAGGCTAGTGAACCAGGTCTGCCACGCTGTCACGAAAGAGCCTTACGGGTTTGAGAGTCCTATCCCAAAGGTTTGAAAGCAAGGTGAAACAAGGTGAAAGAAGAAGAGAGCAGGGGAAGGGAAGCATCCACCCTGGTGTTGTGAGAACTGCATGGAAGAAAGCCAGGCCAAGGGAGACATTTCCCCTGGTGTTTATAACCACAGCGAGAAGCCTGAGTGATACCAAGAGAAGTGAGCCATTCTCTTGGCATTAACATATTTGAATTGGAATGTCGCTTTCCTTTTTGAGGCAGAGAACTTTACTACTGTGGAACTTTGTTTTTCTCCATTTGGAACTTTGTTTCAGTACATGTTGGAACTTTGTTTTTCCCCAAGTTGGAACCCTACTGGGAATTCTAATTCACTCTTCTGGTTCATGAACCCCCACATCCTTTCTAGTTTAGTTGATAATGTAAGGGACAGAAATAGGTTTAGGACATAGGATGTTGGACTATATACTTTTATCAGCAATCCTGGCAGAGTCCTTAGTAATTGGTATGAGGCAGGGAACCCCGCTCAGTTATAGGGCTACTTAGGTTTTTTCCTTATTTACATTTGAATACAAGTTTATGCCAACAATTTTACCACTCCTGTGACTGTCTCCTACCTCCACACGCTCACATAGTATGGTGGCAATTCTGTGACTTTTCAGTGGATTCAACACCAAACTTCTTTACCGTTACCACCACTCAGTCTGGCAGATTTACCACTGGATAAGGAGTGTCAGAAATACAGTGCTAAACCCCAGTTTTGCAGTCGATAGGACTCCATGAGATTGTTTTGAAGATTTACCATAAGCAGTAATTCTGCCATGGTAAATCTGCTGGCTTTTAAGGTATAGAGGTAATGTGAAGCTTGACATTTCTGGCACTTTTCATCTAGCACAGGGCAAAACATTTCAACAATTTATCATCACACTGGTACTTTTCAAACGGAAGTTTCAAAAAGGCAGTAGCTTTATGTTGAGGCTTTGTTAGTCAAACAAATACTGTATAATCACAGGGTCTGTTTATTGAGCTCTGCCTATAATGCAGCTTTGCATCGATCTCGCCGCAGTTTGTATTGTGAACTGTTAGCCCACATAATAGAGGGCTTGGCTAGCAGTGACTGGGACTTGCAAGAAACCTGAAGGTGTCTCGCTCGCTATTCCCCGGGGATCTGTCATCCAGGTGGCCAGGACACGGCCATCGCTATCAGATCCAGTTCCTCAGAGTGGACCAGTGCGGGAGGATCACCTGACGAGGTGTCTTCGGGCAGTGGAAGTGGGACACCAGAGGGTGAGACGCGGTATCCCCTTCCTTGTAACACCTTTTCCCCATCCTACCAGGTAGGATACCTAGGAACTCAACCCCCTCCCTTTCCCAACACGAACACTTTCTCATGGACAGTTCACTTTGAGTGACAACGGACTAACACCAGAGCCATATACCTGACATGTCCCAACACCATGGTCAGGCAGTTACAGATCATTACACACGCCTGACTTCCATCACACGTCCCTGCACGGATGAAAGGTGGAGCACGAAAGCACACTCTGAGTGAGGCACAACAAACAAGGAAACTGCAATTCCAAGATGACAATTTAATAAAAGGAGAAATATGGCGAGAGCAGAGAGGATTGCAAGGAGGGAAGCACCCTTGAACTATGAAGACTGTTACTTTCATGAAACTTGGAAAGTGAGAAACCGAAGACCAGGATCTAAGGCTGATCAAACCTGCACAGTTTGTTGGAAGTACTCGAGGCTCTCCTGCATCGATAACCAGGGCCAGGAGGAGAGATTACCGCTGTAGTATTGTCCTTGGCTCCGACAACAAAGCAGCGTCCGAAATGAAAGCACAGCCGGTGAGTCGGAGAGACTGATACCAAACCAGCTTGTATTTTGAACCAAGGTTCCAAGCAGCAATATTGTATAAAGAGAACAGTATGTGAAGCGTTTGGGATAAGCGAGGCAAATACAATTGACAGCCGAAAGAGATAGTTGAACTTTGTCAGTGAACTTTGAGAAACCAAGAAAGGAAACCATACACATAGTGGTCAGGCACCACATGGGTGCTCATTCGAAAGTCTCTGTTATGTATCCAACTGATGCTGAGTGTGAGAGAGATCGAAGTGGTCATGCAACGGGTCAAGCTAAACCCAGTGCACATTCAAAACTCTTTGATAGTTTAAAGTAAATCCAAATTGGTCCGAGCCCAACTGAGGGAGACTAATTGAATCTTGTTTGAAAAGGATCTCAGCCCGGAAGAGAGGGCTCCAGCGATGAACATTTTGTTGTGTATGGAAAGGATCTGAGCCCAGCAGGGGGGGATCCAATGTTGAACTTGTCTTTGTTTATTAAAAGGATCTGAGCCCAGCAGTGGGGGAATCCAACGTTGAACTTGTCTTTGTTGATTAAAAGGATCTGAGCCCAGCAGAGGGGGATCCAACGTTGAACATTTTTTCTTTAGGAAAAGGATCTGACACCGGCAGAGGGGGAGCCAACGTTGAACTTTTATTTTTGCTTATGAAAAGGATCTGAGCCCAGCGCAGGGGGATCCAGGGTGAACACACGAGTTGAATATTGAAGAGCACATGTATGTGTTGTTTCTTGTACAAGAACCTGCGTCAAGACACTTGCAAGAAGTAAAGAGACTTGAACACAGAAGGTCCTGAACTGGGAGAATGGAATTATATCCTTGTGCCGCCAAAGCCAGAGTGTGTGCTTTGCTCAAGTGACCCGCCTTGCACCATGCTGAAAACGTGGGTAAGGAAGGCCAACAGCCCGAGCACCCAGACATATTATTTTGTGAGCACTTCTTCCTTTTTCGTAAACATTACCCCACATTATTTCGTAACTTAGTGGTAAGGATTGGCCACAGGTTTTTTTTTAGTATATAATATTAATTTGACAAGACTCCACTAGGGCTGCATTATTATTATTTAATGGTTGTAGCTTGCTCCCATCTATAGATTTAGGTTTAGATAGACATTTATCACACCCTTTCAAAAGTTTAATAAACACCCTTGAACAGTGATCACATGTGTCTGTCTTGCCACCATGTGTTCTTTACAGAGTGTAGTGTAAATGTACTGAATGGGTGCACACTCGAAGGAGGGAGAAGTGTGTATGCTTTATTGGGGCGTGACTGTATGTGTGACTAGTTATGAATGTGTGTATGTGCGGAACAGGGAGTGAGGCTGGGGGAGGGGCAATGGGTGAAAGGTGCACATACCAATATGGATGTTTTCATACAGTGAGGTCTTCTTTTACTGGCATTTTGGACAAAGGAACTTTATGGGGCTTCTTACGTAGGGAGGCTTCATTGGGGCAGCTAGCATGACATTTTTTTCACAGTTACATGGTACTTATTACTGCCATCATGGGTAAAGCCGGCATGATAAATGTTCTTACATGGAGTACTAGCCTAAAATGTAGCAGCCAGTGTAGACGTTTTCTTAGAGTGTCATAGCTTGTTTTACTGGCTTTACAGTCAAAGTCAACTTCATGCATATTCTTACTTGGAATACTGGCATACATTGGAGCAACCTGTATGGATGTTTTCTTAGAGTGGAATTGCTTGCTTTACTGACATTTTGGGCAAATCCAATGTGTTGAGTGTTTGTACATGGAATATATATGTCAATATGGCGGCAGTCACTAAGGATGATTTTGTGCAGAGGCATGACATATTTTACTGGCATTATGGACAATGGAACTTTATGGGGATTGTTATGTAGGGAAGACCACACTGGGGCAGCTAGCATGAAACATTTCTCGCAGTTACATGGTGTGTATCACTGCCATTATGGGCAAAGCCAGCATGATAAATGTTCTTACATGGAGTACTGGCGTAAAATGTAGCAGCCAGTGTAGACATGTTCTTAGAGTGTTATAGCTTGTTTTACTGGGTTTATCGGCAAAGCAAACAATGCATATTCTTACATGGAATACTGGCCTACATTGGAGCAAACAGTATGGCTGTAGTCTTAGAGTGGCATTGCTTGCTTTACTGACATTTTTGCCAAATCCAACTTGATGAGTGTTCTTACATGGATTATAGGCCAATCTTGCGGCAGCCACTAAGGATGATTTTGTTCAGTGGCATGACATGTTTTACTGGAATTATGGGCGAAGCCAATATGATTAATGGTCTTATTTAGAAAACTGGCCTACATTGTAGCAGCCAGTATGGATATATCCACTTAGAGTGGCATGTCTTGTAATTTCAGCTTCATAGGCAAAGTCAACTCGATGAGTATCCATACATGGAATACTGGTCTACTTTGGTGTAGCCAGTAAGGATGTTTCCTTGCAGAGGCATGGCATCTTTACTGGTAATATGGGTGAAGTCAACTGAAAGAGTGTTCCTACGTGGGGGGGCACATAAGGGTAGTCAGAATGGATGTTTTCTTACAGTGGAATGGTAAGTAACTCGCTGTTATACGAAATACAATTCCACTTGCATCTACTAAGAAGCTGGAAGTTATGCATACAGTTACTTCACAATGGAATGTTTTTGAATTACCACATGAGGATATGATTTCCTCTTTAACAACAAAGTTAAAACCGACATAATTTTCTGATGATCCTCATACAGCATCAACAATTAAAGAATACCTTTCTGTCTTATCTCCTTTCTTTTACCCAAATAACACAACATTCTTTAGATCAGGTTTCTTTCCATATAATCTGAAGATGGGGCAAATGTGTCCATTATTGAAAAACCAAATCCAGATATTGAGCAACTGTCCAATTTTCACCCAGTTACATTTCTCCTTTTTTGGGAACATTCTTGGAAAAGGTAGTAGCTGTTCAGCTGAATGAATGGATAAAAAGTCAAAATCCATTGCCAATATTTCAATCTGGATTTAGGGAGGGATGTAGTATTGAAACAACAACTTTACACATTTAAAAAGTTTAGACGATTGAGGGGAATGCCTACCGGTTCTCCTAGATCTATCAGCAGTATCCTTTTAGATCATAAACAAATAGTTTTAATCGACCAAAATCACTCTGATGAGCTTCCTACTCCATACGGAGTGCCACAGGGGTCATATTCATCTCCAATTTTATTTAATGTATACATGGAACCATTAGGCGATTGCAAAGAAGCACATGGTCGATATGCATCAATATGCTTATGCTTCGCAATTGTGCATAAGAATCTCTTCTGCAAATGATCTGAGGAGTTTGGGAAATTGTCTTGAGGAAACAGAAAGTTGGATGGCTTTTCACTTTTTTAAAATTAAACCCCTCGAAGATTGAATATTTAATATTTTCACACTTGTTGCCAAGCCCTTTTATTGGTTCCTGGATGTCTGAGGCTAAACTTCTCAGAGAATATTCACTGAATGCTCCAAAACAGCAAATTCATTAGGATTTCCATTAGACACCAACTTTTCTTTTATCCTGCATATTAATGCTTTAGCTAAAAGTACACACTTTCATCTGTTCTCTCTTAGATCTGTAAAACCTTATTTGTCAGTTACTCATTTTGGGTTATTTGTTCAATCACTGGTACTTTCCTGGATTTATTTTGAAATCTCTGTGCTAATCAGGCTTGATAAACTACATTAGGCCCCATTAAGGCAGTCATTAATTCTGCAGCACGTCTAATCTTTGAGGCAGGTAGATTTGAGCACATTACCACCATGTTGAAAACTCTTCACTTGCTTCTGATTGAACAGAGGATTCAGTTTAAATTATTATGTATCATGCAAAAAGCATTTTATAACAAAGCTCTGTTGTACCTTACTGAAAAATTGAAAATACCTGTGGTACTCAGAGGTTTTTGGAGTAGAGTAACAATACAGTTGGAATCTCCCAGATTTAAACGGTCTGTAACAATGAACCAGTCTATTACTGGTGCCGCTGTAACATATTGGAATCTGCTTCTTCCAGACATTATAATAGTTGCAGATTATCTGTAATTTCGAAAAGGTGATTAAGACATGGTTCTGGAATCTAGTTTTGAAATAAATAGTTGTTTAAAGGAAACTCTTTCTTTTAAATTTGTATTATATGACCCTGACTGAGAATTACATTTTAGCTTTGTTTTTAGGTGACTATGTTTTAAGATATAAACTTGTTAGACAATACTTTTACAAAGGATTGCTGAATTGCATTTTTATGGATTTTAATGATTTTATTGTTGTTGTAATTTGCTGTGCAGTGCTCAGATACACTTGCTTGTCTAGTTTGCGCTTTTTAAAAACTATAAATACATAAATAATGGCAGGTTTTACTGCCATCATGGGTAAAACAAATATGATTAATGTTCTTACACACACTGGTGCAGCATATATAGACATTTTCTTAGAATGGCATGTCTTGTTTTACTGGCATTATGGGCAAATCCTACTTGATCAGTGTTTTTATGTGGAATACTGGCCAAAGTCAACTTGATGAGTCTTCTCACATTGTAGATTGGAGGGCAGGACTAAATGGAGGTGGCCAGTAAAGTAGTCTTTGATTGGTGGCATGCCATGTTTTACTGGCATTAGGGGCCACAGTAACCGACAATGGTGCAGCCAGAGCAGACATTTTATCTTACAATGAAGTAGGATTTTCTACTGACATTACTGGCAAAGCCAACATGATGAGTGTTCATACGTGGCTATACTGGCCTACATTGGTGCAGTCAGTATTGACATATTTTCTTAAGTGGCCTGGCATTCTTTACTGTCATGATGAGTGTTTTTATGTAAACCGACTGGCCTGCATTGGTGCAGTAAGTCTGGACATGTTATCTTACAGTGGCCCTAATTTTTGTCTGGCATACAACAAATGTATTTAGGCAGGGTCAGCCTAGACACAATTTATTCTAGTTCTGTCATTATGTGCCAAGCAAACATAAGTGTGTTCTTATGTGGAAATACTGGCCTATATCAGTGAACACAGTATGGACACGTATGAGTACAGCCAGCATGAAATGTTTTTTTTTATATTTTACCTTGGCAAAACACTGGCATATATTGTGGACAAAGGCATCAAGAAAATGCTCCAATGCACTACTTGAGGCTTAACATCTATTGTTTCTTTTCATAAGTTACTGTGATGAATCTGCGGAGTCAACACTGATTCCCAACCTAATGTCTCCTCCCAAGTGGCATGGGGAAGGCAGCTGCTACCTGATGCTAACCTTGAGGGTGGCATTATGAGGGAGGATCACATGGGAGGAGATGACTGTCATGGTGAAATAGTGACTCCCTTAGGAGAGACACAATCTTCCTCTTCTTATGAGGATGCAGATCCTTTAATTTACAAATATCTAATGGCATGATGTCACTGTCCAAGTCCCGCATATGGGAAAACCCAAAGAACATTCTATGAAAAGTCACCTAAACAGAATAATTTGTATTAATTAAATGTGACTGCTCTAATTATCATGATTCTGTCTTAAGTAGAAATTCTAACCCCAGTGTAAATGCACCCACCATTTACCTAACATCTCCTAACTCTGATAACCTTCCCTTGAATACTGCATCAAAACTAAATAACCATGAAAAAACAAAATGCTTATGGTACTGGGAAGAGGAAGAGGAACAGAGAGTCAACGATGATGAATGGTGCTACTAAGCAGACTGCACAGTCTGGTTATTTTAATACAAAGCACCTGAGTGGGACATTTAAAAGTAGGAATGACTCACAGGTGCTAGAGGGAGTAGCAGACACAGAAGCTTTCAAGGGAGAAACGGTTGGAGCCTCAAAAGCCATGGAGAGCCTGGAAGCAGTGGAAGTAGAAGCAGAACTGGCAGAGCGAACAGAAGCCAGCACAGAAAAAGAAGGCATGCAGTTCTGCAGAGTACGCACAGCAGGAAACAGAGTCGGAGAAAACAACAGCAAAGAAATCCAGCTGTTCGAAAGAGGTGCTCCTGCCCAGAGAAAAGACGGCCAGGTGTGCTGAAGGACGCTCAGGCCCAAAGGAGCCTGTGGAGCTTCAGAGAAGGACCGATGCTGGCGGGGGCATTCACAGGAAAGCTGTCCTGTTCACACCGGTACTACAGCACAGCACCAAAGAGTGATACAGAAACACCAAAGAAAGCCAGTGGGTTGGCCTGAAGAGAAAGGTAACACTGGGCCCTCCAAGCAGAACAATTGTCACTAAAGGAGGATACCAAAAAAATACAAAAGAAGGCCAAAAAGGGCGCAACTTCCTTTCATGAAATATCAGTTTGGGGATACTTATATCACGCATTGCCAACAGCCAAAAGAATATAAAGAAGAGAGAAAAGGGCAACAAGGGCACAACTCTGCTTTCATGAAATTTCATTTTGGGGATATTTGCAACGCAAGTTGCCAACGGAATATAAAGAATTGGCAAAGAGCAACAAGGGTGCAATTCTCCTTTCATGAATATCAGTTTGGGGAAACCTGTAACGAAAGTTGCCAAGATTCAAGAAACTATAAAGTCATGCAAACATTCTACAAACCTCCTCACAAGGGATATTGGTGCAAAGAAACTTGGAACAAGGATTGATATAGTAGAAGTTATTCCTGGCATGTGAGTAAACCAGGAAAGAAATGGTATTCTTTGAAGAAATGTGGTTGTGATAAAAAGTGTTGTGTTAGAAACTATTAACTTTATCATCCTGACAAACTGTTATATAACAAGTTTTGATTTGATTTGATAGGTTATTTATAATGCGCTTAATACCCAGAGGTTTCTAAGCGCAGACCCAGGGATCGAACCTGTGGTGCTCCATGACGTCTTGCTTCCAAGGCGAGCATGTTGCCCATGAGTCATCCTCTTAACACTAAGAGACCTTTGCTATGTTGTTCTGACAAGAGTATTATACAGAAAGAATAATTGTGATGTTCTTATAACCACTCAACATCTTAGGAAGAAGACTGTGTGTAAGAAATAGTTGCTTTGGTTTTGAACAAGTGTTTTGTGAAAGAGGCATTTGCTTTCACATTTTGAAAGACGTATTGGATGGAAAAGGCATTTTGTTAAACTGAACTGAATTTCATGGAAACGGAACTCTTTCAAAAGTCTTCCTGAGTTGATACAGGGAATGGAATCACACCCTCAACGTAAGGATTGCTTTGTGTGAGAATTTTAAGTTTGAATTTTTGCACATTTTGCTGAACTGAAAAGAGATACATTTACCTTATGCACTTTGGTTGTATATGTTAGTGTGAGGGTCAGATATATTTGACACAAGGTCATTATTCTTTAGTTTTAGTTTTCTAGGCAGATACATTCTCCTTAGGATAGGGAAAGATGTACATTTATCTCACCCCTCTTTATTTTTAATAAATATGGCAAACAGTGAGAAAACTACAACTTTGTGTCGTCTTTGCTGACCCCCCCTCCCCCACATTACTGTCCACAAACCGATTGTAAACTATGGCTTTTTACCCAATTGTTCACAGAAATAATGCTGTAAAGTGCACTTTCTAACACATTGGGCCTCATTACAAGTATAGGGGTAGCCATACTGGGTACCGGTCTGGGTTCCTGGAATGGGGAATTACCCGGCCATTCTGACGTTGGAGGGCCCGGTAATTCCACTTCCCGGGAACCGGAACATCCCCATTCCCATTTGAGCCCCCATAGGGCTCAATGGAGAGGATGCTAACAAAGGGCCCACTAATGACGCGCCCGTTGTTAGCATCCTGGTCTGCTAGCGTGTCCTACTAAGGACGCCTGGTTTTACCTGACATCCTTAGCGGGACCCGCGAGCAGACCTCGTAATGAGGCGGTAGAGGGTTAAAGGCACCGGCAGCTCTACCGGCGCTGTTAACCCTCTACCGCCTGAGTCGTAATGAGGCCCATTATTTTTAAAAGTATGATTGAGAGTCCGGTGAGCACCGGAGCCAAAGGAAGGGGGGTGGGCCAGAACCAGGAAGAGAGCGCTACAAAACAGGAGTGAATGGAAAGTAGAATGCAGGTTGTATGGGTGCGGTCAGAAGGCGTGAAGGTGGACTGAGAGTCCAGAGGGTGGACGACGGTGGAGCAGAGGGGTGAAGAGTTGCTATCAGACATGGAGCAGAGTACAGGTGAGGTCTTGATTGTGGGAGAAAGTGGTGCTAGTAGTATGTCATGTTGTGTAAGGAAAGGGGTGTAAAAGGTGAATGAGATAGAGAGAAAGAAAGCTAGAGAGAGGAGGGAAGTGTAAAGGGCTGGGGCATGAAAGAGAGTGATATAGAGAGTGTGGAGAGAATGGAAGTCAGTAGTGGGGAGGGCGAATGGAAACATGAGGAGGGTAAAGATAGTGATAAAAAATAGGCAGTGTGAGTGTGGTAAGGTTAGAGCATAGACGGGATTGGGATAGGGGAGAAGTGGGGAAAGTGAAAAGGAGAGTGGTAAGGAGAGTAGAGTAGAAGGGAATAAGAGTGGAGAAGAGAGTAGTAGAGTGATGCGGGGTGGTAATAGAGGGGGAGAAGAAAAAGGAGCAAGGAGGGGTGAGTGTGAGCATGCAGAACAATGGAGGGACACAATGGTGAAAGTGGGAAGACAACTGGCAAGAGTGAGATGGGTTGGGAGAGGGATGGTGTAGCGAGAGTAGAAGTGAGAGAGTAATAACATCAAGCGAAAGGAGAGAATGGGAGTGACAGAGGAAGAGATTGCACCAGGGGGTCTGGAGTTGGCACACTTGAACCCCCTGACTTTATTTTGAAACCTGGGGAGTTGTTAGGGCAGGACACTCTTACAAGAATTCCAGAGGAAGAAAGATAAATGAGGCTGTGGCATCTAGGCCTCCGTCCATAGCCAGCAAGCTTTTAGATCCTCATCATCGTGGGGATAAGGGAAGTCTGGGCTAGGGAGGGGGGAGCCTATAGGAAGATATGAAAGAGGGGATATATCCATTATTTGGACACCCTTAAAAAAAAAAACTAACAAAAACCCTGGAACTCGAGAGTGAGTGTGTTAATGAGGCCGCCTGTGACACTTACTGGCTCCAAGAGATGTCATCTCTACAATAATGGGCCTCATTACCATAGTGGCGGTGTGGAAACAAGGGTGCCGCTAAACCAACCAGAACCCTTGTTTCCAGACCGCCACATTCCGTGCCTGCCTGCCGGAGCCGCTGCACCCGACACGTCTGACCCTGCCGGGCGCAGCCGCCACGGTAGGCAGAGCCATCATGGAAGCACCGGCACCATTAGCAATGGCGCCAGTGCTTCCATTAACCCATTCCCATGGGAATGGGGAACAACATTTTTCGCCACCTAGCTTGCCGGTCCGACAGGGCTTGTAATGTCCCGGTGGTACCGGCAAGCTGGGTGCCCGTAAAATGTCATGAGTCCAGCGGCAACACGCCGGTAGCACCAGCAGGGTTACCACCGGACTCGTTTTGAGGCCCAATGTTTTTCGGTACATTTCAATACAAACATTTCTTAATATCAGTTTTATCCAAAAAACCTTAGCAACAACTTCATTGCAAAATAAAAGCTTCCATGTTTAAAAATAAAGTACAATTTCATTTGTTGCAGGAATTCCTCATATCTAACCAAAACCAAATTCATTCAAGTTCTATCCATTCAATCCCCTTTCACCATAGACACTGTCCATATTAATTCCCGCTAACATACCCTTTTTGTAAAGCATGTACTTCTTTTGACCGCCCCTAGTAGCTTTTCACCCACAGACTCAACAACACCTCATTTTACATCACAATGTTTAGAGGAAATTGTTGTGAGTTAAAATTGTAATAAGATGAACAAGTAAAATAATTTATTGTAATTTCATAAAGAAATGGTTGTTTGATGACAATGAAAAAAAAGATAATTTAACTGCATACTATATTACCGGCATCTGACAGGCAGGAGAAACATGCCCTCTTGTTTCCTACACTCAACCTGATATGCATGGCAAACTCTTACAGCACTCTGCTCAATTCCAGAACTTATGGAGGAAATTTACCCTGCAACATTTTTTTGTGTGTATACCACATTGAAATGGATGTGGAAAAATGTCCCAGCTGCTTCCCAGCTACTTTACTTAAGGATAAATTAGGGAAACTTCTCAAGACTCAAGCATGTTATACCGAACATGCATGACACATAATGGTACAGATTAACATCTCTTCTTAGTTAAAGAAATCATTCTCCAGCAACTGTATGACCAAACTTCAAACTATCACATTTCCACTCAAAGCAATGTACCGTTTAATTTGTAATATCTACGTATTAAGCATACAATGTAAAATACTGTCTAACATTTAACCGCAGAGCCCATAACTGCAGTCAGTTGCTCTAGAGATAGACAGTTGTGCATATACACATTGCTCACTAGACTTTCTAGTGCAGCGTCCCCATGTTAGATGACTCAGTCCCATCCCTAATTTGGTTCTCATTCCAGAAATCACTTATTTAATGGCAATGCAAAGCACACAGCACCCAACACATAACATAGCTAAATATAGCATTACAGCATTAGAACTGCCGAAAATTATCTTTGCCTGAAATGGTAATGTATAGTGTAATGTAATGCCCTTCTGCTGCAATATAATGTACTAATAACCATGTATATTAAGGCTAGGGTGTGCAGGAGTACTAACCAACCCATAACACCTGCAGGCCAAACCAATGGTATGTAGGTAATATACAAATGTTTCATGATCTAACCTCATAAACTACCAAAGTCTGGACGCATGAGGGTTGGTTTGTGCTGCTTACAGGGTAGCACCTTGAAAGTTCACTAAAGGCGCCAGCGCTTGATGCCATGAAATCGCTCTATCCTAAAAAAAAACCTTAATGTTGACAAAGCGATTGCTAATCATGTTATCTTGGCATAACAGGAATGAACCGGACTGCTCATTTCACAGAGCTCCTCACACTGGCATGTGGGCCGACCATCTGGGCACATGAATAATGGACCATGTGTGAGCTGTTCTTCACCCACACACAGGCACCCGGCCATTGGGTTGCCAGTAACTGAGCGAGGAGAGTGTTCTTATAATTTAACACACAGCATCCCTTCCTCAAAACAAAAAAAGCACCATTTTAGAAGACTGAAAACAAGACAAAGGGTCAGTAAAAGACATGAGGAGTAGGCTAATTGCTTTCGAGATTGGCTTCTGAAATATTTTCATACTTTCAGACTTTTTAAGCAGTCGAATCACAGAAGGGAAATTAAACCAATATCAAAGCACCCATCATATACTTAAATTAAGATTAACCCTTTCACTAGATAATTTAATGCACAAGCCCACTTTCGAAATCTGTCTTGACATGTATGGATTCAGTGCCCTTCTAGCAAGCCACCCTAAAGCAAAACTAGCACCCCCTAAAAGCAGACATCACTGATTGTGTCTCTCATTTGGCAATCCATAACATTAGCAAGACCAGTCGTTAATACAGTCCACCTACTCATCTCATGGCCATCCTACAAGAAACATCTTTTTTGGGTGGTGCAGGAAACGCTGCTCACAAACCGGAAATGCAGAAGAACACTCGACACATGAACACCGCTCGCACACGCTCTTGTTTAATATCATACCAATGGGTGAGCTGAGTCTCTACCCCGGGCTGCATTCTACCACCTGGTAATGCTAAAGAAGATCAAGAGAGTTGGTCAAAATAATCCACTCCTGTGACTGACATGTGGTGCAGGGCATTTCATAGAATGAATATGTGCGGGGTGGATTGTTGTTTATACCTTGTTTCTGCATTCACTGTGCTTAGAGAGGCTCAGCTTCACCTCACTGATGATGCCCAACAAGGCTGAAACACGTGTATGGGGTTGCTGATGGTACTCTTGTTCAGAGAGGAATTGCCATAGCATTTCGGTGCTGGACTGCTCTTGTGGGCGGGACAAAGACTGATATGCAAATGGATATTTCCCATCTGTGAAGGTACAGTGAGCAAAAAGCTATGGCTGCGAACTCTCAATGTGGTTAATAACCACTGAACAGGTTATCATGCCTTGTTCTTTCGAGAGAGGGGCGCCTGCTACCTTTTTTGTATTATTGAAAGGAACTTGGGGTTGGTCACCCTAGGTTACCTGGGGGCAACCAGACGTGGACTCCCTGCTCACTGTGCTTAGAGAGGCTCAGCTTCACCTCACTGATGATGCCCAACAAGGCTGAAACACGTGTATGGGGTTGCTGATGGTACTCTTGTTCAGAGAGGAATTGCCATAGCATTTCGGTGCTGGACTGCTCTTGTGGGCGGGACAAAGACTGATATGCAAATGGATATTTCCCATCTGTGAAGGTACAGTGAGCAAAAAGCTATGGCTGCGAACTCTCAATGTGGTTAATAACCACTGAACAGGTTATCATGCCTTGTTCTTTCGAGAGAGGGGCGCCTGCTACCTTTTTTGTATTATAATTTAACACACAGCATCCCTTCCTCAAAACAAAAAAAGCACCATTTTAGAAGACTGAAAACAAGACAAAGAGTCAGTAAAAGACATGAGGAGTAGGCTAATTGCTTTCGAGATTGGCTTCTGAAATATTTTCATACTTTCAGACTTTTTAAGCAGTCGAATCACAGAAGGGAAATTAAACCAATATCAAAGCACCCATCATATACTTAAATTAAGATTAACCCTTTCACTAGATAATTTAATGCACAAGCCCACTTTCGAAATCTGTCTTGACATGTATGGATTCAGTGCCCTTCTAGCAAGCCACCCTAAAGCAAAACTAGCACCCCCTAAAAGCAGACATCACTGATTGTGTCTCTCATTTGGCAATCCATAACATTAGCAAGACCAGTCGTTAATACAGTCCACCTACTCATCTCATGGCCATCCTACAAGAAACATCTTTTTTGGGTGGTGCAGGAAACGCTGCTCACAAACCGGAAATGCAGAAGAACACTCGACACATGAACACCGCTCGCACACGCTCTTGTTTACTATCATACCAATGGGTGAGCTGAGTCTCTACCCCGGGCTGCATTCTACCACCTGGTAATGCTAAAGAAGATCAAGAGAGTTGGTCAAAATAATCCACTCCTGTGACTGACATGTGGTGCAGGGCATTTCATAGAATGAATATGTGCGGGGTGGATTGTTGTTTATACCTTGTTTCTGCATTCTTGTGTGCATACATTATTGAGCCTCATTACAAGTTGGCCAGTCTGGAAACAAACGTATAACGGCCCCTTTTAGGACCGGTCAACTCCAAGTCTGCCGGGAGGGGCTCTCAGACCTGCCAGGAGATCAGGCCGCTACCTGCAGATAAATGCCTGAATCACCAACATTTATTTTACTTATTTTATTTTGGCATTTATATAGCACACTGAACCCTGAGGCATCTGGGCGCTTCAACTGAAGAAGGTGGTTACCGTAATTTAAAAAACAGTACAATCTGGTTACACAAAAACTGGAGAGCCTGACCTCATGTTGCAGGGCGGCTAAAGCAGGAAATGCAGTTGCAGGTAGTTAAAATCCAGTGTAGGCACGTGCACAGATTGGAAAGCCAGACCTCATGTTTAGGAGACGGCTGCATCACGATATGCAGTTACAAGTCCCATTGTTAGTAGCAGTGCCAGTGATTCGGGCAACCCCATCCCATGGAGTCCTATGGCACTCCACGGAATGGGGAGTTACCTTTGTTTCCGCTGCCTGTAATATCCCGATAATGACACAAATCCCTTCTTTCCGAGACTCCCTGTAGACAGGCAGGTGCCGCATTTATTAATGGTGTTGGTTGGAGAGAGGAAAACAGTGCGGGTACAGGGACACAACTTCCAAGAAGCAAGACAGTGGGTCTCATTATAAGCTTGCCGGGCCGGTAACAAGGGTACTGGTAAGCTTGCCGGTACTGTTGTTACCGGACTGGCAAACTACGAGGTCTGCTCGCGAGTGCCTTTCCGCCCACCAGGTCTGACCTGGCGGGCATACCAGCACCCGTGAGCAGACCATGTCGGATGCACCGGCACCATTCAGGAAATTCGCCAGTGCATTCGGCCTCCCCATTCCTAATGAGCCCATTGGGACTCAATGGGAATGGGGAGCAATATTTTCCAGTGCCCGGGAATGGGCAATTTCCGGGTCCGCCGGGGCCATAATGCCCCAGTAATTGCCCATTCCCGGGCGCACCATACCGGCAGCAGCCATGCCGGTTTTACCGGTACAGCTGCCGCGGGTCTCAAAATGAGGCCCAGTGTCTATCTTAAATTTGGCAAAGCATGTCTTCTGTGGAATTGAACACAGCACTTCTGAGCAAATGAGGTTCTCTCAGTGCTTCAGCAATTCTACAAAGGAGACACTGGAACGGCTGCACCCCTGCAAGAAAGAGAACCGCTGAGTGGGCTGGAATACAGGGGTATGTGCAAGCGCAGTACAGCTTTCTGGGTTAGATATTTCCCACACAGTTTCACAGCCATACCATGGATGTCCCAATCAACGCAAATCCATTGGAACAGCTTTACTTTCTATATAAAAATCATCCCCAAACTAAGGCAGCTAATCCTAAAGATCTGTAATAAGGGATTACTGCATACACGAGGAAACAGACACCAGCAGGGTCCACGCTACCACTCCATACCCTTATAATCCAGTCTCGCCAAAGTAAACATTAAACCGCCAATTGTTCTTCCACCCCAGTATGCAGGGCCGCCCCCTGACCAAACACTCACAGCAGAGGACATCTTTCCATCACCAAGGCCAGGCCTTACCGTATCAACAAAGAGGCCTAGGCTCTAGCCGAATCTTCACTGATGCATATAAACTTCAAAAAATTCCCTGGGTGTAGAAAATCAAGATTCTTGTTTGTTCCCCATATTGTTTTCTCTGCAGCCAACTGCTTGTGTACATTTTCTCAAAGTTTAACCTAAATGACCATTTATATGCAGATGGCGCGCATATCTATGCGCGCATGCATAATACTTCTGATTCTCTTCAGCGCATTGTAGGCTATGCATCAGAAGTTAGAAGCTGGATGGGAGTTCACGAATTACAACTATCTCCTTCAAAAGCAGAGATCATTCTCTTTGGGCCCAAAAATATGCTGAGCAATCAATCAAAGTGTCCCCCTTGTTTGCTGTTTGATCTTCCCACATCGTTTGGCCATCAGGTTACGAATCTGGGTTAAATTTGGCAATCCAACCTGGATTGCGATCCCCATCTACGGGGGAATAGTGAAGCCTGTTTATTTTCACCTTCGACTTCTACCACCAATCCTTCAGTTTATTCCGGGTAGAGACCAACCGGCAGTTGTCGGTTCACTGGTAAACCCCAAATTGGATTATTCCAATGCCATCCTTGCAGGGATCCCGGCAAAGCAACGGGCATGGTTAAAAAAGGCACAAAATGCAGCAGTGAGACTTCTGTTCTTTGTTCCAAAATTCTGTTCTTTTTCACATCATCGTAAGACTCTTCACTGGTTGCCGGTACAACAGAGAATTCTTTTTAAGATCCTATGTCTTGCTCCCACTTATCACATGGCAAAACGATCCTGAGATCAACATCTTATAGTAGTACTCGTCACCTACTTTGTTCACACAGGTGACCGGCATTTTTGACAATTTTGGGTCCTCGTTTATGGAACTCACTCCCAATTGATCTGTTCGAACAAAAGAATCCTATTTGTAAAAGCTTATGTTTTCCAGTAATTCTTTCCACTTCAATCCTCTGCATCTTGGAAGGATAGCTCATTGGCAACGTGCTCGCCTTGGAAACAAGAGGACACCGAGCAACACAGATTCGATTCCCGGGTCCGCACTTCAGCGTTTTAAAAATAACCTATCTTATCATGCTTGCTTTTTCTATGATGCAGTTTAGTCACCCCTTGTCTCCCTGCCTCGCTGGAGGAGAATATACACTGGACAGTGTAAACCATTCAAATTTTTTTGAGGTATTTATGTTATGTTATGTTAGGCGTTCTTGTAGAGCGCACATACACCAAAGGCATCTTGGCGCTAGCGATACAGCAGGAAAAGTAGCACGGGTAGTATAGCTCAGTGGCAACGTGCTCGTTTTGAGAGCAAGACAACGCAGAGCAACACAGGTTTGACTACTGGGTCTGTGCTTAGAAACCTCTTTGGTATTAAGTGTGTTATAAATAACCAATCATATCATTTTATATATAATCGGAAGGGAAAAAGGACTAGAGACCAGAAAAGATTGGTCTTTTGCAGACGTCGAAATGGTATGTGGTCTTAGGCGGCCCTGAGCTGGAGTGATAAGGCGTTCCACAGTTTAGTCGCTGCAGTAGAAAAGGAGCGGCCGCCACTGATTAGTGTTTCAGCAACAGCCCTTTTTGAGTGCCAGCAACAACATTTTGTTTTAGCAAAAAACAAAAAAAAATGGTATTTCATACCTGCGAAACAAAATTCCCTGGAGGTACAGTATTGCAGTGCCCTTAAATTGATTATCCCGACGGTAGGTGCTTTAAACATTAAACAAGGTGTCTTCTGTGAAGGGCAATTCTCCCTTGAGCAATTTCCTTGCTGACTGAGAAACAAAGGCACTCTCGAGCTCAGAAATGCATAACAGGTTATGAGGCGAGCCGGGAAACGACTGCTGCTCGCAGGCAACGTTTGAATACAAAGGAAATTGCTGTGGCATTTTCAACCCAGTGAGGTTAGGTACCCCTCAGGGGAGAAGTGAAGCGTGTGAGGCGGCTCAGGCTAGTGATGTAAAGACGTGGCTTGATAGGTTATAGAGGACTTTAAGGCGTAAGGAGCCCCCCCCCAACCCCCAAACAAAATGCTTCTATGAAAGGCAGCCAAAATAGATGTGCTTTTATTCAACGAAATAAACGATAGGTGTCCGCGTCATCTTAGTTCCGGGCTCTCCTTTTTTTGATATAGCAGGACCCCTATGTTATTTGGGGCCTGTATTACCTGGTTGTCACCCCCCAGTACACAGGCTGTGTCAAGAGGGTATGGGAACCCCTTTCAGCCGGGGGGTGGGAAGCCCACCAGAGCCCGCCCTACCCCTTGTTGGGGGTGGGGACGGTGGCAGTTGAGAGAGGCCCAATTCCTAGCCCCAACCTTGTGGCAGCATGTTATTTTGCAACACTTATTTGACTCGCGCCAGGACTCTAAGGCCAAACGCTCGCTCGCCAGGCTTTTCCTCTTTGATCCAGAGTCCAAGAACCTGACCTGTGCACAGAGCACAGAGAAACAATGGCGAGGAAAGAGCAGTCCTTCAGCGCCCCCACATCACATAAGTGCGCGCAACCTTCAGGTGTCCCGCGCAGCTTGCATTCCACCACTGGAGAAACAGCCCAGAGAGAGAGAGGAGGTCACCTAAAGAGCAACGAGAATGAACTTGCATTGACCCCCGGCGCCAGTGGCAAAGGCAGACATAAGCTCCCTAGACCACCAGGGAGTAAACAGAAACATGCAGACAACTGTATGAACTATACTTACCTTAGGGGAGCATGGACAAATGCCCCCTTAAATCATCTTGGACACTTTACTTCCTGACATTGCTACATCGCAGCAAGCCAGAGCGGAGAAAATGGGTGGGCCTTATCCCACTATGTAATATTTTAACTAATTGTAACACCTCCAGTGCAGGGTGTGATGAATCCAATTGAGTCATCGCGGATTACCTGGAGGGAATCCCCTCCCATGTGGCCAGGGGCTGCCTAATCCTGGCCCTGGTGGTGGCTTTATGAAGGAGGATCACATGGGAGGAGACAACTACTGGGGAAATGGCATGATTGGATGAGGCACAACATCCTCCCTCCCCCATGAGGAAGACCCACTGACACCCAAAACCTTATTAGCCTATTGTCAGCTAACGGTTCCCCCCTGTAGAGGAAGTCAAGAAACCTTTTCCTTCCACTGTTCTGAACAGGCCCCCACCATTGGCCCAAACACCCACAACTCACACATAACATCTTTTGTTTCTAATGTGTATTTATGTGAAATCCATAGGAGAAACCATCCAAGAGTTAAAAGTCCTAAAACAGCTATGGACTCCAACTCCCATAACGACCCAGGTAATGAGATGAGGAGGAAAAGGACAAGACAGAATATGCAAATCAACAGGTGCTCAAAGTTCAACATGTAAACTAGTTGTTTTTCCAAACCTTCAGTGTGTGGGTCATTTAAAGCAGGCAACCGCACTATCAAGTCGAGCAGTGCAGTAGGAGACATTGCCGCCCATGCTGAGGCTCAGGAACGTGAGGCACACAGAGGGAGCGGGCAAAACGGAGAAAATCGCTGGGACAAGAGGAGAAGTGCCGCATGCGTGCAAGCAGCACTGTGGAGATGCTGGGAGCTGCACTGGAGCACCTGGAGCTTGGACCTCTCGACGCAACACCATTCTCCCATTCGGTCAGAGAAGAAAAGCTGGCATGTGACTACGGGGTCATGCAGAACGCAGGCAGAACGTCTACACACTCTGAACTGGAAAGCAGGGCAGGGAATCACACTACAGAGGCACAAACAACATCAGAGACGCTGGAAGGAACCGGTGAGTCTGTCCAAAGAGCTGATGACCCCTGGCATTTCAACAAGCACGCTACCAAGTGTTTGAATGCTACCATATTGCTAATGCAGAAAATGCACAAGGTTGGTTAAATGTATTCAAGGCAAAGTACAAATTCAGCACCCAATATGAAAACATTTGAATACAGACAAGACACAGTTCAAAGGCCAGGAATGTTTAAATGCAGACAAGACAAATTATACTTTCAGTACCCAATAAGAAAAATGTTTGTAAGAAGACAAGGCAAAGTATGACGGCAAACCCCATTTAAGTAAAAATGCATGAGATGCCAATGTGGGGAGAAGATTGAATAAAGGCTATCATAGAAGATATGCCAGGCACCACAGGGTATAAGCTGTTATGGTATTATCAAAGAACTGTGATAAATAAAGAATTGTGAAACACATTAAAAAAAAGTCCTAGCAGACAGATGAACTTGTATGAGGATTCCTGGCAGGGGAGTATACCAGTTGATCTGAGAAACCTTAAGAAAAGTCCTGGCAGGCGAGTGTACCAGGCAGCTAAAATTGTATGAAGATTCCTGGCAGGGGAGTATACCAGATGGTCTACAAAGTTATTGGAACTACTACAGAAAAACTGTTATAGAACCTAGTGTTTGAACAAGAACGTCCAGGTAACAAAGGAACTATTAGCTAAAGAGACATTTTTGGTTGTCTATCTAAGAACCCAGGGGAAGGGAAACAACCTCTGGGCCCGAGGCTCTTGGAGAACATTTTTGTTGGAGACATCCTTCATGCTTTTGGTTGTGAACATTTGTTTCCAACATCAAGACAGATACATTTCCTTGTACCCTTTATTGTTTTGTTTTAGTGTAAGGGTCGGGAGAGGACATTTAGACACAATGACAACCTTTCTTTAAGAACTGACTTCCTACCACAGACAGATCCTTATCCTTCGTTTCTAGGTAGGGAAGTTTCTCCTTAGAATAGGGCTCGAGAGGTATTTTTTTCAACCCTTTTTTGTTTAATGAAATGTCTGATTTTGAAAATATGACATCTTTGTGTCCGGCTTTCATTTCTGACACCTCACAGGGCGAAGTAAATGTAGATTGGACAGAGAAAATAGACCAAGGAGAGAGAGAGAGGAGAGAGAGAGAGAGAGAGAGAGAAAAAGAGAGAGAGAGAGAGAGAGAGAGAGAGAGAGAGAGAGAGAGAGAGAGAAGGAAGGAAGGGAAGGAGCAACTGAGTTTGGAGATTTCTGAAAAAGGTGAGTATTGGTTAGTGAATATGATTGGTACTGAGGTCTGAGCGTGTGTGATAGGGTGGCAAGTGTGATTAGGTGAGAGAGAGAAAGGAGTGCATGTGAAGTATATGTAACAGACTAAAGGAAGTGTGACTGAGTAAGGGGATGAAGTAGTTGTAGTGTGGAGGAATAGGTTATTGTGGTGTGGTGGATGGAGTTTTAGTGTTAAGGCAGGAGTTGTAGTGTGGTGGCTGGAGTTGTAGTGTGGTGGCAGAGTTGTAGTGTGGAGGAGGGAGTTGTAGTGTGGAGGTGTGAATTGTAGTGTGGAGGTGTGAGTTGTAGTGTGGAGGAGGACGTTGTAGTGTTGAGGCGGGAATTGTAGTAAGGAGTAGGTAGGAGTTCATATCAAATGGTGGAGGCGAGTCCAAGAGGGAGCGAGAAACCTCAGAGGGACAGAGGAGAGAGGGGGACGGGACTAGAAGTGGGAGGAGTTGCAGGGGGATAAACATTGAGAGAAGAAGTGAGGGAGAGGAGAGTGTGAGCGTGGTAGGAGAAAACTGAATCAAACAGGGTGTCTGAAAATCACAACGCCCTATGCCTGTAGAATAATCACCACTGGAAAGAGTAGGGATAGTTAAGAAGTCCTTAAGTAGAAAAGGCAACTTGCATTTGGGTCATCTCATCTGGTGTATGTCAGAGATTGGACAGAAGGGGTTAACCTACGCTATGCTAACCAGAGGCGTTGCTAGGGGGGGGCTGAGGGAGCTATAGCCCCAGGTCTTTTAGCTGTAGCCCCGGATAGAAGCTCAGGGGCTACAACCAAAAGAGCTAGCTAGCCCCGAATCCCACCATTCCCGACATTAGCCCAGCCCCGGATCTTTTGCAGACCTAGCAACACCCCTGATGCTAACTCAGGTTCAGGGACGCTTTGGGTGGGGATGCAGTGCTAAACAAACAGGGAGACAGACATATGAACCAACAAAACATCAATAAAAACACTTGTACCGTCTCCGAGACTTGGAGAGATCCAAGCGATCCATTAACAATGTTGCCAACAAAAGTGCTGCCAACATTGTCAGTAAGAAAATCGTGGTGAAAAGGTCACCAAGCAAAAAGTAGTAAAAAAAATGCAACTGAAAAGAAGGAAAAAATGCAGGCCTGCTAGGGTAAGTGTTAGGGGTCAGGAAGATTTAGTGGGCTTGTGATTGCCTCATTAAGGGTTAGGACAGGGGTTTGGGTTAGAGTAAGGATTTTGGTTAGATTTAGGGTAAGGGTTAGAGTAAGGGTGTTTGATCGAGGGCTGATGATGTTAGAGTTTGGTTAGTGGTTAGTGTACAAGTGTTAGGGTAGGGGTTATGGTAAGTCTAGGGCTAACTGAGTGATGGTTTGGATACATGTTAAAGAAATGGATAAGGAGATTGGGGATGGCTAGAGATGTAGGCATAGGATAAGGCTTAGGATAAACCTAGGGGTTAGTGTAGAGTTAGCATTAGGGTGTTAGAGTTGTGCTTAGGGTAAGTCTAAAGTTAGGATTAGAGCCAGGGTTAGGGTTAACTGCAAGGGCTATGTAATTTGTGGCGAGCTGCTGATGGTTAGAATTAGGCTCACCTTTCATTTTCTATTTATTTGGTGTTTTGTATTGAGTCAGTTACAATGTAAATGCTTTAGCATGCTGAATGATTAGTGTCCGGTAAGGGTTCAGGGTTGCAATCAATGTTGTAATTAGAGTTAGTATAAGGTTTAGGAATGGAATTAGTGTGATTGTGGAGATTTCTTTAGAAGTTTGGGTCATTGTTAAAGTTACAGCCTTTTACTTTTTTATATTTAAAAAAAGAAGCTTTTCTGGCAACCTCATCACTAGCAACTTTCTGATCATTACCGCCGCGAACAGTGGACGCTTCCCAGATCCTTGCACAATTCAAAATTGGGATTTAACCCAGATTTATAGACTACCGTCAATGAGCACACTTCTACTGATCTATAGACACAATGGATCTTGTTTGACTCTCACATAAGAATGTCAGAATGCCAATACAACTAACAGATGTAACATCCTTGATGTCAATAAACTCAAGCACTGCAGAACTTTTACGCTACCACATCGCATTGGAATTTGGATATTGATTTTCATAGGATGCGAGCCTTGAGAACGACATGATTGTCGAAACACGTGTCGACTGACAATGTCAGACAACAAATACTACCTAAGGACTTTGAGTATTTATGATTTGATCATATATAACATCTATTCAGTGCAGTTTAGTTTACTCTAACCCAAGGAAGAGCGCGATTTGGGATTCATTCATTTTAAACATGTTCACTCCATTCTGGGTATGGGTAGGCTTGCCCAGACTTTGACTCTGGTAACGCAGCTCAAATCCTAACAACTAAAAGTAGAATGTGTTTAGCGCACACACCGGGTTTATTACCTACCACCTTTTGATTTTCTTGACTTATCACTGGCAACATTTTCATACTTGTCATTGTTTGTATTGAATGAGTACATTTACTTTTTTTAAATAACTTTTTGCTAACTATGCTTTCACATCCCTGGGGGCATTTTCAAATAGAGCCTACTTCTTGTGCCTTCTCTGACACCACTCACTCGCTAAATGCAACCAAAAACCAAGCCTGCCCACTTACTGAGGCTTTCAACCATAAAATAGATCATAAATAAGTTGAAAGGAGTTGTAAGGACAGAGGTGGAGACAACATTAAGGAAGAGGTTTGAAGGTGCATGAGGTGGAAGGCGTTGAGGAGTGCAAATGACGAGGTTGTAGGAAACTATAAGGGTGAAACCAGAGAGATCATTAACATGGAGGTTGGGAGGATCCTCACACAATAGGTTGCAGATAGAAACCAATGTAGTGCAGGAGGAGAGACATTCTAGTAGACAGGAAGCGAGCAGAGGAGAAAGAGGTCCATTGAAGGCCGAGATGGTTGGGAATCATTGAAGACAAATAATATGAGGTTGGGGGTTTTTGAGATAGAGTTAGGTCCACAGGACAGGGAGCAATAAACAAGATACAGTACAGAAAGATAAATGATCGATTCCCTGGTGGAAGCTCTGGGGTTTTGACAGTCCTTAACAAGCCTCAAATTCATCCCATGCAAGGCCTTGTGCACAGGCATAATTATATATCAAACACCTGTGTGGCAATTGAAATGTGTGTGCAAAGTGTCAATGAATGCTGCCTGTCATGGATTAACACCTGGCCTGCTTAAATTGCCACATGCCCCTCCTAGACATGGTATTGTTAACAAACACAACAATTGTGGACGTGCTTTTCCATTCAGCCCTTTAGACCCACTCTTTTATTTTGATATCGCTCATTGAGTTAACCATATCCAATAGGCTGTTCTTCAAACCGTTCCTTAAGAACAAAGAGGGCTTCACCCAAGCTGGGAGCTATTTGACTAGGCGAGAACCGCTTTCACCCTAAGAGTATGGCAAGGTTGTTAGGGTTCAGTGCACTCCTTTCTGAGCAGAAAGCCGAACAACAAGATGGCTCTTTTTATGTTACATCTTCTTTTGTATTATCCCACCCAATCAGGTGGATGGAAACATGAGTGGGTACTGTCACCAACCACCTGATCCCCTTTCCATGGATGCTGCCATCATTTTTTTGGCACTTCAGTGCCATGGCCTCCACCTCAGCTTCATCCCCCACAGGCCCCTCCCCCCCTCCTACTTGCCTGCAGGCCTCGCTTCCGTTGTGGAGCTTATTCCCGTGTACCGGGCAGCTAAAATGGAAATAGAAAAGGAACTTGGTCCCTATTCTATTTACTAAGACTGGTGGCCATCTTGTTTTTCTTTATTCAATGAGAGTTTGGGCATCCGCAAACTCCTGTTGTGGTGCTTACTCTCCTGTGCACCGGGCAGCTAAAATGGAAATAGAAAAGGAACTTGGTCCCTATTCTATTTACTAAGGCTGGCGGCCATCTTGTTTTTCTTTATTCAATGGTAGTTTGGGCATCCACAAACGTGCAAGTCCATAGTTTCTCTGCAAAAAAACGTTTTTTTATTTTATTTTAATTGTTTAAAGCGTGGACCTAACTCAAGAGCAGCAGAGTGCTGCACACAGTGAGGGTAGCCAGCATTTGGGTACCATCTTTTGACAGTAGTGCAGTACTGTGAGGTCTATGTGTCGGTATGTGCATCCATTGACATTTGTCCTTGGTTAGGTGTTGTTGAAAGAGCCACGTTTTGAGAGATTTGGGAAATTGGAGAATTGTGGGGGCATTCCAAACCGACACTGTGCTCGAGTTCCAGAGGGTAGGTGCATGACAAGAGAAGGATTGTTTGCAGGTCCTTTATTTGCGGACAAGTTGTGATTCAAGCCGGTCGGTCGATTTGCTGCACGAGGAGCATGTGCCACCAGGTATGTGGAACTTAGCCACCAGGTACGATGCTGTGCTACTCGCGGCTGCTTTGTAAATGATACCTATAGTCTTGAACAGTATCCTCGCTTGGAGTGGAAACCAATGTAGTTTGCATAGGATGGGGTAATTCTGTCAAATTTCTGTGCTCCTGTAATAATACGTGCTGCAACATGGTGAACTGCTTTTAGGGGAGCCAAGTGAGCAGCTGGGAGCCCTGTCGGAGGCTCAACTATTCGCACCCCGGATGAAGCCCCAGGGTGTGAATAGCTATCACTGCCTTGTCAGGGTAGTGTACAAGGCTGTGACTGCCCTGATCCCTCACTGAGACCCTTACTCCACTCAGGCCTACTTTGGCTTGGACTGGCGAGCCGTTACCAGCCCAAGTCACTCGAAGCGTGGGTTTGATTGCTATAAGAATCTCTATTCTGATCCCTGAATCTCCATTGCCACAAAGGCCACTTTGTTGTACCTTACTTTTTTCCTCACCCTGACTCTTATAATACAGGTTGTTGGAAGCTTCTTAAATCTGGGTATGCTTGTTCTGTTCCTTCCTGCTGTGATATAGGATGCGGATAGCGAAAATTGTGCATTGACATTGGAATGATCAATCTATCTGTGAAAATGCGGCACCAAAGAGCTTTAAATTCTTTTATATGCATTATGTATATAAAAGAAATCATGAAATGTTAAGCTACAATTAGGCCTAGAAACCTGATTTTACAGACTTCAACCAGTATTCAGTGGTTATAACGGAAAAGAAATAACAACAAACCTTTTAAACGACATCTAAATAACAACAAAAAGTCGAATTTTAAAGTAAAAGTATATATGGAGATGGGTTAAGGCATTAAAAGGGGTGCGGGTTCTAGGGGGCAGGGTAAAAAGGCAGTAGAAACAGGGGGCTTGGGGGGACCCCCCAAATTAAAAAAGACATGGAACCACCTCAACACTACCCTAATCAGGAACATAATAGCGGTTTTATACTGGTTAATTTTATATTCATGATAAACTATTAATGTGGAACCGTAATAAACAAAGTATGAGTGCCCGCACTAAAAAAAAGTCATGCAAGCTCCATATAGGGAATACTGAGACTGCCAAGCTTTTGAAGAACAGAGAAGCGAGAAAAGGCTGATGGCATGCATCAGAAGATCTGAAGACCACCCTAGGTAGCAAGTACTACTGCATTCACAAAAAGCCTAATGGTACAATCACAATATGATTCCTGTGCATCTTCTTGGTGCCAACCTTTAATGATGCATGTTGTGCCAACCTTAAAACCGAAGAGACAGAACCAGTAGCCGATGGACTCCGGACCTGAGTTCCTTCATCAGGGCTAGTTCTATGAATGATCAAAAAAAGAGAATGATAAAATAATAACAAGATAACCCCTTGCTCCTCACGCTTTTGGGGTGACATTGTATTTCATCCTGCTTTCTTACATGTTGTTATTTTTTGCTTGTCGAATCTCCGCGCCAACTTGTTAGGATTCTTATCTTTTCTGAACTAAATGTATTGTGTGTTAAAGTGTAGTATTTTAAGTATCTTTATTGAAATTGTAACTCTTCTGATTATATATTTTATTGCAAGTTTGAATCAGTGCGGATTTGATGTCTATGCTACTACGATGTGTGAGTGATTGGACTAAGGAGTGAAATCACCATTTACATGACATTGGCTAGTCTCTGTGCTTTTACACCCATTGACTACATCTCCCTTCAGACCGAGTGGCGCGCTTCTGGGTGACGTCCTCTGGTGGAACCCTTAGGCCATAACAGACCTGCGTTATTGTGAAGCGCTGACGTGAAGCCTGTTTTGGCCATTCTGACCAGCTCTAGCACACTCTAAGCCGTTGCAGAGCTGTTCCATCTATTCGGTGAGCAGGTTGCTGCACTTAGGCTGAACAATAGACTCCTCTTTTAAGGCCAAACTGGGCTATTCGTGAAAAGCCTACGGGCCTTTGGACAGCACCCAAGGCAAATAATGCTACGCACTCTAAAAACATCCGTGACAATAAGTTTGAGAGTCACTCTTCAGTGAAGTTGGCTACTACGGTAGTATCGTCCTCAGTGACATTAAAGGCTATTTTGGTGAATTCCAGATCTGCTGTCTCAAACGCAGCCGAACCTTATGATCTAATAGAGGAATTGTGTCTTGATATGCTTTAATTACTGAAACCTGGTTTAAAGAGGCTTCAGAAGCCATGTACCACTCTCTAGTACCCTCTGGATTCTTAATTCAATCCATGAATCGTACTATAAACGAGGGAGGGGGATTGCTGTCATTTACAGATCGAGTTTGAGTATCTGTCAATTCAATCCTCTCTGTTGGGATGGTACGGCTCAGGTGGGTCATTTACATATCAGGCTCTCACATATGGCTTCTTGTCAAAATATCTTGGGTTACAGAACCCCCCAGACCCGCAAATACGTTTCTGTCCAACCTGGATCTTTTTTTAATCTACTGATGCAATCAAATACCAGCAAATTGTACTTCTGGGATACTTCAATATTTGGCTGGATGACTCTATTCTGTCTTATTCGGCTGGCCTCTGGGAGATACTGACTAGTCATGACATACAACCTTTAACAGCATCCCCTCCCAATGCACATGGTCACTGCCTCAATTCTAGTTTGGTCCGGGGTACAGGGGTTACTGTTTTACGGTTGGATACAGTCTCCTGCTAAGACCACTTCACTAGGCTGTTCTCCATCTCCCTGCCTGTCAACGCCCTTAACAGGACCTTGGTAACCACATCATTTGCTTATCATAGACCAAAGGACCTGCAAGCCATCGCAGGTCCACAATTAGCTAAGTCTCTGGTTGCTATTAATCTGTCTCTGAACTGTGCAGATTATTTTAATCAAGGAAGGGGAGTTTTAGACTATTTGTAACGAACATGCCCAACTGGTTCAGAGAACAACAAAAAAAGCATCAAATCCTTGCTATTCACCATCTTAAAGATCTTACAGAGGAAATATCGACAAATGGAACACATCTGGAGGAAATAGAATACCACTACGTCTGAAACAGCCTTGAAAAAATGAAATATAGCGTGGCGATCTTTGAAGATAAGGCTAAGTTCCTCCAGAACAGGATCAGGTTATCACAAAGCAGGCCCGATATCTGTTTACTGTGAAGGCTGGCTTGTTTCATCCTAGATGTACCACACGGGCACTTTCACCCTCCATATCCCAAGCCAATGCCTACACATTTTTCATTAATGAAATAGTGAAGATTTAGGAAACGCCTATCTTGCCTAAAAAACACTTCTCCACTTAAGGCGCCACTGTCCATTCCCTCGCCTTCTCCAAAATACGATTTAAACTCTGTTTCCCATGTCAGTCCTTATAAAGGGACTGAAATCCACAAATGATTTATTTTTCCTTTTTCGGTCCTGTGCAGCTCAGACCCATGCAACTTAAATCACACACTTCGTGCCTACGTTTATTAGTCTTTCATGGTTTATGATCAAAAGATTCGAAAAACAAAAGTTTTGAAACAAAAGTTTCGAAAAAAAAAGTCTCGACATACTATTTTTAACATGCAAAAGTGCATTTCTTTCTAAACCAATCCATCCGTCGACAATAGTCATGGATTGGTTTCAATTGAAATGCACTTTTACATGTTAAAAGTAGCATTTCAATGCTGTTTTGTTTGTAACATTGAAACGTTACATGGAGCTTTCCAGTGCTGAAATTACAGGTCTGGACAGCTCCATGTAACCTTTCAAAGTTATTTGTGTATATTGGCATTAAAATGCCTTTTTTTAACTTTGAAACGTTACATGGAGCTGTCCAGTCCTGTAATTTAAGAACTGGAAAGCTCCATCTAACGTTTTAAGGTTTTAGTGTATATTTGGGGGGGTTCCCCCTAACCCCCAACCCCCACACAATCCTCCCACCCTCAACCCTAACACAAGCCCCAACCCTAAACCAAGTTTCGAAAGGCACATTTTCTTATTTTTTTCAAATAAATTGTCATTCGAAACTTTTGTATTTCGAAAAAAAGGATTCGAATGTTTGCCTTTCGAAACTTTTGTATTTGAAAAAATGACTGGACACCATCTTTCATTATCCCAAGAAATCTGAGCTAAAACGCTCGACTGTTTCCCCTCTTCCCCCTCTTTTGAAAAAGTCTAAGTTACATCCAAATTATCTGCAAAATTACCATCGAGTTGCAGGAGTGCACTGGCCAGTGAAAATTCTTGAGAAAATTGTGATCTCCTAGCTTCAGAAATATGTTGAGAAAAATGCCCTCCTGGGTATTTATCAATCAGGCTTCCACCCGAAGCATGGGACGGAAACGGGAATGATCTCAGTCTGGGGTGACAGTCTGGCACGGTCTGATAATGGTGACCTTAACCTTCTGGTGCTGATGGGTCGGTCTGCGGTGTTCGACATGGTAGATCACAATATACTTATAGATAACCTAAAGGAAGTAAGCAGAGTGTCAAAAACGGCCCTTGTCCAGTTCAATTCCTTTTTGACTAATCGGCAACAACAGGTAGCACATAGTAGGTTTCTTTCTGACACTCTTCCTGTCAGATGTGGTGTCACTCAGGGCTCTGCCCTCTCACTACTTCTCTTTAATATTTATATGAATATTTTTAAGAACCATGAGGTAAACGTTCATTCTAACTCTGAAGGCATGTAAATTGTTTTTTAAATTGGCAATTTCAAGGATTCCCTTCAGATAGTAGGTCAGTGGTTGGCTGAGGTCGGTTGATGGATGTCCCAAAATCGATTGCAGCTCAATGCTAAGAAGACAGAAGTGGCCTTATTGGGACCAAAACATCTGTTAGCTGACTCATTGATTTGCCCACCCACCCTACGTTTCTAAGATCTAAACTCAACTATGCACCTAAATTAAAAAAGCCTATGAACCTGGGGAGCGAAACCCAGATTGGAGCCATAGTTCAGTCAATCTTCTTTTCTTCTTTTCTCTCCGGCTATTGCACCTGGCCCTGCCATATATTTCTCAAAATGATCATGCCATGGTAGTAGGAGCGCTCTGCAACTCTCGCCTGCACTATGATAATGGCCTCTTCTGGCAGACTGCCCCGAGAAATAAACAATGAGACGTCAGAAGGCCCAGAATGCGCCAGTCAGGTTAATTTTTAAAGTTTCTAAATCCACTCAAATTTCACAGCTACATAAGTCCCTTCACTGGCTTCCAGTGAAAGAAAGAATAAAGTTCAAAATTCTTTGGTTTTTAAATGTCTTTATGGGCATAACCCACCAGATGTAAACCAGATGTTTAATTGGTATGATCCCAACAAACGCTTAGATCTGCACATAAGCTTCTACTCGGATGCCGCCTTCCCATTGTGTTTCAAGAGGGGACCAACGTTTTGTGTTTAATGGCTCTCAACACTGGAATTCACTTCCGCTGGAACTTCAAACCATCATTGACATTTTTCAATTCTGCAAAAGGTTAAAAACCTTTTTGTTTGCCTTTGCTGCCTCTAGTTTGTAATGTAAGATTTTAGCAGGATTTTATACCATGCATGCATTTTAGTCTCTCAGGTTTCATCGTGTTATAAATTCTTCAAAATCAAATCAAAATCAAATCTTTCTGTGTCATAAAGACTACTATAGTGGTACATGGTAAGTGTCTGGTGCTCAATGTTGCAAAACTACAAAGAGCTCATAAAAGTAAAAAAGGTATGTATGCATTCATGGGATCACATCACTTCTCCCCAGGGGGGAGCCCTTCCCATCCCTTCCCTATGTACATTCCCCCTAGGAGTGGTGGAAAGCAGGACCTCACAAGGAGAGATCACCTCATGGGGACAAGACTCTTGTTCCGTGATCAAACTCCCTAACACTCTTACCCTTGAGACCATAGTCTGATGTGAGACAATCTGAAAACAATACTATATGTTATAGCAATAGTCCTTCCTGTAAGTATTAATACCACTAAGATAAGGAAGACTAAAATCGACATACAATCTGATCTCAAATCATCTTCCAAGAGTACTCTGATGAAGAAGATTGATGGAGTTATGCAAACTACTCCTTTGCCAAGTACAGAAGGTACAGGAAAGAGGAAGTTGAGACAGAGGAGCCATGAAGAATGCACAAGGAATACAAACAAGGGACTATTAAATTCTGCTGGGAGGACCTTGCTGTACAACATAAAAGTGGAGAAAGGACTGCCTGAGAAGCGAAGAAGGAGTGAAGCCTGGCAGGCGCAGGAAGTTCGAATTTGGAAGCAAGAAGCTACAGTAGAGAAGCAAACCTTCAGTCGGGAGGACTCCAACAGAAGGGTGCCAGATTCTGTCCTAGGTCAATGCAAAGTGGCCCTGATTGGAAGCTGGGAACCAACCGACGGTGGCATGACCTTGAGGAAGTGGACGGAGCGGTCCATTAACTGCGCTGAAACTGCCTGGTCGGAGACCCCATAGAGCTAAAGCAAGGCAGCGCAGAGCGTAAGGAGAAGGAAGGCGAGCGTTCAGCAGGACCGCAGTGACCCAACACCCCAGAAAGAACCGGTGACATGCCCCCAAAAGGGAAGAGGTAATGGGAGTCATGGGAAACCCAGTAGGGAATTAGGGAAGGATGCTGAATGTAACAAAGGTATCATGAGTGATCTTCCTTGTCTCAGTAGTTGTGTCAAGAGTACTGTGAGGGGTCAGAAATGCGAGATGGACAACTTGATAAAGGTCTTTCACAAGAATCCATTTTATTAACTGAAAAAGGTGTTATAAACACCTTGCTCGCCCTTCCATAATGTGGGTTTCCCTGCCTATGAGACTAAAACTAAAGGAAAACACTCTAGTACATAAGGATATCTGTCCCTCACACTTATACATACAACAACATTTCGGGGTTTCATATGGCTGTTCAATTTCAACAAAATAATAATTAAAACCAAATATTCTTGTAAACAGGGTCGGATCTCTTTCCCCAGGACCAAAGCAGAATTTCCAAATAAAGTTCCAATTAATAAATTTAATTCCATCAATCACATTCTATTTCAAAAGGTAACACACAAAAGCTTTTTCAACACAAAGTTCCTTTACTACTGGAAGGTTTCAGTTGGCTTTGTGATAGTATTATAATCCGACAAAGTTCATCATTCTTCCAATGAAAGGTTTCTCCTCCCTTTTTACAATTACTACACACTTCCTCTTTATACACAACAATGGTTTCGTCAGTATGGGTTTACCACAGTTCATCAAACACATTAGTGACATTGCCACTTTCTTTCCATCACAACCTTTCACCAAAATACAGTACTTCAATGTCTTCTTCCTGCTCACCTACCTCCCAGGACTCCCTCTTGAAGTTGGACACCCTCCCCCCAATCTCATCCAGACCATGGCCTAGGGGATCGCGCCCCAGACATCCCCCTCAGCGGAGTTCGCGTACTTACCAGATGACAAAATACCCTGGTTCAAAAACATACACATACGAGGGGTATGCCCATCAGCACGCCATGCTCAAGCCGACGCCTGCAACATGGATCAGCTCGACTAAAACAACAGCCACAAGTATCCACATCGTTAGAGATGCCATGATGACATAGCCAACATACAAGAACACACGTGCCCCCATGCACACTGGTCACTCACACACCAACCCACACGAAGAACATACTCAGTGCTATGTCGTAGCGGACTGACACACCCACGGACATGCATCTTTGTTATTTTCCACATAGGCCTTCTACAACACCGCAGAAACGCAAGACGCCTGAAGAGATCATGTATATGCTTGCTGATGCTTTCTAGCTACCTGTCTTTATGAGGACGCTACCATGTATAGCTAATGCTGCGTATGACGCTTTGTCACCCCGGACCCCCATAATATGGATTCTGTACTGCCACCCATGAACTAGGCCCAAGTAGGCCGCAGAGCAAGAATCCCCATGCAGGAGCCCCGTAAAACAAAAATCCTCCATGAACGAAATGCAAGTGCTTACCATGCAGAACAAGCCCCCAAAGAGAGCTCACAGCCAAGGCCACGATGTTGCAAACCGCATGCCGCGAACCCAGCGCCAGGGTTACACCTGCAGGTGCCAAGCCCTCAGAGACAGAATACAAAAACTAATTCTCATAATTCTACTCCAGCTAAGGTCTCCCCACACGTGACCAAGCCGAACCGACAAGGTGCCAACCCTACGAGACGGAGAACCGCCAGGGTCCCACATCTGGGACATAATCTGCAACAACGAAGCAACAAGTTGGACACCTACAGCGATGGGAAAGACCTGCTCACCAGCCCATAAGCAGACCTGTCCATTGTCCACAAAAACACATAGTTGCACATTGTTGCTAATGTCAGGTGCACCGCGAGCTGGGAACGGCAGTGGTCCCAGGTTTGGGGGCTCACGGGAGAACCAATCAGAGTGCAAGGGGCTCACCACTGATGCCATTACTCCTAGCCAATCAGCAAGGGTCCCCTTGTAACAATTCCAATTGGCAGCTGTTAGGAACAGCCCAAGTGTGCCACCTGACCCTTCCTCATCCACTAATATCTTTCCCTATAGGGGATATATACTAACCCTACCACTCAGGGAACCAATCCGAAGTGACGATAGGTTTTGTGATGATTTTTCCAAGGTGAACCAAGTAGCGCGTCATACTGCTGTAAAAGGGCCTACGAGCCCCACTGACGACGAGAGCCTCACCGGATGCATACGGTCTGAGCGTATCCCTGCCGTTACTCTAATAAACAGCAGTAATAGCCTTGCTCCTTGTGTGCGTGTGTCACACTCCTTTTGGGACGCGGGAGGAGTTGGGGCGTCCCCAGCCCGGAGGTCCGCGGACGGCTCTGCCAGCCCCCGGGAGATCACCCCGACACACTAACAATCCCTTTCCTGGTGTACTCTCCTGACAGGATGAATCTCCTAACACTACTACAAGTACTCTACAGTGTGGTTCACTTTAAAAACATCAGTCAAGTCTTTGACTTTCAACAACAGTAAAATTCAGAACTTCTTCCATAAGGATGCAACACCCATTGATGCTGTTTGTTCTAATGTTTGACTTGCCAGATGCAGTGCAGATTATGTTCCTCTCTCCCTTGACGCTCCCCCCATGGAGGGTAACTTTTCTACCAACTCTGGATTTTTACAATCACACTAGATAACTGTTGATTCAAGATTCTCTCTCCAAGAAATCTGTTTCACCTTTTCCTTCTAATGACCTTTCCTTGGCTTCGGCAATGATGGGTATCGTATTCACTTATTACCTCTTCTTTGCTTTGGCAATACTGGTTATCATTTTTTTCTACCACTGCATCCTCTTTACTTTGCCAATGGTGGTCACTCTGTGGGTTTAATAACGCCCCCTCCTTCCTTGGGCAGTGGTAATTACAGCCGTCATTATATGTCACGCTTTCTTTACTTTGATTGTCATAGTTATAAACTTTCTCATCTTATATTCGGTTTCTCTCTGTATGTGTGTTCAACCCAAAATACTTTCTATCATTAATTCGGTATTCAAAAGATATATTTGCTGCTAGCAGTTTACGACAGAGCACCCCGGGTTACCCTGACCTGCCCAAGGCAAACTCACTGGTCTCTCGGCACGCATTTGCATTTCCCGCTGTTGCCATTTCTTCTTTCCTTACAAGACCTGCAATGTCTGACAGCTCTGCTTGCAATTCCGTGCCTCGCACCCTCACAGATAGGGTCTCAGGTTGCTCCTATCATTTCTTGGTGCTCGCCAGACACAATGTGCTGAGCGTTCCTCTCTCCCACTGGGCAACCTGCAACAACAGCGCTTCCCGCTGCGTGATTTCTGTAGTTCGGTCTTCCCGAGCTCATGACTCTCTCAGCACCATTAACCGCCAAAGCCACAGCGGTGGTCCCAGCATCTTTGTTCTGCCTCTGCTGCATACGCAGTCATGGATAACTTCTTCTGTTGCTACTACTGCTACTCCCCTGCACGAGAGGGGGGATTTAAATAATCACAATTCCCACTCATGTGCAGATTGTTAAGAACGCTAGACTGCAAATTGCAGTTCTGTGTCTCTAAGCTCCTCTTCTTCGTCCCAGCACCTCTGGCATTATGGGACTTGAAGTCCCCATTATACACATTCTTTATTTCATCACTTATTTTAGATGTAACTTTACTTAACTCACTCTGTCTGCAAAATATACCTCTAGATAAGTGTGAAGAATCAGAGATCATTCTCCCCCAGAAACCTGGGCTGGGGCCCTCCTCATGTGGCCAGGGAAAGGCAGACGCTTCCCTGTGGGTGGTGTATTGCGTGAGGATTGCATGGGAGGAATAGACCAGGACGAATGGGATGAACCCCGGTTCAACTTTCCCCATAATCCCAATGGCTTTCTGCCAAACTGTAAAAGTGGAAAAATCTAACTTTGTTGACAGGAACTATGAGTACCAGAATCCTAGAGATACTGAGACGAGGAAGAGGGCTGAAGAGTCATGCAGATGTAGTAGTCAGGCAATTAAGCCTAGTAGCCATTTCAGTAGCCAGGCAATTAAGGCTAATAGTCCACACCTGAAAACAATCGTTGAACCTCTGAGGCATAAAAGGCCCCCACAGGAATGAAGGAGTAGAAGGAGCTGAAACGGGAGCTGGAAGGCTGGCTGTAGCAGTAGTAGCAGAGAAGAAGCACAAGGCTGGCAAGTCATAGGAACGATGAAGAACAGAAGGGATGTAATGTGGGGACAGCAGATTTCACCTGCAAGTTCTAAGAGAGTCCTGTTCTCCCAAAATCATAAATGCAGAGGCTGCGCAGTGGAGGACGTCCTGGAGGCAAAGTTTTCCGTATGCGAGCCTAATTGCTGTGATTGCAGAGCTGTGGAAGTGCGAGAAACTAAGTCCAGAAGCAAACAGTAAGCCAAGGGTCTCTGGAAGAAAAGGAACTCCCAAGTTAAGTGGCCGGACTGGAGACACCTGTGCTGGAGAAGGATGTGTGTCCTCAGCAAGTCAGAAGCAGCAGAAGTAGTACAAGAAGTTGGGGAAGCAGTGTGACCTGCAGGTCCGGTGTCTATGAAGCCGTGAGTGATGCACAGTTTAGTTTAGTTTATTATTTGATAATGCGCTCCAAACCCAGGGGTAGCCGGGTGCAGCAGTTACAAGAATGCTTAAGCTTAGGTTACATACAGAGGATACATGCCGAAAATGCATTACATGTGTTATTAACGTTTTTACAATACAAATATACAAGAGATACGAGATATGGGTACCTCACATGACAAAGGGCAATGAGATAGTCCGGTTTCAGAAGTATCGTGGTAATTATTTACAGTGGTTGATCCGGGCCTAGAGCAGGCGATCAGTTTGTTGGTCGTCATTGGTCCAGAGCCAACTTTTCACATTATATCTAAATGTAGAGTAGGGTAGATTAGCTCTCAATGCAGTGGGGAATGCATTCCAGGCACGGGCAGCTCTAACAGGGAAGCTTGCTCCACCCGCTTTTGTAAGTCTGAATCTGGGCGTTTCAAGTAGGAGGTGGTTAGAAGCTCTAGTGTGGTGAGTAGAGGATTTTCTGGTCAGTCTGGCCGAGATGTATGGAGGTGCGGTATTGTTCAGTCCTTTGTGGGTGAGAGATAGCGTCTTGAGGAGAACTCTGTCACTGATTTTTAACCAATGATGGTCTTTCCTGATGTTGGATATGTGTGTTCTGCGGGGTATGTCCAAGGCTGCTCTAAGAGCATTATTCTGCAGTGTTTGCATTTTGTTTATGACAGGTTTACTGGTGCCCGCATATAGGGCGTTACAGTAGTCCAATTTAGGCATTACTAAGGCATTGGCTAGTGTGATACAATTGGTTTTGGAAAGGTAGGGTCTGCAAGCCCTGATTAATTTGCAGGTGTAAGCAGTGGAGGAAGCGAGGGAATTAACTTGTTTGTTGAGAGATAATGTGGAATCGAGGTAGAAACCTAGTGTTTTTACCTCAGTTGCCATTTTAATTATATTGCCATCTATGTTGAAGGCGAGATAATTAGGGCTGAGTCTTTTGAGGTTAGAGTCAGAACCCAGGATCAGTATCTCTGTTTTGTCGTCATTCAGGCAGAAGCTGCGGGAGGCCATCCATGCCTGAATGAGGAGGTAAATCCTGTTTACTAGAGCTGTGTCTTTGACAAAGTTGCCAGATAGTGCTATGAGAATCTGCATATCGTCTGCATAATTAGTATAAGTTACCCCCAGTCTGTCAAGTTTGTCGAAGAGTGGCTTAGTGAAGATGTTGTACATTGTGGGGGAGACACATGAACCTTGTGGGACGCCACAGGTGATTTGTATTGGGTCCGCTGAAGCTAAGGGGCAAAAACACTCTCATCGTACGGTTGGCTAGGAAGGATTGTACCTAGGCTATAGCTTCGCTTGAAAAATAGGTGGCAGATGCTAGGTGGTTGCATAACACTGCATGGTCCACCAGGTCAAAGGCTGCTGATAAGTCAAGGAGGAGGAGCATAGCTGTTTTACCTTTATCCTTCAACTCGTCGATTTGTGTCTTAAGGTTGATTAGGGCCGTTTCAGTAACATGTAATGGTCTGAATCCAGATTGGCGTGATCCTAGTAGTTGGTTTGTCTCTAAATAGTTTTGGATCTGGAGGTAGGCTACTCTGTTGATAATTTTAAGGAGAAATAAGACTGTGGTAATGGGCCTGTAATTGGTAGGGATACCTGGGTCGAGAGTCTGTTTTTTAAGGAGAGGCAGTAGCCAAGATTATTTGAGGTTTGTGGGTACAGTGCTGGATCTAAAGGATGCATTGATTAATTTAGATATGAAGTGTGCTAAGTCTCTAGCTGCGTCCTTAATAACTTGTGCTGGGCAGCTGTCACCTTGGCAGTTAGATGGTTTCAGGGATGATATCACCTTTTCAGTTTCCAATATGGATATGTTGGTAAATCTGAATGGTTTGCAATTGCTTTGAGCGACTGTTCTAGGTGTATCAGTCAAGTGGGTAGTATGGGTTCCAGTGGAACTCAAGGACGCTTTCTTCTTTGCAATTTTAGATTGTAGGGTTGTGACTTTATTAACTAAGGCATTTTGGATGCTGGTGCACCATTGTTTGTCCTTGGGGACATCGTCTGTGGGTGCAATCAGGTTTTCCATTTCCCGGAGGATGGAAAAGAGTTCTTTGGAATTAGAGTTCACTTTACTAATTCTCTCATTAAATGTGTCTTTTTTAGTTTGGATTATTTCCTTCTTATATTTTTTTAGCAAGGTTGTCAAGTAAGGTTTTATTCTCAACTGAAGGCGTGTGCCTCCAGATAGCTTGGAGTTTACGTTTTTGGATTCGTAGTTCTTTGAGGTCGGGGGTGAACCATGAGTTGAGATGAGATTCTCGTTTACTTTTACGTAGTTTGGTAGGGGCAATTATGTCCAAGGCTTTGGACATAGTGTTGTTGAATGTCTGAACTAGCGTATTAGGGTCAGAGTTAATAGCGCTAGCCGTCAGAGCTGCTAGGAGGAGTGGGAGTAGTTTTTCAGCCGTAATTTCTTTTTTGCTTCTGGTTGGCATAGGTGGTACTATTTCCGGATGATCTAATTTAGGAGGCTCTATAGTGGATGAGAAGCAGATGAGGTGGTGGTCGGTACAGGTTTGTGGTAAAATATTAGAGATGGTGGTGGCACAGTTTTGGTTGGCTATCCAAACTAATGTACGTCCTTTTATATGTGTAGGGGCTAAAACATTTTGGGTAAGGCCATGATCGGCTAAGATTGATTGGATGGAGTGGGCATGTTTGTCCTCATCATCATTGAATCCCAAGTTAAAGTCACCTAGTAAAAGGAGCTGGGTGGAGTCTTTGATGTTATTAGTGAGGAGGCTAGATAGGTCTTCCTCAAAGTTACCTAGTGGGCCTGGTGGTCTGTACACCAGAAAGACAGTTAGTGTACTGTTATTAGAGATAGGTATTTTAGCAGAAAGAAGTTCGCAAGATGTAATTGCTGGGTGTGGGGTAAGTCTTACAGCTTAGTTTTGGCGATGATGGCCAGGCCACCTCCCCTAGAGTTGGGCCGATCGGCTCTTAGTATATTGTAATTGTCTGGTATGGCAATCATGAGTGCGGGGCCTGCAGCATCGTGGAGCCAGGTCTCAGTGAAAGCGAGGAGATCTAGGTTATCCAAGGCAAGTATGTCGGCAATTTCCGTGTGGTGTGCTATGAGGAACCTCGCATTGATTAGGGCTCCTGATAAGGTAGGGGTTGTGATTTTTTCTTGGATGAGTCTAGGATTGGGAAGGTTGGGTCTCTTCTGGTTATGGAGGAGGTCAGTTTGTATTTTGGGGCGCCTTTCTACAGCTAGGGCAAAATGGTTAGAGTTGGAGGCAGTTATAGTTGATATAGAACCTGAAGTCTAGTTCTTGAGTTTTTGAGGTCATAAAGACGTGGCAGCCTTGCTCTAAGTCACGTGTTTCTCTCTTGCAAGTTGCAAGGTGTGGAGTTGGTGTGGGCCATTGTTATAGTGATAATTAGAGTAGTCCAGAGTAGGGAGAAGAGTGTGTTTATAAGGCAGGTCTTGGTACTACACATATTGGGAGGAGACAGATAGTAAAGGGGCATCTAAATTTGGCAGTCCCAGCAGCAACTAAAATGCATACAGCAAAAAGGCACCTACATTTTGACAGTGTTCTAGTACCCTGCGCATGTCTTGCCAGTAATTGGAGCCAACTACTAAGTGGCTCGCGTTTGAAGCTATGCGAGTGAAAGCTGTTCAATGAATGCCAAAGTCTTATTAACAATGGAATTGTAGTGCTCGCGTATCCTGTGAAAGAACAAACACTGCGTGAGAAGCTAAAGCCATTGAACACCATTGTTGAAATGTTTGAAGACGGTTACTGTGTAACGGAGTAGCCACGTGTCCCTAATTAAAGGAGGGTACGCTCCTCGACACCATTACCATATTCCTAACCATAATAATATACAGGTTACAAATTGTAAAGGCTGAGAACTACATCAAAAGAGCTCATGTGTGCCTTTTTGTTGTTTCCAAAAGAAGTCAGAACTTATCCGATGCTGTTACGTGGGAATCCAATTCTCTTTTGATCGTTGAACTCTGAAATCCTAAAGAGAGGTTGCATGTGCCTATTTGTGTTCTCATTTGAAAGTCTGAATCTGACACTGTATATAGAAGAGGCATTCTTTTCATTCTTGCGAAGTGAAGAGGTTAAAACTGTTGAAAGAAGAACAAGCATTACCTTAAGCCAAGAGGCAAACACTGTTAACAGTGAACCCTGCCTTTCTAAATGTAAAAGAGCCGTTCTGCAGCATAGTGAAGCTGTTAACAACCAAGTGGCTTAAAAGACAAGCGTGCAATTATTACATGGAGTTAAGAATGGCATTAAGGCTTCTGGGTAATTACGTTGTTTGAGAACCAGAAGAAAGGTGTGAGTAAGCTGGGGAATCCTTGTTTGCTTATACAGAACCCTTTTGAAGTAGATATAACCCGTGCAGCTAGAGACTGTGACAACCAAAGAAGAGTGAGTCTGAAAGGCAGAAGCAGGTTATTATTTTGGCAAGAGGATAGAAGATGCAAAGAAGCTGCCCCTTTTAAGAGAGTCATTAAACGGAAGAGTGCCTTGCCTACCCAAACAGGTTGAAGTATCTTGTCAGAACCTTTCCAACAATTGAAGTACTGACCTGCGGTAAAAATACTGAAATCATGGTGGTATGCTAAGCTGTTACTGGATGTAACCTGGAAGTAGTCGTAATAAGGAAAGTACTGTGGGATGAAGGTGACTGATCTCATAGTACCACCAGGAGAATTGTGGTTTTGGAAGTGGAAGCAATGACAGTAGAAAAGCATCCTGACTGATATACCAAAGTAGATACTATAACTAACAAAGTCCAACTGTTGATTAAGATCTGCAAGTAGGAACATTATACTTTCTTTATGAATTGTGGCAAACAATCTGAAGAAGAGACACTTTATCATAACAAGGATTACCATTGGTGCCATTTCTTTTTCTGGGAACTGGGAGCGGATCTTTTCATCCAAGAACAAAGATTTGTTACCAGTGGGTTTTTGTTTGATGACCTTTTGCTTTGACGCTGAACTTTCAAGAGCTAATTCAAAACCTTTCTTTTTCGTTTTTTTTTAAAGTCCCTCAAGATTTCCAAAAATTGTAATACTCGTTATCACCGCCACACAGAGAGCGAGTGACGCATGAGGATTAACAGAAAAACAAGCAGTTAGAGGAGGTAGGGAATTCCTCTGTAGAGTAAGGCAAGCAAGGTGTTTTCTTTGTATAATTTCTTTTATAAAATGGCATATTTTGAGAAAACTACAAGCAGTTGTCCGCCTCGCATTACGGACCTCTTGCATAAGGGACTTGAAGATATTAAGGTTTGTTTCTTGGTTTCACTTTTTAAACAGAAGGAAAGATTACATTTCTCAGAAGAGAGGGTATTGGTGTTATGATCCTTATACTGACCAAAATGGCTTTCATTACCAATATGTTGAGAAGCTTTAGGAAAGGAAGTCTGATTCTGACAACATGCTATTAGATATTCGGGCATCTTGTATATCTCATCCTTATAAGATGATGAGTACTGAGTCTCTCCTAGAGGAACCCGCCTATTCGCATGGGGGCCTTCTCCTCCCAGGTGATCCACCCGGGTAATACCATCCCCAGGGTCAGGATCAGGTAGCGGCTGCCTTCCACTGGCGACCTGGGAGGAGACGTTAGGCAGGGATTCTGTGAGGACTCTGCAGGATTAATCACAGTACTGAATGGGGAGAAGACATCAGGAGCAATCTCTCTTGTCTCAGTAGTTGTGTCCAGAGTGCTGAACATAAAGAAGGCATTGGGAGTAATCTCCCTCGTCTCAGTAGTGTGGCAAGAGTACCAAATGGGAAGAAGACATTGGGAGTAATCTCCCACGTCTCAATAGTTGTGTGAAGAGTATCAAATTGAAAGAAAGCCTTCGGGAGTAATCTCCCTCCTCTCCAGAGTTGGTACAAAAGAACCAAGTGTGCAAATTATATCACAAGTGATCTTCCTCGTCTCAGTTGTTATGTCAAAGATACTAAAAAAGAAGATATCAGGAGTAGTCTCCCTCAACACTCCATCCTCAAGAGGGACACGCTAAAGAGTGCCACAAGAACAGTCTCATTTGTCAGAGTGTTAGACGGACACAAGGACACTATGGGAACAATTCCCCTTGTACTCACTGAGACGAGGAAGGTCAAGAAATTCAAGGAGTAACTGTGCATTGGAAACTGAAGGAACAGCCACCCTGCCTTTCTCAAACTTGAGCAGAACCACCTCCGGTTCCGGGAGCAATTCAAGACCTTCCTTTTCACTTCTGCTTTCTCTCTTCCTCGCCCCGGCTGATGCATCTGACTGCTCCACACACTGGTTTACTGGTCACCCTTTGAACTCGGGCCCAGGCTCCTGCATGTCCAGTTACCCTTACACTGCCTCTGGGCTCCCCAGCACTTAAGGGTCTGTATCTGCAACCCTATAGTCCTTTCTCTCTGCACTTATGAGCCACCTGCTGGCTGCACTTGTGAGTTAACTGCACTTACCCCTTCCCCTCCCCTCTGGCACTTCTCCCCTTCTCTCTTTCCCGCACTTGCGTGATCTGAATGACACAAGGCCTAGTAAGATCGCTATTTTGTCCTCCCTTTGTTTCCCCCTCCTTGTCTTGTTGTGCCTAGAAACACTTGTGTACAGGCACGTTATAAATGCCATATCATAAATGATATATAATATCATACCATATAACATTTAAACAAGCCCTGGGAGAAACCTGGGAAGAATTGCCAAGTTTGATAAAAAAAATAGTTGCAGGATGTTTTCCAAAGATAACCAACGGATGAACCAGGAGAAGGGAGTCAATCTCCTGGTTATGCACATTATTGTTAAATCAGAAACTAAGGCAAAAGTTTACCAACCTAAAGCCTGGAGGCTGACCAAGTGGACCAGGAGAAGATAGCAGTGGATGTATTGTTGAACCAGGAGAATGGAATCATTCTCCTGGTATTGGCTACAAGTACAGAAGTTGAACTGTTCTCAAAGACTAATAGAAACACGCCCATAGGGCTGATCCCATTGAACCAGAGGGGAGTAATTCTCCTGGAAATATTTTTGCTAATGTCGTTTGTTAGTGATAGGGCTAGACTAGGCTAGTTTGGACAGAGGACGGACACTTTGATTTTGACAACCACCCTGATGACAAGCACCCAAGTTCTTCTTTAGTTAGGGATGGAAAACCCTTTAGAGATAGGGAGTGACAGGACGTTTTCATTATTATTTAAATAAAGATCCTAGTGAAAATGGCGCCCCTTTGTCCAACTCCTAACTCCAGCATGCCACACTTCACCCCTGTTCCTCCAAAACCATCAAGGACTACATTGACGCCCTGGCTCCTGCTCTGGCTGACTTCTGCAACCACTCCTTCACCACTGGAGTCTTCCCCCTGCCCCCTGAAGCACTCCCTTGTGCACCCTCATCTTAAGAAACGCTATGCCGACCCTTCCTGCCCCGGTAACTATCGCCCAATCTCCATCTCTCCCTTCCTAGGCAAACTCCTGGAAAAGCTGCCCATCTCCCAGATTAATCTTCACACTGAATCTGTTGCTTGTCTCCATGAACATCAGTCTGGCTTCAGAGCTGCCAGAAGCATGGAAACTGTTCTCCTGAACATCCGTGAAGACCTGCTCTCCAACCTCGATTCCAACACCCTGTGTGTCCTCATCGTACTTGATCTCTCGACTGCCTTTGATACAGTAAACCATGCCATCCTGCTCAACCATCTCCGTAATAAACTGGGTATCACCGATCAGGCCCTGGCTTGCCTGACCTCTTTCCTTTCTGATCGACCCTCCCAGGTCCAACTTGGGTTCTTCCTCTCCTATCTCTACCTGTGGTTTTCCCAAGGGTCTAACCTCTCTCCCTGGCTGTTCAACAAATACCTGGTACTTCTTGCCCACCGCAATGCTGCTCTCTGCCCCAACCTTCAGTGCAACGCGAACACTCAACTCATTTTCAGGCTCCCTTCCGCCACCTCTTCTACTTCTCTCATCTCTGTCTGTCTGCCATCCAGGAGTGGTGTGCCACCAATGATCTCTGCCTTAATGCCAGTAAGACTGAGATTCTCCTCATCGGCACACCTGCTCCCTCGTTTCCTGTCACTCTCTGGCCGGAATCTCTTGGCCCTCTTCCTACTCCCACCTGTGAGGCTAAAAACCTGGGGGTCATCTTCGACTCCACACTGTCCTTCTCTCCTCACATCTCTGACGTCTCTAAGAAGTCACACTACCAGCTGCACCTCCTCAGAGGTATTCTTCCTTTCCTCTCCTTCCCCCAGAAGCTCACTGTATCCAGAGCTCTGGTTCTCTCTAGGCTGGACCACTGCAACAGCCTTTTTCTAAATCTGCCTGCCTCTACTCTCCGACCTCTGCAACTAATCCAAAACAGGACTGCAAGACTTGTCCTTGGCCTCAAGCCCAGGGATCGTATCTCTCCATGACGGAAATCTCTGCACTGGCTCCCAGTGGCGGCGAGGATTAAGTTCAAAACCCTCTGCAGTGTCCACAAGGCCTTCTGGGGCCTGGGACCTCAATACGTTCAACTCTCTCTTCCTAAATATCTTCCTTCTCGAGCACTTAGCTCATCCACCTCCAACTCCTTCAGGGTCAGTCGCTTCTCCAAGCAGCGAGCTGGTGGTAGATCTCTTTCTTCTGCTGGGGCATCTCTCTGGAACAGCCTCCCTGCCTCCCTGAAACTTGAGAACCATCCCCGGTTGCAGAAGCACCTCAAGACCTTCCTCTTTGCTTCTGCTTTCTCTCCTTCTCTCCCCTGCTGATCTCCTGGCTGAATCTGAAACTGCACTGGCTACCTGGCTACCCTCTGATCTCGGGTCCAGGTCCCCTCCCCGCCAGTTGCACACCTGCACTGCCCTTCTGACAATCCTTGCACTGAGGGACTGTTTTCTGTATCCCAAAAGCCCCCTACCAGCACTTGACATCTGATGTCTGCACTTACCCTTGCACTTGCCACCAGCTGCCGCACTTTCCCCTTCCCCCTCTCCCCTGCACGATCTCAATTTCACCTGGCCTAGTAAAATGGTTGTTTCTGTCTTGCCTCGTCGCGCCTTGAAACGCTTGTGTATAGGCGCCTTATAAATGCCATATCATATGTTGGAGTACTTGGGGATGTGGATTGAGTCTGCAATATAAACAGTTATTACTATTTTTAAACTTAAAAAATCAGGATTAAAAAAAAAATGCCCTTTAGGTCACACCAGGATGAGGCAAATGTGTATGGGCGGCATGAGGAAGAGGCAAGACACAGCGTACCTCGTCCAAACAAACATGCTGTGCCTCTAAATAATTAGTTATAATGGTATTTAACTGCTGTGCACAGGTTGTCCTCCATTTAAAAAAAAAGAGATCTCAAACGTGTGATGTTGTCGGCGCATTGTGATGTCATCACGTTGGTGCAGGTGCCTATCTTGGTGACGTCATTTTCATGTTGCAATTGCAAAAGGCTTTAAAGTGATGTGTAAGGCTATGTGTGCCTATGAGTGCCCTCTCTTCTGATCGAAGCTCCACATGTATGAAGAGCATAGATTACAATGTACTCATGTTGCCTCTTCGTCATGCTATGCTGGCAAAAGGGGCCGTGCTGTGTAGCAAACAGGCCCCTGTTTAGGCCCCTATAATAATGATAACCTGGGCTGTGTGTGAAGACATCTGGATGCTGCGCTGAAGATTCTATTCTACATAAAACAGGAGCTCTGTATCCTAGTGTAAATTACATGCTACAGGAACATCGGATGCAGCACTCATCTATTACACTGGGATCCCTGTAATAGTCGGGTGTCATCCTGTGTGTTGACAAGAACAAAAACAAACAGTGCTACGAACATCACTCATCTATTACACTGAGATATCTATAACAAGCGAATGCCATCCGGTGTATTGGCGAAGATATACAGTAATACATGCAGTAATGGATTGTTACGAATCGTGGGAATTCATCCATTCTTCATCCAAGGGGGAGAGCCCCTGCCGTGTGGCTAGGCAGGTGAGCCCGCTCTGCAACACCCTCCCTAGGGGGGGCGAGGCAAGTGGGACCTCAACAGGAAAGATACCCCCTCTGGAGACAAGGACTCCCGTTCTCATGAGGAACTCCCTAGGAAACCTTCCACACATACCACTTCAAGTGAGGTGTGTGAAGAAATTACCAGGATATGCTATTGTCAGCCAGAGACAGTAAATAGCCCTAAAATGGAAAAGGTATTGGTTACTGGGACGAGGATGATGACCCATAGAGGAGAAGAGAACATGACACAAACAGAGAGAAAGGACTGCAGGCCTCCGCCGCGGATGCCGCACCGCTACGTAATATATGAAAGGGGAGGAGACTGGAAATGGAGAGAGTAAGCCCGCGAGTTACGAATTGGCTCACCAGCTTACACGGATGAGAGACCGGACGCAAAGCATCTAGTGGGTGCCAGGAAGCAAACAGCAGAGACAGGCGCACAACGCCTGGGAAGCGACGGCGAGAGAGAGAAACTAAGTCGGATGCACAGCATGCCAATCCAGAGAGAGAGAGAGAGGCGGCAGAGTGGTGGCATGAACGTAACCGCATTGTAGTGAACCGGGCGTCCCTTGAACAATGCCGAGACCGCTCTAATACAACAAACACAAAACCTATCGGTCAGCGAAGCACCAAAAAGCAGTGCTTTGCGACAACATGAAGAGAAAAGAATTGGTAGAACATGAGACGCTGTCGGGGTGATTATCCCGGGGCCGGCAGAGCCGTCTGCGGACCTGCGGGCTGGGGAGGCCCCAACTCCTCCTGTGTCCCCAAAAGGAGTATGAGGCACACACAAAAAGCAAGGCGGTACTGCAGTTTATTATAATAATGGCAGGGATGAGTCTCGGTTCGCATGCATCCGATGGGACTCTGACTCGTAGTGGGGCTTGCAGGCCCTTTTTACGGCAGTATGACACGCTACTCGTGTCACCTGGGAAAGTTACCACAAAACCTATCGCCATTCTGGATTGGTTCCCCGAGTGGTAGTTTTAGTATAGGTAACATATGGAAAGAAATATTAGTGGATGAGGATGGGTCAGGTGGTACGCTTGGGTTGTCCCTTGCAGTTGTTACTTTAGAATTGTTACAGAGGGACCCTTGGCTAAGAGTAATGGCCTCAGTAACAAGCCCCCCTGTATTCTGATTGGTTCTCCCACAAGCACCCAAGCCTGGGACCATCGCCGTTCCCAGCTCGCGGTGTACCTGTCATTAGCAACAATGTGCAACTATGTGTTTGTGCAGACAATGGACAGGTCCGCTCATGGGCTTGTGGACGGGTCTTTCCCATCGCTGTAGGTGCCAATCTTGCTGCTTCGTTGTTGCAGGCTGTGTCCCAGATGTGGGACCCTGACAGCTTTCTGTCTCGTGAGCTTGGCACCTTGTCAGTTCGGCTTGGTCACGTGTGGAGAGACCGTAGCTGGAGCAGAATTATGAGCATTAGATTTGTATTTTGTCTCTGAGGGCTTGGCACTTACAGGTGTAACCTTGGCGCTGGGCTCGCGACATGCGAGTTGCAACATCGTGGCCTTGGCTGTGAGCTCTCACTGGGGGCTCGTCCCGCATGGTCAGCACTTGTACTCTTGTTCTGAGAGGATTTTCATTGCGAGTCTCCTGCCTGGCGACTCTTGCTTGCGGCCTACTCAGGCCTAGTCCATGGGCGGCGGTACATAATCCACAGCATGGAGATCGCGGGGCGACAGAGTGTCACACGCAGCATTAGATATACATGGTGGTGTCGTCATAGGGATGGGTGGCGGAAGAATCATCAGCAAGCATGTACACGAGCTCTTCGGCGTCTTGCGTTTCTGCGGTGCTGAAAAAAGGCCTATGTAAAAAATAACAACGATGCATGTCATTGGGTGTGTCAGTCACCTACGTCATGGCACTGAGTATGTTCTCCGTGTAAGTTGGTGTGTGAGTGACCAGTGTGCATTGTGGCACGTGTGTTCTCGTCTGTTGGCTATGTCGTTATGGCATCTCTAACGATGCGGATACTTGTGGCTGTTGTTCTTAGTCGAGCTCATCCATGTCGCAGGCGTCGGCTTGAGCTTGGCGTGCTGGTGGGCATGCTCCTCTTATGTGTACGTTTCTGAACCAGGGTATTTTATCATCTGGTAAATAGACTAACTCGTCTTGTGGGGGGTGCCTGGTCCATGATCCTCAAGGCCATGGTCTGGATGAGTTTGGGGGGGAGGGTCTTGTCCCATTCTCCCACTTCAACGCCAACCTGACAAACCAGAGAGAAGAACTCATACGCCCCATAAACAAGGTGACATTATCCCTACCAACTACAAGTAACTGGGGCAAACGGGAGACCCGGGAGGGGGACGAAAGATCATTATCACAATGCTGATACTCGTCCTAGTCAGCATGAGAGCTGGACTCACAGAGAAATTAATGAGAATCATTAATGGAATGCTCGTATTTGTCCTAGTCACAATAAGAGCTTGACTCAAAGAGAAGTGAATGAGGATCGTTACTGGAGTGCTCATACTCGTCCCAGTCCAGATAAGAGCTTGACACGCAAAGAAGCAAGTGAGAATCATTATTTGAATGCTCATACACGTCCTGGTCAAGATAAGATATTGACTTACAGAGAAGTGAAGGAGAATTATTACTAGAGTACTCACAGTAGTCTTGTCGGGGAGAACAAATTAACATACTGCAATGCAAAGGATTGCATGTCCAACCATGTTGGGTTGTGGATACTGATGTCAGGCAAGATTTGATTGATTGGTTATTTATAACGCTATTAATACCCAGAGGTTTCTAAGCGTGGACCCAGGGATCAAACTTGTGTTGCTCCGTGTCGTCTTCCTTCCAAGGCAAGCGTGTTGCTGCTGAGCTATCCTTCTGGGAAAGATAAAAGAGATTTAACAAAAGAGGAACAACAGAACAGAAAAGAAAAGCCTGATGGCAAGGCTAAAATAGAAGAAAAGTATAAAGATCTGTTTCAGAGAGAAATGAAAGATTGTGCATTTTATACCAAGAACCAGAAAGAACTAGAACCTTGTTGTAAAAGAGAGGAGACACAGAAGTTAAACAATTCACTGAAGGAACTGTATGAGTTGATAGAAATGGTCACAAAGAACTATTTGAAGATATTTTATTGAACCGAACCACGTGAAAAACAAGACATCAGGAGAAGGGTGTCCTTCTCCTGTCTTTTGTTATTATAATAGTTGTATGGTCACAAAGGGTTAGTGCGGACAGTGGACAGATCCTATTAAGACTTGTTCATTGACAACTGACGAGCAACTTAGTTCCTTTTGTTAGGTGGGCATACCCCATAGCAGAGGGAAAGATAGGCATTTACCCTTCCGGGTGCCCTCCGTGCCTGTTCGGCCCATATACATTTTAGGATGGCTTTGAAAACGTTGCTATTCTAGCTCTCTCTTCTCTTTTGATACTTGTTGCGTTCAGTCATAGGGTCAGGTTGCCTTTGGGTGTTGGTTGTGCTGTACCTCAGTAGGAAAGACTTTAACATAACATAACATAGTTATAACTAGGAAAGATACATATTACACCAATGATTTTTATTGAGTTAGCATGTTGCAGGAAAATGCAAACAGTAAACAAGTGCTCTCTTAAATGCTGATGATAACGCAATGATATGCTGTGTTCAGACATTCTAGCTTGATGAAAACAACAAAGACAGACAGGGAGCGACAATCACTGTCTCATTGGACGGTGCCACTGGAGATTCTTGGAACTAGACATGAAACTATATTACCATTGATTCTGTCTGGAATGCTTACTATAGATCTTCTCAATTCATTGAACTTTGTCTGCCCCGAACGGAGCAGTAGAGAGGTGCAAGGCTAAAATATATAGCTACCGTACCCAAATACAAATCAGGATAAAACATTAGATGTTAAAAAACACAAATGAATACAGTTTAAACAAATCAAATCATGAAAAGGCTAGTGTGACAATAAAACTAAGGGAAGGGTAGATTAAACAAATGTGTGTTTTAAGACTATAAACTCTAGCGAGAAATGTAATAATTGAACATGGATAGGTAAGGAACGTCAAGCTCGAGAAGCTGCCGTCGTTGGTTTGCGTTAACTCAGCAAGTGCTTTGATCCACAACTCTGGATGCAGGACAATATTTGAATCTTCAGGCTTGTCTGTGTGATATTTCCCAAAGTGGTCAGATTGATTTTTTTCTGATCGAGTGCACCTTTTGGGAGTTGTATGTATGTATGTAGGTTTGCATGTAAGGGATTTATGAAGCATAATCTTATCTTGAAAGCAATTGAGCACTGTAGATAGGGGACACACTCAAGGGGATACAAGTAAGGATGCAGGGGTAGCAGAAGAGCTGGGGGGGTTGGAGGAGCTCTAGAGGGGGAGGATCAGGGATGACTGGAGTGATCAGTGTTTGACCAGATGTTCTTTGAAGAGTAGGGTTTTCAGGTCCTTCCCGAAGTGTAGGATGGAGGGGTCAATCTTATACACCCGAAGGAGCTTCTACTTCTTCATCAATCATTTGCTTAAGGGGCATGTGCTTATGTCCCTTTTCCTTTGCAAATTTCTACAAAGTTGACTAGAGTAATTTTTCATGTTCCTGGGAAGCCAACTTTCTTCCTTCATCAGTTTGCTCCAGAAGTTGGATCCTTATACCTTCCCATGTTTTCCAAGAAAATGTTTAATCATTTAACACAATATGTGAGTTGTCCTATTGTTGAGCAGGAACTAATGTTTGGACAGGATTATTATAATGTATTTTTTATAACACGCCCACAGGGTGGACCTGGGATTCAAACCTGTATTGCTCTTCATCATCTTGCCACCGAGCTATACTACCCATGCCAAAAGAACCAGGACATTCACCAACATGCTATTTTCTGGGGAGGGTGAAATTTCCTGTAAAACAGAGAACTCTATAGAAACTCTACAGCATCTGTTGGTAAATTGCTCTGAATTATCCAGGACACCAGAAATAAACTTTTCACATCTTTTGAAGGACTTCAGATTGATTCATCCGGGCTGCGTCTGGCAACATATTTTTACAGAGAAATCCTTTAAATGGTCTTTGGATGCCATAGGTTTTATGAAAGAGATTTTAACACCCAGTTAAGAATGCCTTTTGGAGAGATTTCTATTAGATTTGTATTGATCAATTTGGGGGAAGTATTTTTACATTATTCTTTACAGGTTATTTTTAACCTCTGATTTTTATATATTCAGAAGATAAATTAGAAGGTTTTCCAAGATTTTCTGGTGTTGTACCGGTAACTTGGAAAGTGAGTTTTTACATGTGTGTAATAGGTTTCAAGAGGAAGTCTAAACATATTTTAAATTTTCCTTGTAACATGCTCTTTTATGTGATGTTCTTTGTATGTATATGTGAAAAGTTCCACGAGAACTTTAACACATAAAAAAAAGAAATAACCAAACACCCACACGCTGTGTATCCTTCCTCACATGCCATCTTCTTCCGGTCTGTACTCCAATGCTACAGTATTGGTTTATAGGTGGAGCATAAACACTACCTATTAGCCAAAGCTAAGGAGGTATTCTTTTTCAGATAGACTTGTGTTTTGTGGAAGGGTTCCTACTGTTGAATGTGGCACTGCCAGATACCTCTACAGGGTCTTTGAAGAACATGCTAATTATCTATCAACATAGTGCAGGATAAAGAGGCTCTTTGACATGTATTCATTCATTCATTTTGTTATTTGTTATACTGCCTTTCACCGTAATTATGGTCCCAGTGCGCTTTTGATTGAACGCCCTTGGAGTGACCAGAGTCCAAAGATTAGGAGAATTTGGGAGGTGCTATTATGCGTGTGTTGTTTTCAGCAATTAAAATTATTCGAGGGTACCCCATTTATTTGGTGAGCCCTTGCTCAATGATGCATAATTATTCCATTGCAGCGAGCTATTGACTGGTTTTCAATCTCCCAGATCCCCACTCGTCTGTGACATTCAGCCCTCTTTCATGGCAGCGGTCAGTGATGATCAATAGGCCGCTGTGGTCCCTACGGAGAGCTGAGTGCAACTTTCATTCGCCGCCTCACTCTCGTCTCATCAACATGGCTGCCAGGCAGTTTAGTGCAGTGAAGTGTGGCGAGGCAGCCATGCACAAAGGACTGGTGAGTTCAAGCATGGGTGGTTTCTCAGGACCCCCGCCACTTTTGAAAGGCTGGAGATGCTGTCTCACCAGGGTAACACGTTTTCAGGCTTTTTTTTTTACAACCCTGAAACATATGGGGCAACATTATGAAAAATGGCGGTAAAAGTGTTGTGGTCATAGAATTATGAATGAATGAAAACCCAGCAAACCTTATCTGGGATAATGGACTGGGAACCAAAAGAGGTGCTTTGGGAATATTTGGAAATAAAATAGGGTACCACACAAAAGGGGCCCAAGCTGCAGAGGCCTAGAAGGAAATCTCTTTAGTTCCCTATAGGCCAGTCCACCCCTGGGCGAACCCCAGTGTTCACACAGCTAAAACCTCTAAGCCAATTAGAGGAACCAACACACAAATATATCAGAGCATTCACAGCAATAATGATGCTTGTATTGTCTCGGGAGGATAGCTCAGGGGCAACGTGCTCGCCTTGGAAGCAAAATGACATGGAGCAATATAGGTTCGATCACCGGGTCTACGCTTAGAAACCTCTGGGTATTAAGCGCGTTATAAATAACCAATTACAAGAAAAGAAATCCTCAATGGTCTTCATTAATTGCAGAGACAGACAAAAATCCAATGTACATTTGTGTGTCGTTTTATAAAGCGCACTATCACCAAAAAGATATCATAGCTCTATAGCGCAGGTGTCCTATAGGTCCATCAGCAGCATTAGCCTAAGGCAGGCTGAATAGATATGTTTTAAGAGTTTTACGAAAGGTTAGTTGGGCAGGTTTCATCGGAAGCGGATGAGCAAGGGAATTCCATTTTTTTGCCACCAGCGCTGTAAAAATGCATCCTCCAATTCGTTCTCTGTGACATTTGGAAATGACTACCAACTTACCCAGGCTTCATCTTAAATTTACCAGCGAGGGGGGCCGCTGAAGACTCTTATTCACAATGCAGAGGCTTTTAAAGGCAACAAGTCTGTGTACTGGTAGCCAATGCAGTGTGCGCAGTGCAGACATGACCATCTATTATGGACAGGTCATCCTTCATCTTGCTAGCTCGTCAAAACAATAATAAAATGGCCGTCGTGGTATACAGCGTTTATATCGAATCCTTTATAGATAATCCTCACATATCGAATCTTTTATCTTGAAGACCTTTATAGTGAATGTATTTAGGGTGGGGTAAAGGGTTACATTTTTTGGGAAAACGGTCGGGATGGGTTTTTGGGAAATGGGGGCTTTAGGGGGAACCCCCGCAAAAAAAATACATTCACTATAAAGGTTTTCAGGATAAAAGATTCGATATCAGGGCATTCGTTATACATTACCTCGATATAAAGACATTTAACCGGGCGTCCCATGCTATGAGCAATGGAGTATCTGGCTTTGTAAATGACTGGTGGGAAGTACTCTCATTTCTCCAGTGGGGCCTGCAGTGCCTGAAACTCGTGGAACTGTGTCTCCGGAGAGAGGTGCAGACCCTAGAGCATGGGGTCTTCAAACCGAGGGGCTGGCCCATAGTGGGGCCTGAAGGACGTCCAAGGGGGGGCTCGGGGCCCCTCAAAAACGGAGTATGGTGACTGTTTTTAATAGGAAATATAATCAGACATGGCATCTGGGGGGGTCCGGACACAAGATGTGTACTCCAGAGGGGGACTCGGCAACTATATTTCTACTCAAGGGGGGCTTAGCATAAAAAGGTTTGAATACCACTGCCCGAGAGACTGTTGAACCCAGAGGTCTAGTCAGGAGGAGGGATGGGGAGGGGGAGAGGGAGATGAGCAGTTTGAATTTTGTATCATTGTTTATGCCTTAAAGATGCGTGTTATTTGCTCTTCGAAAACGAATAAAAAAAAGAATAATTTTAAAACAATAATGAAAGGCAGGAAAAGAAAATGACTTCATTACTGTCCCAGCTGACACACATTAAAAATCTACAAGAAGAAGAAATCCCAAACTAAGTGAACATAGGCAGCAGTCAGTAATATGCAAACTACATTCCCTCTACACACATCACGCCAAAGAGTAAACCAGCAACAACCCCATGAGCTGTCTGTGGCTAAAACTGATTAAAAATGAAACATTATTCCCGAGGGTCCTAAGATATAACCCCCACTTTTGCCACACCACCACACTGCGAGTTTGGAGGTACATTTGGAAAAAATACATCTAGCACTTGACTGGAGGCCTACAGTTTACCACTGAAAACTAGAGTAATTACTGCCGGCGGTTTTAGTAGTGGCGGTTATTCTTCCAAACCACAATAGGACTCCACGATGGGGCACCCACACCCCCACCTCAGAACCTAACAGATTTAATGCCCGCTCTGCAGTGGTAATCTGGAGCTAACGGAAAAAGAGTTTGCTGGATCTACCACTGGTAAAGAAGCCGAGGGATTTTAATGCAATTTTCTATCATAAAGGAAGTATTCATTTATTTGTTCTATATGTAGATCTTACAGGTCACAGAGGCAGCTGAGAACAACCACCAACCACCACCACAATCCCCTCGAAGCACAATCTGCTTTGCAACACAACTTCGTAAAGCCTACACAAGTTGGATAGGCCAATCCTGATGCACAAAGCAGATTCCTCCAAATCCTTCTTGACATGCACTGCGGTACAACTTCAGAGCACTCACGCTAAAGAAATGCCTCTCAGATCACTCTCAGCCCTATGCTGTCAGCCACCCTGGGCAGGGTTATACTGGCCATATCGGTCCATCGGCCACTGGCCGATGACCTTTGGTACCTGGGGGGGGGGCGTTTTTTTTTATTATCAGCTTTTTTTTGTTTTAATTATCCTTGTTATAAAAATGTAGTTTTAGTATTGACATGAAATACTACAATTATTTGGCATGACATAATCAGGGTCGGATAGGCCTATCAGCCCGTGGCTGGGTTGAAATCATTTGGAGGCGGGTGTCGGGTAAGGGGCCAGTTTCAAGCCCACGCCTGGGCCAGCCACACGCTGGCTCAGGGCTGTCTGCAGGCCCTGCCTACTCTGATCTGCAATGAATGATCAGGGCCTGCAAGCAGTGAGTTGGCACGAAACACCATGGCGCAAGCCGCCACTTTGCAAGTGAAGGAAGTGTTACTTTTTTACAAAACACTGGGAGCGGGCCGGGCCGAGGTCAGCCCGGCCTGCTCCCAGTGTTTTGTAAAAAAGTAACACATCCTGCAACTGCTCGCAACTGCACGCCCCAACGCCTATAATAACCTGTCTCACTGCACAGGTCCCTTCAGTGTAAACTCCCCTCCCTTTCCCTGTGCTTCAGAGGATGAATCCCCCTCGCACTTCTTCCCCGCCAACTTCCACGCCGCGCCTCTGGTCTCCTCCCCTGCTCTAAATTTCTGTTCACAATCACGAAAAGGGGAAGTCAAAGCGAGACAGTACGTATTGTCTCTGTTTTCCCTTCCGTTCTAAGTTGAGTTTTACTAGACTGAGGGTCTCTGCTTCAGAGCAGAGGGCAGACCTCCGACATGGACCGTGAGGGTATGTGAGCGGAGGAGGTCTGAGGGTTTATCCGCGTTAGAGCACTCCTTCCATAACAGGGCAGTGTGGGAGGTAGCGGCCTAAGCCTGTGTGTATGCGTGTGTTGTTCTGGGAGGGGCGGGACCATAGAGCTGTAAATTGTGGGGGGACTGTTGCCAACATACATTCAAACAAAAAATCTAACAGCAGGGAACAAGACGAAAAAGCATATTTTCGAGTCCTGTTTTTTTCTGCTGCTTTCACAACCAATGCCTGTTACCTTCTCATTCAATTGGAGGCTGTTTTCCTAATTGGAATCGCAAGGCCTGTTGCAGGTCTGGATTAAGGGGCACTGGCAGTGCTGTGTGGAGTCTTTGTCCTAGAATGGATGTATAGAAGCATACATGACAATATGTCCCATTCCATGCAGAAGTTGCACTTCTGTTGCAAGTGTTTACATATGAGCAAACATTTTCTAGACGCTAGTCCGCTTGGTTTTAACTTTGCATTCGCGGACTTGTAGTCAGGCGCCCTCCCCTCCTTACAAATCCCAGAATCAAGGTTAAAACAAGACCAGGCTAGTATCGACCACATGTAATGGATAATGTTGGCATGCATGTTTTTACTTTGCAATTTGGAACTTGTAGTCTCCCTAAAATCAAGGACTGCAAATACCAGAATGCAAAGTAAAGACAAAAGTGGACTGGTGTAGTATATACCGTGAGTGGAATAGAGTCTGATGACATATGTGCTAAAGGTCAGGTTTGAGGTGCACTGACAGATGTGTGTGTGGTCTGGGTCACAGAACTGGATTAGTGGGGGTGCTGTAGCCTGCAGATCATGGCTGAGGTGTATTCACAGAGCTCTGTGCAGGTCCTAGTATTGGAATAGCATGACTTAATGCCAGGCAGTATTGGGATGCATTGGTACTGGCAGCGTTTTGTGTTGCGTTTATTCACATACATATTAGATGAGTCATTGTTCTGTGGACTGTGTAATTTTCAGTGCTGAAACAGCATAGGTACAGTTCAGGAGTGTGGTGCATTTCAGAAGCTGTACGTGGCCCTTGTGATAGTGCTCTAAGTCAGAATGTAGGGCATTTGCAGAAATGTGTGTGGATACCAGTACCTATGCTATGCCCACATTTTCTGATTTACACTGATTTTATGAGCACTCACATTCACACCACAAAAATCTATGCAATGCGCCGGGCCTACCTCCACTGCTGTGCTTTCTTTTGGATATTGTTGAACATGATTGCATTTAATAACTGTTCTTAAGCAATAGTTGGCATCACACGTGTGTGCTTACTTGCTTAAATCTGTTGTCAGAAGGGCAACGCATATATAGGCTTACAGCTGCTTATTTTGATCCAGGCGGAGGGGTACTTCATGAATCGAGGGACTTTCGTGCCTTTTCAGCACGGAGCTGGGTGCAGTGGTAAAGTATGCATCCATCTCCACCCAAATCCTCCGTGCAGCAAATGTGCATGTATTTCAGCCTTCATGGATTTTATTGCGGGTGGTGATGCTCGAGTCACAACTGAATACCCACTGGTTTGTTTTTTGCACTTGAAAAATAGGCATATTCCGTAAGGAAGTTTATCCATGCCACCTGCTATTCACATTTCTTGCAAGCAACATTTACCATTTGTTTTGTTATTGGATGCAGATACGTTATGGAAACCAGGGCCATTTCCATGTGTATAGTTACACCTGTTGTGTGCTGGATGTGTGGTGACACAGGCCAGCAATTGGGGGTTGGATTGCCCTTTTCTACAGGGCACTGGTCAGATCCATGACATTGCTCCTGAAGTCTGTCTCAATCCCCCACTCCATTTCTCTTATCAGTGGAACGAATCGTGTATAGATTAGTTTTGGGCTAATTCTGCCGGTTGGTGCCTCAGAATATCAATACCTTTGCTCATTTTACTATAGCTGATATGATAGCACAGTGGGTTGAGTGATTGCTGCTGCGATGAGTGTGAGATCTGCAGGTTGCAGGTTCGAACCATCTCAGCCTTTCATCCTTCTGAGGTCGATAAATGAGTACCAACACAGGTTGGGAGATGTTGTATGCATATTTGTTCTATAAAAAAAAAGCGCTTACGGGTAAGTGCTATACAATAACATATTATCATTTGGCCTTGGACGTCTGCTTGCATTCACAGTAATTTGACAATATGGATCCATTAATGATACATATGGTGATCCATTCTTGTATGAAATGGATATCACATTAGTGAAATCATAACCATATTTTTCGTAGTGTACTTAGGAACAATGCTATTTGAGGCCACTTCCTGTTTTGTCAAGGGGTGAAAGGTCGTGTTCATGCCACTCCTGCACCTCGGAACTGTGGACCCTGTCACAGAACTGTATGCAACGTTATGTTATTTTATGAGTTGTGTTGTAATGTACCAGACACACTCACCCTCCATAAGTAGCATTCTCTGTAAAGTCGTGAATTGACGCGATTCACAGTTAGATGATGGTTTGAGGGCTCCTTTTTTTAAGCTGAGGAGTGGGCCACTTTTTTGAAGCTAGGGACGGGCCACTTTTTTTTAGGTGTCCGGGCCTATTTCTTGTCCCAGTCTGACCCTGACACTGGGCTCATTTCCACCCACCTAACAAGATCCCTGCCCTCCAAAGGGTTCAGTGTAGCACCCTTCTGCAACCAGTCATCACTCCAGAATGTGGGCAAGATAGCTCAGCGGGTGGAGCACTCGCTACAAGACCCATACCCTCCAAAGGGTTCAGTGTAGCACCCTTCTGCAACCAGTGATCACTGCAGAGTGTGGGCAAGATAGCTCAGCCGGTGGAGCACTCGCTACATGACCCATGCCCTCCAAAGCGTTTAGTCTAGCACCCTTCTGCAACCAGTGATCACTGCAGAGTGTGGGCAAGATAGCTCGGCCGGTGGAGCACTTGCTACAAGACCCATGGTGAAGCACTCGCTACAAGACCCATGCCTTCCAAAGGGTTCAGTGTAACACCTTCCTGCAACCAGTCATCACTCCAGGGTGTGGGCAAGATAGCTCAGCGGGTGAAGAACCCATTACAAGACCCCTTCCTTCCAAAGGGTTCAGTGTAACACCCTCCTGCAACCAGTCATCACTCCAGGGTGTGGGCAAGATAGCTCTGCGGGTGGAGCACTCGCTACAAGACCCCTGCCTTCCAAAGGGTTCAGTGTAACACCCTCCTGCAACCAGTCATCACTCCAGGGTGTGGGCAAGATAGCTCTGCGGGTGGAGCACTCGCTACAAGACCCATGCCCTCCTAAGGGTTCAGTGTAACACCCTCCTGCAACCAGTCATCACTCCAGAGTGTGGGCAAGATAGCTCAGCGGGTGGAGCACTCGCTACAAGACCCATGCCCTCCTACGGGTTCAGTGTAACACCCTCCTGCAACCAGTCATCACTCCAAAGTGTGGGCAAGACAGCTCAGCAGGTGAATCACTCGCTACAAGACCCATGCGCTCCTATGGGTTCCGTGTAACACCCTCCTGCAATCAGTCATCACTCCAGAGTGTGGGCAAGATAGCTCAGCGGGTGGAGCACTCGCTACAAGACCCATGCCCTCCAAAGGGTTCAGTGTAGCACCCTCCTGCAACCAGTCATCACTCCAGGGTGTGGGCAAGATAGCTCTGCGGGTGGAGCACTCGCTACAAGACCCATGCCCTCCAAAGGGTTCAGTGTAGCACCCTCCTGCAACCAGTGATCACTCCAGGGTGTGGGCAAGATAGCTCTGCGGGTGGAGCACTCGCTACAAGACCCATGCCCTCCTATGGGTTCAGTGTAACACCCTCCTGCAACCAGTCATCACTCCAGGGTCTGGGCAAGATAGCTCAGGGGGCGGAGCAGTCGTTGTTGTAATCTGTGTTTGATCTGCAGGTCGCAGGTTCAAATGCCGGCAAAGTCAACTCTGCCTTTCATCCTTCTATCGATAATGTGAGTATCAATTTCGAATGGGTAATAATAATGGATGTAAATATGTTCTATGTAAAGTGCTTTGGTTAAAAGCTCTATATCAGTGGCACATTCTAATTATCATCACTCTTCAAAACATTGCTGCGGCCGAGTGTTTACAGTAACATTCACCTGTTAATGTGCTAATTGTTTGCTACTCCCCCACACATGCATCGTGGTTACTCATTCTTGGAATACGCATCCTTTGATTATTCGGATATTAAATGTAACTGATCATTAACCAAATTTCAGAGGGTCACTAATGTTGGGGGGGTGGTGTAGCAATCAAAACTACTTAGTAACGTGTACACAGAGCTAGTGACTGAACATTAGAAATGGGACTCAGTAATAAACCACGCAGCCCGTCCCAGGGATAGTGGGTGTCATATTGTGTTACCTTCTTTGGACTAACAATAAAAGAAATGTCCAAGATGACATTCTACTGTGAGGGAGAAAATCCTGTCTTGCCAGTGTGAGAAACTGTGTGCTGTGAAAGACGTGGGAGAGATTTGCAAGTCCCCACTCAGCAGATGGCCAATGGGGTATTGGGCCACGCTTTGCGGAGGCTGGCCACTACATAGAGTGGCGAGGAGTTCATATTTACACCCACTCTCCCAATTGACAAATTTACACACATCTTTTAAAATGTCTCTAGTCTTCTTGGCACCGGGGTGAGTCACCAAGCTGTTGTCACCAACCCAAGACTTTGCACTTAACTAAAAGTTACAATATTTAAGGTTTGGGGAAACCATGGAAACAAACTGTGCGGTTAAGCAAAGAATGTGACAGACTGAAATTAGATTAACATTTGGTCAACTCATTTTGATCAAGTCAACTAACTACATATATAAAGAAAGTCACACAAAGCATGTGCAATAACATCAAACTTTCAACAGTCAAATAAAGTAGGTAACTTGGTACAGCATATATATATATATATATATACATATGTATATATATATATATATATATATATATATATATATATTGTTCTCTGTGGCACCGCGCAGGCATATGCCCTTCACCAAATATCACTCACCCCCTGCACTCACTTCACATCTTCACATTTATTTATTTATTTATTTATTTACATTTATATAGCGCACAAGCAGCCCAGGGGCATTGAGGCGCTGTTACTTGCAATGAACTTAGTTACATGGTACAAGTAAGATAGCGGATGACGTAATGTTGTTACAAGTATTGCTTTTGATCATATGATACAATATACATGGGGTAATCGTGCTAGTATGTCTAGCCTTAAGTGAACATTGATATTGCAATATGCAGAGATCCATAAAGAAATCTTGAATCCCATGGGAATCTCGCAAGATTGCGCCAAAATGTTGCAAGGCGCGTGCAGCGCGTCCAGAAACAAAAAAGGGGCTACATGAATCGAAGAGTTAAGGCGGGTAATGGGAGAGGGTCAGGGAGTTAAAACCCAAGGGAGGGAGTGGGAGAGTGCAGGAAAAGAAGAGGACGACACATGGTGATTGGCAGGGTGGGTTTTCAATGTTCCGAGCATTTTCCTGTTGCCGCTGAAATCAGCAATCGTTAGGTTACCGTGGCAACGGGCAGGCTACGTATTATCACAGGGAAAGGATATAATCAATTGGACCACTGAGACTTATTGATAGTCTTTAAAACCTGCAGTTTGGATCAGAACTTCTAGGCGGGGGATAAGGGTACATTTTGATAAAAAGGCAACATTTACAGTGGGCATGGTTAGCGGGCCACTGATATAGGGCGAAGGCCAGTGGACCGTGAGGCGGCTAGCCATGGACTTAGGTTATAGGTAGGGGGATCTGGTAGGTAGTAGGGAGGGTGGCATGGACTTTGGCCGAGAGGACGGGGCCACTTGCCTTGGCATAAAACCATGGCATAAGACCATAATCAGTGGCCTTCTCTCTTTTAAAATCACCGAAGCCAGGGCTAGTGGGCCACAAAGAAAGTATAGTAAAACAAAGCAATTTAAATTCAATGAAAAAACTTGAGTTAAAAGAGAGTTAAGGGGCTCAGATTTATCGCAACAAAACCCACGAAATTCAGCGCATTTGGGAAGTGCTGATCATTTTTGCTCAGCGTCCACCCGTTGCAAAGTCCATGCGTACATGCATACATCATGCCACAAAAGGGATTTGCAATGAGACATCAAAGGGGTGCGCCGAGCTCATCACTCCCCACTCCCACCCCGAATTGCAAGGGTTTTGTTGCGATAAATCCAATCACTGTAACTCTTTTTCACCTAAAGTTTTTTTACTGAGTAAAAATATATATTTATTTAAGTTAACAATTGTGTGTGTGCATATATATATATATATAAATTCTGTTGTATTAACAACGAGAGATGAGGAGTACTCTTCAGCATCACCACAATGCGTAGTAACCAGGAATCAGAGTCCACAAAAGTAGCAAAGCAACATCATTTTAAACGTGCATCGTGCACATTTTAAAAGCCATGAACATATAAAATTCCCACAGGCAAGAATTGCTGAAAATTCAGCAGCAAAACATTTCGCGACTAACATGTCGCTTTATCATTGTTGTAACTCTTTTTCCCCTAAAGTTTTTTTTTACTGAATATAAATGTATATTTATTTAAGTAAACAAATGTGTGTGTGCATATATATTTGCAGAATAGTCCATTTGAGCCAAGTCACACATTCCACAACGCCACCTAGTAGCCATCGCTAGAACTTCACCTCCAGTTCCGTGGCAAGTGGTGTGTGCAGAACCCTGGTGCCACTGAAAAATAGAGTAGAAAGAAGTGACTTGCACTGTGCGCTTGGCCAATGCAGTTCTAGTCAGTCTTAAGGTAAAATGTCCATAGAATTAATATTCCAAAATCTTAAAGAGATGTGTATGAATTTTAATCTCTGGTAGTATCTCTGGCATAGAAAAAGCCAACACGTGTTTCCACAATGTGTCTTTCTCAAGGATAGTGTGTTCCGTTTCTTGTTTGTTTGAGTTTAAAATAGTTTGTTAATTTCTTTAAGCCTGAAGCAGTCACCCTCGTTGGAATATTCAGAAAAAGAGGTGTCCTTCAAGGATTTGCCTCAAGAAGTGGCCCGCATGCTAGTTGCAACTAGAATGTGGCCGCTGAGATGAAGAAGATCATATTCTACCCAAGGGAGAGTTCTGAGATAGATACTGAGATGAGGAGGAGGAATGGAACCATGAAGATTACTCTTAAAAACCATAATGAGCGGTCTAGTGGTTGTCGGCTACTCATTGGTTCAAATAGAGTAGAAAAGGAGGAAAAACCCAGTAAGCAGTTGTCAAGCCTTCCCTGGAGGACCAAGGAGCAGAAATCCTGTGCTGTAACAGTAGAGGCGTGGACCACTGTAACACCAAGAGAGAGGGGAGGGAACCTTGAGCCTCTGCAGTCTTTTGAGGAACTGAGGGAAGCTGGAAGCTAAGCTCAGCTGGAACACTGGTGAGAGAGAAGGATCCTCCGGGGAGAAACTGTGTGTGCCATGCACTGGGCTACCAGATGAGAGCTCAATGGGAAGCTGTAAAGAGAGAGAAAGGAGAACGCGAACCTAGTCCATGCTGGAAGGGCTGCTTGCCCTGCTGCTGAAATGAGTCTCTAGGCAACCCAGGCCCCGGCGAAGCATCGGTGAGGAGAGCAGTGCACTTGGGTAGAGTGAAAAATCTGCAGAGCCGCTGCAGATCCAGCCTCGCACTCAAACACAACTAGGGCCTCAAAGACCAACGCAACTGCTCAGTAAATGCTGATACCTACAACAAAGAAGTTAACAGGTATGCCGTTTCCCAGAGAGGCTTTGGATGTCTGCAGAAGCGAATGGAGTAAAAGATACAGTGGAATAAGTGGGTCTGGGACTTCCAACTCTTTGAAAGTCAAGAAGTAAGAAGTGGGTGTGCGACCCTGAAGAGTAAGAGTGTCTGGGACAGAGAATAACTCTTTGAAAATCAAAGGGTAAGAAGGTCTGGGATCTTGAGAGCAACTGAGAGAGAAGACCTGTTTGAAAGTCAAAGAGTAAGAGGGCCTGGGACCTTGAGAGCAACCGAGAGTGAACAGCTCTTTGAATGGCAGAGTAAGAGGGCCTGGGACCCTGAGAGTAGCCTAGATGAAGACCACTTTGAAAGTCAAAGAGTAAGAAGGCCTGGGACCCTGAGAGCAACCAAGAGAGAACACTTCTTTGAAAGTCAACGAGTAAGAGGGTCTGGGATCCCAAGAACAGTTGAGGGAGAAGAGTATCGTATTTTTGACAGGAGAGTGAACCAAACAGATATGACAGCGAAGTAGGAGTTTTGGACCCGTACCCATATGAGAAACCAAGAATAAGAGCGCCTCATGCCCTAATTGAAGAGAGGGCGAATGAGAGGAGGTAGCATGCTTGCTTGGCAGGAGAGTACACCAAGATGTTCATATCTTTGTGAGTCTGGGACCCGCACCCACACAAGAAGGTGAAATAGGGCAAGGACCCTGGAAGTGAAAAGGACATAGCCCTATGCTTGGTAAAGAAGTGTGCCAGGCTGATGGGTGAAAAGAATGGTAAAGTTAAGAAGAGGAATATCCTTGTGGATTACCTAGTGACATTTATCTAAAAGGATATGGGGCTCAGAAGCCCAAAAGTAAGGAAAGTATAAGAAATCTAGGGGAAATGGACACAACCCTGACCTTGGAGTCCTACGCTTATGAACATTGTTTATTTCATCACCTTTTTGGCTGAGAATGTTTATGTTTGTTTGAACTACCATGAACACTTCACTTTGGGAAGAGACCATCTTGCACCATTGGTTTAAGTTATTAGGGTTAGGGACAGAAGTGGGTTTTTGAGACACGACAGAGACAGACTTGCTACCTTTGGACATTCTGACAATTTCAAATGTTTTCTTTGAGACATTAGGGATAGAGAGGCCTTGTTCCAACCCGGTCTTGTTTTTTATAAAAGTCGATAGCCAGAAGTATGCCACCATTGTGCCCAAGCCTTACTTTGGCATCCTTGAAATACCCTCACTGCCTTGCTGATGTGGCTCAGAATTGGAGGGGAGTGAATCTATGTGATTACTGCGCATCCATTACTGCGCAGTTGAAAGTGTTGCATCCATTTCACCAAATCTATGTGAAAATAAATGCGGGTGGAGACCCCCTGCCCCTGCAGCCCTCCTTCACTTCACCCACTTTAATAAATACCATAACCCACCTCCTCTATATTTTCGCATAGATTCATTGTAATCTATGCAGCACTTTCACCTGCACAGTAATGGTATGGGCAGTAAACGGATGGTACTGAGGTGAACTTCCAGCGATGGCTACTAGGTGGCGTTGTGGAGTGTGTGACTTGGCTCTAATGAACTATTCTACCTTCACATTTCTGGTAAAAGGGTTTTTTCCAAGTCTTTTTAAATGTCTGTGTACTGTTTGATCAGAAAGCTGCTTTTACTTCGCTGGAACGTTCGTTTTTATCTACTTCTACTGACCTGCACTGCGAGCTGAGACGGGGCTCTTGCTGTTGCAGGCACTCGCACAGCGTTCTGAGGAGGCGGGGCCTGTGCTGATCACGTGACCTATCACATGACACATTACAGCTAGAAAAGGCACTGCCATCCGCCCGAGCGGCTTGTACTGTTTGGATCAGAAAGCTGCTTTTACTTCGCTGGAACGTTTGTTTTTATCTACTTCTACTGACCTGCACTGCGAGCTGAGACAGGGCTCTTGCAGGTGCAGGCACTCGCACAGCGTTCTGAGGAGGCGGGGCCTGTGCTGATCACGTGACCTATCACGTGACACATTCCAGCTAGAAAAGGCACTGCCATCCACCCTTGCGGCGATAAGCCCGGTGGAGTCAAGCCCTCTGGCTGTTAGGTGGATGGGAGTGAACTATTTAATTTGCCACAGGTACTGTTTTCTTACGCTGCCATCACCTAGCCACCCATCATGCAATAAGGTTTCGCTTGCCTGAACATACTCCTCTTAATCTGACCTCCCTAATAATTGATTGTTTTTGTAGTACATACAAAGCGGAACATTTAACTCACTCTTAGTAACTGTTTGTAAACCATTTTATGTTCTCCTTGAAAACAGGTATGCCATCGGAGATCACTAGAGATCCGATGAGTATTCCTCCATGCTCAACGCAAAATCTACCGGATCACGAGTGCCTCCCACAAACTCCTGTGAATTTGAATATATCTAAATTGCAGAACAAGCCTAATAGTTGTATGCGTACTTCTAAGAAAAATATCAATCTAACACCTCCTATTAGAGCCCCCACTCAACATGATATTCGCAAATTTTATGAGAAAACACCATGTGGTAGGGCGACAGTTGATCCGATCGATTTTGCATCTTCGGGGAACACCCATTGTTTTGTCCTCACCCAAGGCTCTTCAAAGTGTTTTGAGTCCATCAAAACTCCCCCCCATAAACAAATGCCCTCTTATTTCCCCTTTGAGTATTACCATTTCAGACCAAACTCTACTAACTGTACCTCACTCTCCCAATAAAACTATTAAACCTTTTCAAATATTTGCTACAGTTTTAGAAGAATCCACTCATGATAGTGAACAGTTATTACTAGACAACAGTAAGTTAGCTTGTGATAAGTCTGTCATGAACACCTTGGTGGCATCAGTACTTATTGAAGACGTGGGTCAAGTTAGCTTAAATAAGCCCTCACCATCTCCCCGTCTCATTCCTGCTGAGAGTAGAGACCTAGAAAGTTCTAGAGCCTCAATTCTGACTGACTATGAACAACCATGCTCTATGGACTCAACAAGACAGGCGGACGAGGTGTCCTTTATCCAACCGACTCCCCGTCGCTGTCCTATCATTGATAAGAAAAAACAAGCTTTCACATACCCAGCTAACCCTGCCTTATTAGAAGTTACCCTGGCAGCTATTAATACTACTATTTCTAGTCTATTCAAGATTTTTGAAACTTTAGATCAGAAAATAGTCAGTCAAACCACACAATTAGACCTAATAAGCAATTCGATGAGAGACAAACTGCCTAAAAACGCTAAAAGCCTCTCTTTAGAAAATTTGGAGCAAAGAATAACCACCCTAGAAGCCAATTGGTCTTCCGTTCGAAGCTCTCAGGAACAATCTCGAGCCACCATCATACAACGTCTCTCAAATCTAGAAGCATTAAATAAAGCTTCCCCGTCCACCTATCCAGTGCTACCAGCTTTTTCAAAGATCATTCGACCGATTGAATGTGTTGAAGATGCCTTGATCTCAAATCACAATGAGTCTTGGATTAGTGTTGACTCTCCAGTGAGAACTGCTGTTCAATTAGTGACCAACCCCAATTTGCCTGCTTGCTCAAAACAAAATTCACATAAAACTGGTCGTACATCTGCAAGCACTGGCAAAATAAAAAATGTGTCTTCTAAGGCCACTCAAAGACACAATCCCTCGGGTGGCATAAAAAAACAACATCAATTGACTCCCCCCTTGGGTGCTATCAATACTTCTGACAACTCCCCTGCGGCTCCAATGCACACATACAATGAAACTACAAACAATGACACGGCCGGTATGTCAGCAAACCAAGTGTTGCCGTGCGACTCTTTTCCACTCCAAATTACCCCCAAGACGGTATCTAACACTTCACCAAACTATGATCCTTTGAATGAACTGGTACACTTGCTAACAGCTAAACCTGACAATGTGCAAATCAGGCAACCTTCTCTGGTTGCACTAACACTGACTGCACACTGTGACGCAATCTCTTCTAGCGCTAGTAAGCTACCCCGATCTACCATCTCCACAACAGGGGCTAATGATCGATTAAGCTCACTAAAAGCAGCAGTTGACACTTACCTATACAACAGAATCTCTGAGGTCATGCCCGAAGCTGTAAATGCTAGTACCCAACCTTCTCAAACACTTAATGTTCAACATATCACTGGAAATGAAATTTCACTCCCAAAAGCCCAAATAGACACTTGTACCAAACCACCTAATTGCCATCGCAATCAAGCTCCTCCTAAACAAAACAGCAAGAGGAACTTAGATTCTCGCTAAACCTCGCACTGATGATGCCAGCGTTGCACTATCAAAAAAATGTAATTTGTTACACAGTTTGATTCTGAAGTGTCGAGATGGGCCGTTCCCAAAATATGATTTATGCCGTGCTAGTGTTCTTAACATTTTTGGGGATATAGAAGGACTGGACGCCATTTCCTCTACTGATTTACACCAAATTGAGTTTCTATGTGATCAGAACCTCTCCATTGTTAGACTATGGATAAAGTCCGGAATTGTACGCAATACCTTATGGAATGCCAGAATGGATTTATTCAATCTTGGCTTTCTACTAGCACAAGATCCGGCACGCCAGCAAATTAAGAAGGTTGATTTTAATGAACCCACTGCAAGCACGGCATCTGAACCTTTGTGCTCTTGCAACTTCTGCACTCAAGAATCATTTCCTGATTCCTTGTTTTCCACTAATCCTCACTCATAACCACGAATATGTACCAACTCAACCTAAATTTCCCTCGCTAGTTGGAATATGCGTAGTTCATCTCACCTGCAATGGACTTTAAACACGCAATTGAATACATATGATATAGTAGCCTTGCAAGAAACGTGGCTCGTAAACCCTCCTACATGGGATGACCATGAACTTGTTCTACTCCCAGCAGAACAAGGTGATAAAGGGAGACCTACTGCTGGTCTTTTAGTTGCTGTAAAATCAAGCAAGGGTTTCAAAATCTCTCCCTGGCAGGCCCCAAACAAATTCATGCAATTGGTAAAGATTTCATTTAATTTGCTAACTTACGCTCTCATTAACCTATATCGTAATCTGCTGGGTATTATCGACGATAGCTTTTATACGGCTCTTTCGACTCTATTTCAACTTATCTCTGTTCAGGACAATTTTGCTGGAATTTTGGTAATGGGTGATTTGAATTTGTCTTGCTTTGAGTCTAGTACAAGCCCTAAGAATCGTGAGGGATTGAGGTGGTTGTCCTTTATGGAAGATCTTGATCTAAAGATGGCAAACGGTGCGATCATAGGCGACATACCTCCCATGAATACCTGGGAGAGAGGCATCTCTAAATCGACTATTGATTACATCTTTATGTCCAATAACATCTTTATGAATACTAAGAAGTTTGTTGTTGTAAAACCAACAGCTAGTGATCACCATCTCCTAGCATTATTTTGGTCGGTCCGAATTGACAACCACCTTAAACCTGCCCGTTGGTACAAACAGACCTTATTAATCAATAATGCCAGAAATCGCTTTAAATGGTCAACTGATAAACTTTTAGCACTGAACGATGCCATTTTGAGCAACCAAAAGCTACTCAAAGCTGACTCTTATATAGACGTTTTGAACACCTTTGCAAATCTACTTCCTGTTTCTAAAAATCCATCAAAGAGACATGTTCACGGGTTTGACTTAGCTCTCTGTGAGAGAAAAAAAGCTTATAGAAAAGAAATTAGAATTCTTCGAAAACTACCCATGAATGCTCAGATCAAAGCTGTCAATATTGCTAAAGCAAAATACCGCCGCTGGATCCGGTCCAGAAAAGCTGCATTGTATCAAATGGATGGTGAAAACTTTCTTGCAGCCTGTTACAATAAAAACTCTGCAACAGTGTGGGAACTACTGAACAAATGTAATAATGTCCCCCAAGTCCATTTGCAACTCAATGGAGTATCTGAATCTGTGTGGGTCACTCATTTTACTGCACTGTATGATGATTCTAAAATGAGTCATTAGAATTACAACAGCAACTCTGTGAAATGTTGGAGCTTGCGTTGTACACAACATATTATTTAGAACTTCATTAAGTCATCATCCTCGTCAAGAGCGGCAGGCCTCGACGGGCTCACGAATTGGATGTTTAAACAACATATAAATGAATGGGCGTTAATCCTGAATAATGCTTTTCACTATATTTTGCAAACTAAAACCATTCCTGAGTCATGGCATTCATCTGTAATTATTCCGGTTTATAAAAAAGGCGATCGTATGAATGCTAAGAGTTATCGTCCAATAGCAATACTGGATGCTCCAGGAAAATTATTCTCCAGACTGGTGCTGAGAGACTTTAATGACTGGTCAATACTGGCTAGTCAACGAGATCCAGCCCAAACAGGTTTTGTGGCTGGCTTGGGCACTAGTGTCAATTTAATTACTTTAAATGCCATAAGACAACAAGCACAGAATAAGAGACAACCTAGATATTTTGCATTTGTGGATTTTCATTCCGCCTTTGATTCGGTTTCAAGACCGAAACTCATAGATAAACTAATCAGGGCGGGATGTCCCTCCACTCTAGTTGATATCATTTACGCTCTCCACTCAAAAACTAAGGTCTACATAAGACTAAACGCTGAGGGCCTCTTATCTTCTCCAATTCGTACATCTAGAGGGCTAAAACAGGGGTGAATTCTAGCGTCAGCATTGTTTAATTTCTTCATTAATGATGTCCGATGGATTTTTGATAAAATCATAACTGATGCACCTAAACTAAATGGCGTGAAAATTTGTGCCTTGTGGTATGCTGACGATCTTGTCTTAGTATCAAAAACACCTAGTGGCTTACGTAACCTTCTCTCAGCTCTTTTCCATTACTTTAAAGAAAATGAACTGATAGTAAACACTGGTAAAACACAGATTGTCACGTTTGTCCCTAAAGGTTTACATAAGCATTTGTTAAATTGGCAAATTGAGGGCACTCCCATAAAGATGGTTCCAAATTATGTTTACTTGGGTCTCATTTTTGATGGCTGTCCGGCACTAGAGTCGCACCTGAACAAAATCAAACAGAAATTAAATATGGCAATTTGTCAAACACGCTTGATTATTTCAAAATATGGTAAGTTTTCGATCAAGGCAGCCATTACTTATTGGAACCAGAACGTTGTAGCAACTGTTCTTTATGGTCTTGAAACGCAAATCATTCCTAAAGGTTTCCTAAATTTATTAGAAGCCAAGTTCTGGAGAGCATTTTTTCATCTACCTCAATGTGTCCCTGGAGCGTTGCTGCGCTATGAACTAGGCCTAATATCCTTAATGGTCCTTCACAATTGGCGACCACATGCCTTATTTCGTAAATGCTTGCTATCGACGTGTGACAACTCTACACTATCCTCTATTTTCAGTTATTTACTCAAATCATCAGAAACTTTTCCTAAAAATTGGTCCACAAGTATTTTGAAGATCATGGTGAACGCTGATATACCACTTGATCTTCTCGTGTTCCATCCGGAACAAGCAAAGAAGAAAGTGTACATGATGTACTGGATTGACACTAGAACCCAGTGCTTAACTTATAAAGACTTTGATTCTGCAATATTTGGTCCTAAACGATACAGAGAAACTGCATCCTATCTATGTTTGGCTCCATCTGCTGCTATTAGATCAGCCACCTTGCGATTGCGATTCAACATCTGGCCCACTCGCCAGGTTAAAACAAGAAGGAAGCAGATCTCCCCAGATCTCAATTGGTGCAGATTTTGTAAAAATACCGCCATTGTTGAAACTCTGCAGCATATAATATTGGACTGCCCGGCCCTCATGAGCACGAGAAGTGTACATTTTGTGAATCATTTTGCGCATTTTGCACAAATTGACCCAAGTAATAGATGGGCCGCATTGGCTGCAATCAAATGTATGAGCATAAGAATTGCCACTGTTAATTTTTTAAAGGCTTTGAACATGGAATGAATTTGGTGCTACACTATCTGTTTAGCAAGATGAACTTGTCTATAGACATTTTATCATATCATGAAATGTTTTATTAATATTTTACCAAATTTTTCTCAATTCATGTATTTAATCGGCTGATATTTTCTAGATGTACTTTTTTTCATTGTTATTGTCTATGTTTTTGAATTTTCTTCTATGTAAAAAAAAAAAAAATAAATAATTGAAAAAGTTGATATAAATTCAGCTATATTCAATAAATAATAAAAATAAAAATGTCTGTATATATAATATTTATGTGTTTACATGTTAGAGTATGGTGATCGGGAGGGAGTGTGATCACAAAGAGAAGGCATGAGGCCTTCCCGATACGAGGGGGGAAAGGAGGTGGACCAACGTCACTCAAAATTAGTCTACCAAATGTAAAGCAATCTTATGAGGGTCTTCTTAACCATGTAGAACCAATATAAATTAGTTAGGTTGTCAAATGGAATATTTTACCTAAACTAAGGCAATCAACGTGAAATGCGGTAAGTCAGCAACGAGGAAAAATAGCTTCAACGATGAAATAGAATGGCTGCAATCAAAGGCAGGGTTCCTCGCTTAACAGTAGCACGAGACCAGTATAACCCATTTGTAAGGCAACATATGCATAACATCATGCTCCCTTGGGGCTTAGAACCGCATCAGGTGCTAACTTGCGGTAACAGGTAAGGAGCACACCAGAACACCCACCTTATCTGGACAATGGCCCCCCTAATCAGAGTGGACTTCTAAAGGTGCCAAGAAGGGCCTGTATATGAGTGACTTGGCACTACATATGAAAGTGCCTCCACTCGCCACAGTTTACAGAGGCAGGCAAGTGCATATGATCATTAACCGACTCATTAATCTTAAGGAAACATTGCAGAGACAAGTCTCCGGGACACCAATGGCAAAGTGCACTATAACTTTGCACATGAATCATGGAACAATGTTTTATAAAAAAATTCTTAACTATTTACTAGAACGGGGTAATATCTGCTGTGTGTAGCGGAAGGCCAAAACTGAATAATCGAGTCAGGCTGGTTCCTAAAATCTGGAGTTGTATACACAGGGATATTAGACAGGAAATTCAACAAGTTAAAACACAAAGTGCCATGTTCGGTTCTACCTTAAAAAAATGAAAAAAATAAGTCCCAAAAGACTGAGTTTTATTTTGTCGAATTCCCCCAAAATGTATTTTTTGCTATTTCTTTTTTACTTCCCCTTACCTTTATCTATACCCTTACCCAATCCCTAACCTATTCATAATAAAAAGGGTGCAAAAAGTCCTGGCGATGTTCGGCCCAAAAAAACGTGATCTTTTCGGCTTTGTTGCTTTCTGGTTTGTTTTCTGGGAGATCACCCTGTGTCACCGGCGCAAGTTTGTGCGTTCAGAGAGATCCACCCCCAAATAATTGCTACGCATTCCCTGTGTAAAGTAATGCCCGCCAAGGGCTGATTATTATTGGGGTATATATTGAGCATGGACTTAGGTTTGGGAAGCAACACAGCGCTTTACAAATCATTGGGGAAAGGACACAGTGAGGGAAGCAGAGATCCAATGGAGCAGGGAGCTAACACTGGTGGAGGGGAAAGGGGCAAGTTACTTAGCAGCGAGGGTTCTACAGCCAACCAGGGAAAGAAAAGTGGGGAGCAGATCACCCGGTCTCAGGTAAGATGGGAAGTGGAGGGTGTGCGGACCTAGTATATGGGATATCCAGAGAGCCCGATGAGGCATTAATTACCATTAGAAATGAATGCCACTTTTTCGATTTAGGAGCACAGTTGGGGATATTCAGTAAAAGGCCCACTGTTGCCATCATCCAATAGAGTGCCTACAGTCTTGCTCTGCTTGCCTTGTACGCAGCGAATAGCGTACCGCTCGCAGTGCAACATTGGAGCCTGAGCGTTGACTAGATCGCCTGCCGACGACCGCACGGTCTTGAATCATAGCCCTTCGTCTAATTAAGAGCCACAGCAGCCTAGGCTGCATGGGGCACACGCATAGTCTCACTCCTTGCGACACAACGTAGAGTGGAATTGACTTATAATAATCAATGCAGAGCCTGACATTGATTTCAACAAGATTCTATCACCCTAAAGCCATTATTTGTTGCGTCAATTAGCTTTCTCTGCACACAGTGGTGTGTTAGGGCACTGGAGGGGATAATCAAAATGTAATAGCAAGGGTTGTCTGGGTGCGCAACTCATCCATTTTCCCACATCAGAGACCTGGGCAAATGCACTTGTGTGCAGGTGCGTTACAAATGCCATATCATATATCATATCATATCACAGGAACGGGCAATCAGCTGTCTCAGAGCTGCAGATATGAAATGAGTAAATTGTCTCTTGGTTGCCGGGGATATTGTGTGTTGATAATACAAACCATTTTGAAGCCGTTCTTTACACTACAAATAACCCCTTATCAAGAAATTAAAGCGATCAAAGAAGTTTCGGAGGCTTGCTGTGTAGGGCTGCATCTACTGGGGTATAGTGAGTAGGAAGGCACCTGCTCATTCTGCAGGCATTGCTCTACATCTCTGACCCCAGATGTTTTTGGAGGGAGAGGGGCAATTCATTGTGTTTTAGGGTGGAAAGGGGTCATAAGCATGGCAATGCTGGCATTTATTGTGCACACCATTATCAAGGTTTAACAGTAGCAATCTTGGCATCTTTTTGTGGGCAGGGGGTTCAAGGAAATTGCACAATGATCTTTGTACTAGTGGGGACCTGACCACAATCATTTGAAGTTCTCCATTTGTAATCCTATAAACCAATTGTAATTTGTATGACTTTTTACCAGTTTTTCCTCCAAAATGTGCTGTAAATTGCCTAGCTTTAATCTATTATTGAAACAAGTGTCTTACACTGGGAAAACCCCCGTGCCCCCTACACTAGCTGAGAAACTCCAGCAGCAACCTGTGAGGGGTCAGAAATGCGAGGCGGACAACTTGGTAAAGGTTCTTCACAACAAGTCATTTTATTAGCTTAAAAGGGTGTGATAAACGCCTCGCTTTCCCTAACCCAGTGTGGGTTTCTCTGCCTATGAAACTAATGCTAAAGGAAAACACACTAATATAAAAGGGTATCCGCCCCTCACACGTATGCATACAACAAAACATTTCAGGTATTTATATAGCCGTTTAAGTTCAACAAAAATAAAACATTAGAAACAAATATTCTTGTAACCAGGGTCGGATCCCCTTCCCCAGAATCAAGGCAGAATTTCCAAACAATTGCTCCAGTTGGTAAAGTTCACTCCAATTCCAATGTGACACACACATTTCTTCCACTAGCCAAGTTCTGTTCCCAACACAAAGCTCCTTCACTCCAGGAGGGTTTCACTTGGCGTTGGGATTGTCTTATAATCAAACAAAGGTAATCACAAAGTTTCGACAGGCTTTTGTGTGTCAAACCAAAAAGTCTTTGTCTTCACTCTTCCAATGAATAATTCAACATGACTTCTCTTCTCTTGAGAAAGACAGCTGCTACACACTTCTTTATACACAACAATGTTCTCGTCAGGATGGTTCTCTTCCTGGTGTGTGTTTTCCTGCGCAAATATTGAACTGCAGTCTAGTTGCAGCCTACCCACATGATGAAGTCAGATGATGCTGGCTTCCATACCCAGAAGACTTCAAAGGCTGTGTTTCCACAGGAATTGACGGGTTGCTACACTATCCACCATTGCGCTTGTCGCGAGTTTGTTTCTGGGACCTCCGGTCTTGAATGTATGAGATTTCCTCCTTTCCTTTTCTTCTTCCCTATGCGCGCAGCCTACCATGCTAATCTGTTCCATTTGTTCTATTGCTCTGCACCGGAGAACCTAAGCACGACTTTGCCTTACCCACAGCAGCGCACTTCTGCCTTTCCTCCTGAAGCCTCCTGCTGCTACTTTCCTTCCCGATCCTGAAACCATCTGTGGTCTACAATCCTGCTAACACCTTCCTGATGTTTTAACCTCTACACAACATTGCTCTTAAATTATCCAAGGTGTCCTCTTCCTGGAGCTGTTTTTCTCAGAGGACCCAACTTCACTGCCACTTTAGAGCAGCGCAACAGGGTTTTCTTCCCCAGAGGGGAACCACCAGGATTATAAAGGGCTTTGGGATCTCTCTTACTATCTTCTCACCTGCTCTCTGCATCTGTTCAGGTTAGTGTTGAATACCGTATTCGCATAACAGATAGCTACTCCTAAAAACGTCCTTATGGATCAGATGCAGCAGTTAGTAGCAACAGTGCAGGGCTTTACCGTAGAGGTCCAAACCCTTAAACAAGAAAATGTGTCTTTACGTCAGCAAATGGCACAAACTCCCAGGTCAGCTAATATCCCACCAGGCCCTCTACCTGAGGGAAAATATGATGGCAATCCACATAGATTGAAGATGGCTATATGATTTCTCATCTCGCTGGCGGGTTTTAGCATGGGCCACCCCACGCGTGACCACAAACAATCCCATACAGAACTCCTACCAAGCCTACGAAGTCTTCACTAACATCATAAGAGCTATGTTTGGAAGACAAGAAGTTACCAGGTCGGCACAGGCACATCTATTGGACTTCAGACAAGGAAACATGGATGTGACTAAGTTTGAACAAACGAGCCTCGGAAACAGCTTGGCTGGATGACGCCTTGATAACTTTGTTCCAAAAAGGCCTGACAGAGGTATTGAAGGACGAAGTCTCACAGATTTCGCATGCAGCCGACCTTGCTGAAATGATAACATTAGTCATGCAACTTGATTATCGCTTACAGTAACGTCATGTAGAATGCAAAAGAGGAAGAACTTCCAGACGGAATAGGTATCCCTTTGGGGTGAGAGCCAAAAGTCCAGTGTCGGAAGAACCTATGCAATTGGGAGCAGCCTGAGGTCCTCTCTCTGCTGATGAAAGAAACCATACTGCATTGCTTCAATATCTTCTTCCTGGTTCCCTAACCTCCCAGGACTACCACTAACAATCCCTTTCCCGGTGTCCTCGCCTGCCAGGATGAATCTCCTAACACTACTATAAGTACTCTGTGGTCTGGTTCACTTCTAAACATCAGAAAAGTCTTTGACTTTCAATAACAATAAGATTCACAACTTCTTCCACAAGGATAGAGCAAACATTGATGCTGTTTGTTCCACTGTGTAATTGTCCATTTGTAATGCAGGTTTATGTTCACTAACACACCAGGTGATTGTTTGCAATGTCTTTCATTCAAGTTTGTTTCTCGCCCCAAGAAAGCTGTTTTCCCTTCTATTTCCAACTACCCTTCTTTGGTTTAGGCAATTCTGCTTATTATCTGGCTCACATATTGCCCCCTCTTTACTTTGTAATGCTTGTTATAGTTCTGGTTTATAATTGATCCTGCTTTGGTTATACAGTGGGTTCAATACTGCCCCTTCTTTCCTGGGGCAATGGTAGTCACAGCCTTTCTTAAATATTGTTCTTCTTTTATTTGGGTAGTGATGGATTAACACTTTCTCCTTTTGTTTCCTCTTCCATAGGTTTTGGACCAAAAACACTTCCTTTCATTAGTTTTGTTTTCATAAGAATTGCAAATGGTAGGCAATTTACAACAGAGCGCCCCAGGGTCACCTGTGAAAGGCCAACTCACCGGTCTTTCCCTGCGCATCTGTGTATTCCGCTGCCACTTCTGATCTTCTCTTCGGTTGGGAAGAGTACGGAGAGTGTCTCTCTCCCACAGGGTAACCTGCAACAGCAGCGCTTCCCACTGCAAGACCTCTGCAACTTGGGCTTCTCCTTCTCACGACTCCATCAGCACCATCACCCACCACAAACTCGGTAGTGGTCCTGGCGTCCTTGGCTCTCTGCCCCTTATCCATATACGGCTGCTTGTAATTTCTCCTTGGACTACTGCTGCTGCTGCTGCTACTACTCCTGATCTGCATCCGAGGGGGATTTATATAATCAAAATTCAGCTCAGGTGTAGCTGGTCAGGAACAGTAAACGCGAACTGCAGTTCTGTGCCTCTGAGCTCCTCTTCCTCGTCCCAGTACCTATAGCATTATGGGACTTGAAGTCCCCAACGTTCTTCTTCCTCTTTCTATCACACAGTCCGATTTTCAATAGGAAATTAAACCCATAGGGTCATTTGGGAAGTTGGAACCCATAGGGTCATTTGGGAAGTTGTTTAAAGGGTTCTCCCACTTCTCCTGACCAGAGTCCACTCCTATGTGATCCTCCTGCAGAACACCACCCGAGGGTCATGATCAGGAAGCACCTGCCTTTCCCTGGGCACATGAGAAGGCTCCCCTGCCAGGGTCTTTGGAATCATTCATCACACACCACTGACCTGCTATCACTTCCATCCAATTGCACCATCCACCAATTGACACTATCACACACCACAAATTCACATCCATGGATCCATCACACAATCACACCCATATATCTGTTTGCATGATGATGATTCCCCTGCTTGGCCTTTAAGGTGTAAGGGGGGGCAAGGTGAGTGGTCCTATGCAGTGCCCTTCTGACAATAATGTTCAACACACTGCACATAGCTGTGCAAAAAAAGAAAGTTGGTAAGTGGGTAGAGTTGTTATTGTGATAGTAGGAAAGGCAGGTGCAGAATCCCGTTGTGTTGGAGATTGTAGGTCAGGAGCACCTGTTACCTGTGTGCTGGTATGGGTCTACTGTGTCCAGGAAGGGGGGATAGGCTGGGGGGTGTTAGCCATAAAGGTGTCCCAAGGTTGATGGAATTGTGTGGGTTCATTGGGAAAAGGACATGGTAAGAGTGTGTGTTTTGTATGCTAGACCTAGTGGGTCGTCTGATTAGAATGAATGTGGGGTTATGTTGACAAAATATTTCAGTACAGAGTTAGCGAGAGAGGAGCAAAACATGGGTTCTGCGGTTCAGTGCCATAAGAGAAGAGACCATCATCCAGACGGGGTGTGTGTGGATGACAAAGGGGTTCGGCACCACAACCCACTAAATTATGTGGGACCCTTGGTGGCATGGGGAGGATCCATAGGCCTCCCTCAGCAACACTATATACACACAGGATACTGTTCCCTTAAAGAATCAGACTCAAGATTTTACGCAAGCAGAGTGCAGCGAACCTGGGGTCCTTAATGCACTGCAACAGCTCATTCCTTCATCAACACTCATTCCTTCATCCATCAAGTCGCGCTCATCCAATCACACCTCCACATCCATTCATATTTCAAAAAAGGTAGCAGGCGCTCCTCTCCAGAAAGAACATGGCATGATAACCTGTTCTGAGGTGAGAGTTTGCAGCACACGCTTTTTGCTCATTGTACCTTTCACAGATGGGAAATATCCATTTGTATATCAGTCTTTGTCCCGCCCACGTGGGCAGTCCAGCACCGAAATGCTATGGCAATTCCTCTCTGAACAAGAGTACCAAAAGCAACCCCATACACGTGTTCCAGCCTTGTTGGGCCTCATCAGTGAGGTGAAGCTGTGCCTCTCTGAGCACAGTGAGCAGGGAGTCCACGTCTGGCTGCACCAATGTAACTCAGGGTGACCAACCCCAAGTTCCTTGCAAATATTTCAAAAAGGGTAGCAGGCGCTCCTCTCCAGAAAGAACATGGCATGATAACCTGTTCTGAACATGGCAACTTGGGGTTGGTCACCCTGAGTTACCTGGGGGCAACCAGACGTGGACTCCCTGCTCACTGTGCTCAGAGAGGCGCAGCTTCACCTCAATGATGAGGCCCAACAAGGCTGAAACATGTGTCTGGGGTTGCTGTTGGTACTCTTGTTCAGAGAGGAATTGCCATAGCATTTCGGTGCTGGACTGCCCACGTGGGCGGGACAAAGACTGATATGCAAATGGATATTTCCCATCTGTGAAAGGTACAGTGAGCAAAACGCGTGTGCTGCAAACTCTCCTCTCAGACCAGGTTATCCTGCCATGTTCTTTCTGGAGAGGAGCGCCTGCTACATTTTTTGACACATCCATTCATACCCGGCAGGTTTGCAAAATATTTCACCCAGTCATCAATCACACTTATCCATCTTTCCAGGCATTCAGCCCATCCTTCTTCCAAATCTTTCCAAACCCACCAACACATCCACCCATTGACATCCAGCATCCATTTAAACAGTCATCCTCGTCAACCATTCCACCCATCTGAGGACTTCCCGTCCTTTCACGTCACTTCCCATCGTGAAGGGACATAACCTGAACCCCTCCTCACACATAACGAGGCTGATCGGTTCACAGTGACACCATCATGCACCCAGCGTTCAAACTCATCCACGTGTTGGTACAAAGTAACACCTATAAAAAAAAAGCATGACCTATTGGCTTTGCTTCTTCTAGAGACTCCTTCTTGAGTTGCTCTTTCGGGGCCAGTCCAGCTGAGAATGAATTACTCTGCCCGCCGCTTGCTTTGTTGCTCAAGTAAGTTGGGTTGTATTTATATAACTACACTGCCACCTGCTGGTTTTCTTCCAAAATCTGTATTTCACTAACAATCCCAGACCACATACTAAATGAAGACAATGTTGACATGGATCAAAACATGGGTAAAGAAACATATATAGTTTGCCAGGTCTGCAACATACATCCAAAATATCACCTAGCGCTTAGGTCAATTTCATACAAAGGGAGAAATACACACATGGTAGCTGACAACCTTTCCAGTAAAAACAGCCAGCTGAAGGAGGCCTGGCGCACCGTTTCATAATGACGTTAGGGTAATCTCCCACCCCTTACCTACTGACGTGGAAACCTGCCTTTATATATCAACAAAAGTACACTGATCTTATGTAAAGCTTTCAAATGCATTTTCAAATGCGAAGGAGCAGAAGGAAAATTGTAACTACTTGTCAAGAGACATAGTTTTATTTGGTGCAGTTTTGTATCGCCAGCCTAGTAGATATCTAGTCACACAATCAATATATCTTTATGAGGAATGGGAAGCATGAAGTCAGGGAAAATGAGTCTGTGATTACTGGACACATTTTGGAGAGGTCTGTCCTTGGTCAGCCAGTTAACATTTGAAGTGACGCTGCCTTTAGTTTGAGAAGACTGGCAAATATCCATACTGTCTGTCCCAGCTTGTGGCTCCCATCTGTGTCAAAATACCAGATAAACCAATGGAAGGGGGTGTCTGGGCGGGCACGGATTAGTCAGGGACAGGATTATTGGTCCCTGAACAGCAGATCAAAGATAGGCAGCCAGGGGGCGCGGCGGTGAAACCCACAATTGCCACTTAAGTACGCTGTTAAGCTTTCTATTTCTGTGTCGAAGCCCGACCCACGAGGGGGGCCCATTTCGATTGAAAAGATTGAAAGGGACGGACGAAGTCCTGACAATGAACCCCAAAGTCTATAGAAGATTGTGGTCAAAAGAGAATTCACTTTTCCGCGATTTTCTCCTCTACACACCCACCCTCTCTTCCCCTCCCTCAAGTACACAACCCGTAGGCCTGGGACTCTTATGTAAGGCAGTGGTAGATGTGTACCGAAAAAAGTAGTGTAACTGGTCTCGGCAAGGGAGAGTGGGCGGAAGCATAGTGTGACACGTGACAAGGTGTTGCAGCCGGGGCAATAGTCTGAGTGACTAGTAACTAAGGATCCTATTACAGCTTTACACTTGCACAAGGACATGAATGGACAAATCCCCTGTATAGAATGGTGAATATGATCGTAAAATGTAGAGGAATGGTAAACAGAACAAAATAAAAGTAGTGGAACACTGCTCTCGACCGTTCCCGCTCACTTCGATCACTGATGTTAGTGGTGCCAACTGTCGCAATACAGCTTCACAGAGCAGGCTCCAGTCTGCCTCTACTCTCTGGCTAAGTGTCTACACATGCAGATCATGCAAGATTGCGGTCCAGAAGGTACTGGGCTTGCCGCCGGCATCCCTCACTAGGTTCCTAAAGCTGGTAAGATCAGGCAAACTAACGTCAAGGGGCGCCTGAGGCGTCACATGGAGGTCACATTCCCAAATTCATCTGTTAACAGAAATGATATAGGGGACTCTATACGGGCAGAGCAAAGAAGCACATATGCTCCTATTTTTGTCAACTTAAGAATATACAAAGGAAAACCAAAGTAAGGCTCCCTTCTAGGCAATGTCAAATCCCAAATGTGGATGGAGTCGTGTGCAGAAGTTTGCTGCGACAACGGGGACACCTCAACTGATCAGGGCTTAAAGTGAGCCAGGGCTAGCCAGGATTGAGCCCCATCAGTCATCAAAAAGTGCCTTTGAGCGACGGTTCCCTTCAGTCCCCAAGTAACACAGATGCAATTTTGGAGCCTGCACATGTTCAAGGGATGGTGAATGAATTGCCTGCACCCGACTCCCTATGTATAACTCTCTCAAAATGTATGTATATGACTCGCAGTTTGCTGTCCCTTAATGCATTCGTGAATCACTGTCACCTATATATCACATATAAAAATGTGTTTAATGCGTATGCTCCCTAAATGTTCTTTGGTTTTGTGCAAAGTAGCAAGCATTTTACATCAGTGCCGTTTGTCCTCACCTTTCTCACAGGTCCTCTCCCGGGTGATTGCAGGGTCAGCTGAATCTGACAGTGATACATTAACACTTTGAGGTCTTGTTTGACCAGCAAAAGTACATTTAAAGCAGCACAGATGCTTCTTCGTGAGGACGGTTGCCTCCCTAGGGAATGTGCGTATACTACTAGCAGTTCCATGCGGGCGGTTAATAGCTGCAGATTATGTTAAAGGTTATTTATACCACGCACTATCAAAACCGGAGTGGTGCCCTTGCGCTCTGGCGGATCTGAAAAGCAAGAGGGTAGGGTAAGTTAGTAGGACTGGGCAGGAAAAAGAGCAAGAGAGCTGTGATGTGCTGTTGGCAGCTTCAGTTCGGTTTACACCGCTCACTGAGCGCAGGTGTGATTTTTTCGGTCAGTAGTTGTGTGCTTCTGTTGTGCAAGGCTATGTGTGGTTTGTTTTGTTGTTGCAGTGTAGTGAAGTGCCTGCGGTTTGTTGTACAATATAGGTGTGGTTGTGTTTTGTTTTAGAGCTTGAGAGTTGTAAGCAGAGGGATACGTTTTTTAGTGGGTTGGTTAGTGGTGGCCCTCCATCATACCTCCTCCGCGTTTGCTATCTGTGGTACGCGTCCCTGTAAGTGTTGTGTATTTTGGTGTGCTTGGGGGGTCTCCCTCCTATATTCTGTGACGGGTTGTGGGTAGTCTGCAGGGCGATTTAGTGGTGATGACTCCTCCACCCCCAGCACCCCTGTTCAGACTAAGGAATGTCTACACCAATTTGGCCCCTGGCATATTCTGATGTGCAGCCGCCATCGCCTCCCTGGGGCCCCATAGGGGCAGGCGGGGGTCCTCTTCTCTATACACTTGAGCTACCTGGGCCCCATGTTTTATCTGTTCGATCGTCACTCCAACTCTTATGCCCTCTGTCTGTGGTTCAACCTAGGACTCTCCCATGGAACAGACAGACAGATCCCAAAACATAAATGAGCACTTAAGAAGAGATATTAAGCACATTGAGCCTGGGTCATTTATTTACTAAATGAAGGTCATTCTCCTACTGATTCAAATGCTTACATCCCCCAATCAGAAAGGGATTTATTTACACTGAACCAGCTCATGATTAACAGATAGTTTATTTCTAAACTGAACAAGCGTATGGCACATCATGCACAGAAAAGTTCTTCAGGGACTGTGACAAAATGACTTCTCAGACCCCACATTTCCACCTAACAAGAGCCATCCCAATCATAATGGTGAAACACACAGAGTTAAGAGACATACCTCCTTTGCCTTTAGTGGGAAAATGGGACAAGGGCAGGCTATGCTGTCACAAAGGGTGTGAATCTGAAACCATAGCCACCCAAACTGCAAAGTACAGTATTCCAAAATAAAGGAATGTCCAAACAAGATTCTATAAAAATATATACACTTTAATTAAACACACTGTATATGCAAACAATAACTAAATAGAACACCACTACACAAAACCCACCCCTGGGGGATAGAAACCAATACTAATCAATAATACATAATCTGAAATACCGACTCAGAGGCTTAATCACAGGTCTGCCTAGGATTGCCTGCTACCCAAATCTGTAACTAATGTAAGTGAATATGAATTGTATTAACTCATGTAACTTTTTGTATTAATGTGTTATTTGATGGAATTGGGCTACTGTTGAACTTTTATTAGAAGATGTCTGTAACAAAGCTGTGCTATCCGAGGGTTTGGGCGTTTAACAAATGTAATAAATAAAGTTGCAGTCTAGGTAATGAAACAGGGCTGCACGTCAAACAATAAACGCAATGTTTGTAAAAGGCTATGTCATGCCCAATTAAAAGGGATAACATGTGGCATAACCAGTCTCTAGGGCCCAATGTTGCTGTTGGACCAGGGGGCAGTTATGAGTCAATAATACATTCTCACTGTTCCTGGCAATGCAACAGCGTTGAACAGGCTTCCTGGTGCTGTGTGAGCGATATGAAGATCAAGAGAGTGCAAAAGCACCACCAGTGGGTCCTGGTGGTTGGAATGGGTCGAACAGGCTTGGACCTTGCTGTGAGCCACAATCCAGGGGCTCGCAGACTAGATATGTCCTTGATCTGGTGCTCCAAAGACGGCAGAGTCTGGCAAATACCAGCAGGGATCCGTAACCTCCAATGAGTTACTGGTATAGCTTCCTGAGAGTTAGGTCTTGCTCTGCAGCAGGTCACCTCCCAATGTGCCTTGGAGATTGTTAGGGGGCAGAGCTTGCCTCTGCCTTAGAACACCTGCCTTCGTCTCACTATTGGAGGACTCCGTAAAGGACTGCTCTACCAGCAGGGTCCAAGCAAATGCTTCTTGAAGTCCAAAAATGAATCAAAAAGGAAGTGGAAGACCCCCTCTTTTTTAGGCAATGATCCACGGGTGATTGGACAAAAGTAAGCCTGCCTTAAGTGGTTCAATCGACTGCCATTCTGACAAATGGTATTTGCCTTCTTGCATCATACCAAAGTGCTTTGTGATGAAGGAAGTGAAGAGACAGAAAGGAAGGAGAGGAACAGACAAAACAAGATAGTAGAAACTTTCAACTGTGCTGAGCTCCTTCTGTCTACACTAACACTGCCCACTTGCCTTGCCCACTGCATCAAAGGCCCGTTGGTATGCAACACCCTGGTGTGAGGCTAATCCTTTTGTGTAGGGTGTACCTTTTGTTTCCCATTTCTCAGGACAGCTCCTGCTGAGGGCTTCCTGGACTGGAGAGAGGTGCTACCCAACCTCACAAAGGATAAAAAGGGAGAAACAGTCTTTCATTCTCTTGTCATGCGGACTGTCAGGGACAGGATGTCTGACTAGAATACACACAATTCTTCCACTGCTGGCCTGGGCTCACAGTCTTGACACATGTATGATACAGATCAGATTTAGCTCCTAATAATTATGTAAACCCTCCACCGCCATACCACATAGGACATAGATTATATTTCCAGATTACCCTGCCCCCATGTGGGGAGTTTACCATAATCAGATAGAATTTGTAACAGAGTTATCAACTTAAATGCAATCTCTGCGCTGCAGTGATTTGGCTGTCGCAACAGCTGCTAAAACAGGGAACCAGAGACATCTGAACCTGCTCTGGACCACTGGAGATCAACATAGCATACACCTGTGCCCTGCTGCATCAGTCTCCTGATCTGCACTAGAGGTGCAGATTAGGAGACTGATGCAGCAGGGCACAGGTGTATGCTATGCTTTTGTCATGGAGCTTATTGAAAGGGGGTCTGATTAGAAGACCACTTTTCAGAAATGGAATCACCCAAATTTTATTAATTAATACAAATAAGAAGACAGGGCTTTTTTACCCTTTCAGGGTGAAAATTCCTAACAGAGGCATCTTTTCTGACGTTCCTGACATCAGTATAGGTGAGGAGATTCTCGTCAATCCTATCACATTGTGAGCACACCAAAACATATAAGTGTGCTGTGGCGGCTAATGGATAGTGGGCTGACCCTCCACAAAGAGCAGATGGAGTTTTGCAAAAAAGTTTTTATTGGCCAAGGGTTCTCAGCTCAGCGCATGCCGGGTTACCTAAGAAAGGACTGGGATTTGAAGTCGGCCTCTGTGCCTCAGAATGTGCCATAGAAATGACACTTTTTGAGTGCGCTTACATACTGTGGGCGATTCGCATTTATAGTGCAAATACACTTCAAAACCTTTTGCCTGGCCTATAAATTCCTGTCTTGCTCTTCATGGGCTACTTCTGCCAGCACATACCACCATACATTCTCAGGAGACCCCTACCTGTCCTTTCTTTGTGGGTGTGCGGATCAGCACCCTCACCTCCCTCTTCGAGCTACCTACCATCGGGACAACAATATTTAAGAGAGGAGTTAGTGTAACCCCCTGGTTTAAATAACATCGCCTATCCCCTAGGCTTAAAGGTGATGTAGTAATAAGACACACACACAGAAACTGGTATGAGAAAAAAAGCCATCATCAGCATATTTATTGGGTTTTGATTCATTTGACAAGCTAGCTGTGATTAGCTGTAAATACTTCTGTGATCAAAATTCAGATTAGATAAGTAGGAGCTAAAAGAAGCTCCTGGGTATCCAGCAATAACCAGTGACCAGGAGCTAGGCCTGTGGAAGGAGGAGCTGGTACATAGCAGTACGTAAACAAACCATCCACATAAGATGCAAAAGTATAATTTTGCTCATAATTTATGACCCCCTAATCTTTTAATTGCACAGATGTGTTCTAATTGGATTTTTTTATTGTCCCAAATGTGCAGAGTAATATTCACATAGGTGTTTGTTTTGTAGGGGTCTGTTGGCCTGGGGAGATAAAAGTAGCTCCTGGAGCTAAATAGCACCCTGCTCCATTCAATTCCGAACCCTGCGCTTACTGTGCATTTATCTTAAAATATGCATTACAGGTCGATATGGGATAGGGGCATCGGTCCTCCTGTTTGTAGAAATTACAACTGGGCCTCACAGTTGGTTGTTGCTAATGATTGGCTAAGCACTTACCCACTATTCTAATACCCCAGGTCTTTTGGTTGTAGACCTGGATAGAAACTCAAGGCTACAACCAAAAGGCTAGCTAGCCCCGAGTCCGACAGTCCCGACAGCATAGCCCCAGATCTTTCGAGACCTTGCAACACCTTGCAGTCTAGAACTAGAATGTAAGGGCACAAACACATTCTTGCAGATATTGTATGGTGAGATGCCAAGCAGATCTCTCCCATTGCCACATTATACATTAATAAAGTCAGGAAGGACACCACCAGTGGGATTGGGTGGACTGTTAAGGTGCCAACTAAAACATGGTGTGGAGCAACGGTGACCTCTCGGAACTACAAAAATTGGGCAAGATGCTCAGGATAACAAAAGGTGTTTAAGGAATGGGGACCTGGTGTGTGAAGGAGTTGTTTTGTTCTTTCAGGAGTTGATAGACAAAATCCACTTACCCAACAATTTATTTTACAAATACTTGCACATTCAATAATTTCAGAAATGAATCGATATACCTTCATAGTTGCCATTGAAGGTGACTTTGATGGCTGGGGCAATATCAGATAAACCCACATCCCATATATTTGATTTTATGCTATCTTATATGGTATTTTCATAGTGCCTAATGCCACTGGTATGGCCTCAAAGCGCTGTGGTTGAATGCCCTTGGAGGACCGAAGGTATGAGAAATGAAAGGAGGATTTTTGAATGCATGTGTGCATTTTAGCAACTACCAGGATTAGTTAGTTGTTGCAGATGTATACAGGTGGGTGGCTATTCCCCGGTAGGGATACGGCTATGTTCCATTGAGACAGGGTGCTACATGTACCAGAGAGTCATGGTTGATATCTAGTTGTGATGAGGATATGCAGATCGTATCATAAAGGTTGTCTGGAATCCTTTCTGTACATGCTAGATACTGTCTTGTTGTCTCCTCAAGTGACTCGTTGCTGCCCCCAACTCCCTGTCTGGGGTTGATATTTCACCCAGGGGGGATGAGGGGTGGATTAGGTAATTCAAGATGCAGCATGTAAAGACCAGGCCTTGAGTGCCTTCCGGAACGCACAATGATCCTCTTTGCAGTGGATGCTGAAAGGGATCGAGTTCCAGATGGTGGGAACTTGGACGGAGAAAGAGGAACCCCCTATTCTGGTCGATTTAGTGACTGGGATCACAAGGGGGAGGGCTGTGCCACATCTTCGGTTTCTGGTGGGCCTGTAGGGTGTGAGCTTCTCTTGTAGATATTCTGGACCTGAGATGTGCAGAGCATGGTGGGTGATGCACATTGCCTTGAAAGTGGATTGTCGCCCTATCAGCAGCCAGTGAAGGACACAGAGGGTGGGTATGATGTGTTCTCTGGGGCATAGGGCAAGAATGAGCCTTGCTGCAGTGTTTTGAACTGGTTGGTGTTTTCTAAATTGTGATCCAGCAGCGCCCAGGTATAGGGTGTTGGCGTAGTTTAGGCGAGAGAAGACGATGTCCGTGATCGCAGCAAGAATGTGTGGGTCAGGTAGAGGAAGATGCGTCAGAATATGTAGGTGTAGATAGCAGGATTTTGACGCTGAGTTGATGTGATAGTGTCAGGTCTGACTGCATGGGGCATCCAAGGTTCTTTACTGTGTTGGAGGTAGAAGGGGGTGGGCCTAGAGAGGGCGGCCAAGGGGTGGGTTGGGGGGAAGAGAGCAGTCTTCCCACAATCATGATTTCAGATTTTCCAGAGTTGAGAAGGAGGTGGTTATCAGTCATTCAGTGGTCAATTTCTGTGAGGCATGATGCAAGGTTGGTGGTGGTGTTGGAAGGGTCCTTTGGGTTCTTGAAGATGATTTGGGTGTCATCCAGTGGCGGCTGCTATCATGGGGGGGGGAGGCGGGGCACCGCCCCCCCCAGAAAAAAAAGAGAGAAGCTAAAAGAGATTCAATCAGAGAACTTCTCTGATTGAATCTCTTTTAGCTTGTAGTGCTGCATTTGCTTTGCCAACAGCGCGGGGGCGCTGTGGCAAAGAAACAATATTGTATAGGCCGGCCCGGCTTTTACAGCGGGGCGCAACCCAATTTAGTAAATTTATTTCTATAGTAGAGTGCGTGGAGCTCATAGCTCTACGCACTCTACGTAGCCCCTTTAATTAGAAGCCTGGCGTGGCGCTTCAGGGGTGGCCCCGCCAGTCTAAAATGTGCGCAAACAGCGCACTTATTCGGATTCCCTCCTCCCTCCCCTGCCATTGATACAGTAATGTCATTGGCTGGCAAACAGCCAATGACATTACTGTATCTATGACTGGCAGCGCAGGGTGTGTGCGTGTGCCTGCACCGCCTTCACACGTCTGTTTCTCTTCGGTGGACGAGTGAATGACACGACTAGTGCTGCTGCACCAGCGGCGCCGCGGTAAGTACCCCAAAATTCTGAGGTTTTCTTCTGTTTGGGCCCGGGGACTCAGGAGTGTTACACACACTCCCCTCCCCGGGCCCAAACTATGTGGTCCACCACGGCCCAGGCGGCAGGCCCAGTCAACACTGAACGACGTGTAGGCCAGGGCCTACACGTCGTTCAGACAACAAAAAAGTGAGGAATCTATTTTTTGGTACTAATGTCGAAGAACTCTGCGCCCTTTTTATCTTTTATGTTCATACAGTTAAGGTCGCATGTGTAATTAGGGTAACCGTGGAGTCCTATGATTCCTCTACTCCACTAGGAAAAGACCATAACACAAAGTGTTACCCTTATGTGTTGCTCATGCGCCCAAGTTGTTTTTACTCCATACAGATGGAGAAGGAAATAAGGTACCACACAAGATTTGTGTTTTGATTCACCAATATTTATATAGAAAACTGTTGCCCTTTAGTGATGACACGTGTTTCAACGTAACCAACGTCTTTCTCAAATCAGGGCTGGTATCAACAAATGACAAGTAATATCAAAAACAGTGCATAATAAATTGATTTAAGTAAACGCCAATGTGGTCCACAAGAACGTTTGCACATACATGAATTAAGAAATAATTAACAAAATCATAATAACATGGCCATGTTTGGGGGGGGGGGAAGAGGAAGGAGGTTTGTGGGAAAGCGAGAAGAGAAAAAAAATATAAAAACACATGATTGTTAAACAATATGTCAATGGTGTTAATCCTATTTTTTTAATGAGTACATTGGTATATTTAGAATAATTTATTGTATGCTTATGTTCATTGTATTTCTTACCCAATGTAACCGTCCTCTTAAATGTTCTCAAAAGCTTGAATCCAGTCATGGGTTAAATCCTGTGTAGTTCAGTGTTGCGGTTAAATCTACACGTCGTTCAGTGTTGCTGCCGAGCTGACTGCCTTGGGGCGAGCCTTGGTGGTAGCGGGCCGCCTGCTACCACCAAGGCAGGGGCCGCCTGGGCCTACTAGGTCGACCCGCAGTCTGACCGGGGGTAAACAAAGTAGACCCATGGCCAGGCCGGTCCGTGCACTGCCGTGCCGTGGCCCAAGGTACGCAAGGGACGGCCCAGGGCAGACGTGCGCTGCTGCACTGTGCATTTTGATCCGATCAAAATGTACAGTGCAGCAGCAGCGCACGCCTGCCTGCCCTGGGCCTTGCGTACCGTGCTCCTGCCAGTGCCAGGCCGGTCCGTGTGCACTGCCGTGCCTTGGGTCACACCGGACCGCCGGCACGCAAGGGAAGGCCTAGGGCAGGCGTGCACTGCTGCACTGTACATTTAAATGTACAGTGCAGCAGCAGCGCACGCCTGCCTGCCCTGGGCCTTGCGTACCGTGATCCAGTTCCAGGCCGGTCCATGCACTGCCGTGCCGTGGGCCAAGGGCCTTGCCTTGGGCCACGCCGGATCAACCGGTACGCAAGTGAAGGCCCAGGGCAGGCGTGCGCTGCTGCACTGTACATTCAAATGCACAGTGCAGCAGCAGCGCATGACTGCCTGCCCTGGGCCTTTCCTTGCGTACCGTGATCCTCCCTTGTATGGGAGAAGAGTGGTTAAAAACATCAGGATTCGACTGAACAAACGCACGGACACAGAGTACAAAATGGGAAACCCCCAGAATTCGCATTTACCAAAACGCGCGGAAAGTCATTTTGAAGCTGTTTTTGCTGGTTTTAAGAACATTTCAATACGTCTAGCGGGTTACGGCTATATGTTGAATAATGGGTGTTATAAAGCATTCTGAATGTCAGAACTTTGCCGCGGCCCGCGACCACTGTCCGGCATCATGCTAATTGTGCCGTTTTATATTTTCGGCATTTTTCGACAAAAAATGCCGAAAATATAACACCGCCAGTCACCAAGGCCCTTCACGTGGGCAATGGAGCCCTGCCGCGACCTGCTGCCAATTTTCTTTGCTCTTCACTGGGTAGCCCCGTGCGGGCATGGATGTGCAGTGGTGTTGGGGTGGGGGCAGGTGCCTCTCATTGGTATTCAGAATGGGTAGCTTCTTGGAGCCTGCCCACTTCTAGCATGCCCGACTTGATCAAGCTCAATGGCGTGGACATGTTCTTGGGGGGCTGCCTTGCCAGTGACAACCAGCGCATGTCTCGTTCAGAGAATTTTCTGTCTGCCTTTTTAAACATTTTCTAAGGCCTTTTTATGCTCGGGGAGTTAACATAGGTTTGGGCATGAGCGTAGATCGCAGATGCGCAGTTCTTTTCCACCTTAGGTAAAGGCGCACAGTGAAATACTGTATGGTGCCACTTTTCAGAGCTGCTTCACTCTTGCTGGTTCTCCTGAAAATATCAGTACGTTATAACAGTGGGAATAAAGGTTAGATTTTGAGATGTTTTCTAGATGATCGACGATTGTTTTTTTTTTTTAAATCAAAGACACGCCTTTGACATCTATTTGAAAAGTACGGGCTGAATGGTGCTTTACCAGCAACCCACAGAACAAAAGAGCACGTGTTTATTAAACCCCATTACAGGGCGCCCAAATCGCATCCTATCAACACCATCCCTGAAAGTTTGTTTATTCACTGATGATTTAAAACTCACTATATTACTAATTTGAGAAACAACTTCAAAGCGCTGTGAGTGATAAAGGGGCGGGGGAAGAAGTGTGCAGGGGATCTTAGAGGAGAACCGTGTTCCCTCAAATTTCATAGATGCAATGCCCGTACCTATAAGCTTCACTATTGCCCGGCGCGAAAAATGGTTGACCAGTGAATGTTCTGTTACAAACAAGCTATTTGCAGTTATTTTGTGGTTACCTTGAATTCTTTGTTTCAATGGCCTTATATATGTTAGGATTTTGTGTAAGGTTGCAGTGATCTATTCGACAGAACAGTGAGAAATGTGAAGTATGTTTGGATGTTATGGTTGTTGGTTGATAAAGCACTCAACATAATAAACTTAGTAACCTATTTCTGTTGCATTTTTCTCCATGCAATATGTATGTGCTATTTCTGAGACCTGTGCTTTCCACGTGTTGCAACTTTGAGCAACTGAAGCAATGGCAACTCAGCGAGGCAGACAGCCATTAGAGGTAGGACAAATGTCGCATTAATTAAGTGGTTAAAACTAAAGTAATATTTTAGCTTAGTTTCCCCCTTTTAGAAAATGCCTACAATCCCACCTTAGTAAGAGGATGAACGCATGTGAATGCCAGTAACAGCATGACAAACACGTTTCCATCATTACTGACTATATAATGAATTTCTTTATGCATACACCATAGTACCAGCTATTCTCAATACAAGCTGCTGTAAAATACACCATCACACTTGCACACGTAAGAATAGTGTACCACCATTAATATGTAAAACGGAATGTTTTTTTCATATTTCGGTGGGTTTTTTGGACAGTAAATTGCACATTTTGTAGGCCATTTTTTCAAAAATTTCACGGGGCAGAACCCCCTCGCACCCCCCTTGGGGTGGGGTGCGCTCGCTACTAAATTAGCCCTGGAAACTTTACGCCCCACCAGCTTTCAAACTCACCAGCCGCCACTGGTGTCATCTGTGTAATAGTAGCAAGACAGGCTGTGTGAGCAGATGATAGCAAAGAAGGGGTTCAAGTATAGGTTAAAGAGCAGAGGAGAGAGAGACACCCCATGGTACTCCATGAGTTACAGGGCGGGGAGTCATGGAGAAGGGAGGCATGTGTATTTTTGGAAGGTGTGTGAGAGAAAGGAGGAGATCCACTTCAAGGCTGCATTCTTGATGCCGAGAGAGAAGGGTCTGTCCATGGGGATGAGGTGGTCAATGGTGTTGAAGGCCGCCGAGAGGTCGAGGAGGATTAGTTCAGCACAACCTTCCGAGTCTGAGGGTCCTTTGAGATCATACCAAGTGGACACAAGGCATCATTCAGTTCCTCGTAGGGGTCTCAAGCCGGATTGGGCCGTTCAAAGAGGATGTTGGTTTCTGTGAAAAGGCATAGCTGGGTGTAGGCAGTTTGGTCAACTAGTTTAGCTATGAAATGGTTGTTTGAGATAGGTCTGTAGTTAGCCGTTCGAAAGGGGTCAAGGGTTTTTTGAGCAGGGGTTTTTATGTACGAGGTCTTCTGGTAAAGTGCACAAAGTGAGAGAAGAGTTAATGATCGATCTTGCAATGTTGCCTGTACAGGTTGAGGATAGGATTTCTTTTAGAAGAGAAGGCGGGCAGGGATCTCCAGGGCAACCTGAGGGATAGCCGTTAGCTAATAGCTTTAGAAATTCTATGTGGGAGATAGGAGAGAAAAACAAGCGGGAGGGGCAGTCTGAGAACTGGGGCGAGGATGCAGGTGGGTGGGGCGGGGGCAATGCTATTTTAGTGCTAACAGTGAGGTTTTTTTCCAGAGCTATGGTGTGTAAGTGGTCAGAAAGAGTCCCAGAGTGCCTGGGTGTGGGATGGGGAGGAGGTGCAAAGGGGAGCCTTGATTTCAGAGATAATCTTGTGAAGTTCCCTACAGGTGTTTTGGGCATTAGTGCTTCTATTCCAGTGAAAGGATGTCTTGGGCTTGCATATTTGTGCCCTGTAGGCTTTGAGCTGCTGGACGTAAGCTGTTCTATTGTGTGGCGATGGAACTGCCCGCCATCTGCAGTCAAGGATATGGTTATGAGTTTTGAGAGATTTGAGAGCGGAGGTGAACCATCTGGGGGTGGGACCCCGTCTGTTAGAGGTGGGTCTGATAGGGGCTTAACAGAGCCATTGGTCGAAATGGCTGGAGAGCTTACCCAAGCGGAGTGGAAGGGAGTGTAGGGAAGCAACGAGGAAATCATCCTGGCCTGGGGTTTACTATGACCTTGCTCCATAGTGAGGAGCAGGAGGGGGAAGAGGGGTGCCTGGAGCTGTCAGGTAGGATGGAGGGTCCATGATCGAGAGAGTGAATAAAATGGTTGCATGGTCCGTCCAGACTAGCGGCTGAGGCGGGAGCGTGCTGATCTGTTCAGGGAAGCTTAAGATTGAGTCTACAGTGTGGCCTGCAGTGTATGTGTGGGGCCTGATAATAGTTGTGTCCGATGAGGGGATTCCAGGTTGTCCAGAAGGAGTCATGTCATGGGGTTATGCGGGACATTGAACCAAATATTGAAATCCCTTAGAATAGTGAGGGAGGGGTGAAAAACCAGGATGGCAGCTAAGGAGTCGCTGAGGTTTTCCGCAAAGTTTTTGTTGTAGGCCGGGGCTCTGCATGTGAGTAAGAAGCTGTGAGAATGGTTACTCAGAGTGTGAAATCGAGGGGAGAGATTTGTAAAGGATAGCAATTCCACCTGCCCTGGTCGTTTTGTTATGCACTACAAGAGTGTAGCCTGGAGGGAATGCCTTGTGTGCAATGGGCCGAAAGTCTTGGGAGAACCAGGTTTCTGTGATGAAGAGGATGTCCAGGTCTTCAGAGGAGATTAGGTCATAAATGTTGTGGCAGTGTTTGCAACTGATCTGGCGTTGATCAGGATGCACGTTAGTCCGTTGCTAGGTTGGATGTTTGATGAGAGGAGGGTTCTAGAGAGGAAAAGGGGGGCAGGGAAGGCTGCCATCAGGTAGGGGATGAGAAGGTGGAATGGACGTAAGGGTGGGGAGGGCTGGATCTGAGATGGTCATCATGGAGTTTGGGGGGGTCTGCTGGTGGGGCCCTCTGAGTGACAGGGGTGGACTCTGTGGAATGGTCTGTGGGAGCAGGAGGATGAGATGGCCAGTGGTTTTTGGAAGGTGAGCGAGTACTAGGGGTGGGTTTATGGGCTCTGTTCCAGGGGTTGGTGAAGGAGGCTGAGTGTATTATTAGTGTGAGTGTGAAGAGAGCTTGCGAGGCAGTCTCCTCTGGTTATTGGCAAGTGTAGTGGTTAATGGTGGTGGGTGTGTGTGAGGGGGTGGATACCCTGTTGTGAGGTGTGAAAGGGGATGTGGATACAGAGGTGGGGTAGTAAGGTGTCCACGGCTACTAGTGGGGGAATAATAATTGTTTCCTATTGCGAGGGAGAGATCAGGTCTTCTAAGGCCAGTGATGGGGTCAAGGGACTGACGCTTACAGGAGTATGGGGAGTGGTGTCTGATGTGAGTGCAAGGTGTGTTTGGTACGTTGAAGAGAGATTTCACTGGTTTGGGTGGCTTGGTGGAGGTCGTAAGGGTGCATGTGAGGGGGAGGTCATGGGTCTGGATGAGAGAGTGAGGTGTGCAGTAAGGAATGCACCAAGGTAGTGCACTGTATTTTTTAGGCGATTCTGGGAGGCCTGGGGGCGGGCGGGTGTGTGTGTGAGAGAGAGGGTTGGAGGGGTAGCTGAGAGGGGGGGGATTGAGACAAGGATTGCACAGGCAGAGTTTAGGGATGCAAAGAGTGGGTCATGGCGGTGTGGATGAGAGTAGGGAATGTGAGAGGGGGAGGAGGTAGGGAGGTTCGAAGGAGTGGTCTGGTTGGTGGCAGGGTGATGTGCCAGGGGCCTGGGAACGTTGAGGAGGAGGCTTGAGTGGATGAGGCGGTAGGCTGGTTGGGAAGGTCAGGGGGGATGTGTTCTCTTAAGGGTGCCAGGTTGAGGAGGGAGATGTGGCATGAAGGGGTGGGGTCTGGATAACGTAGTGGAGGAGTTTCTGGTGCACCATAGTGCACCTCTAACCTTGGAGCTGATAGGCATGATGGGGGACCTGCAGCCTTGGTCCTCAGGAATGGAGGTGTGAGAGTGTGGAACAGACCTGAGAGTGGCCGCAATGAAGAGAGATGTCCGCAATAGTTGGATGAGAGTGCGCATGGATCTCTTCTAGAAAGTACTGTGCAGGCTGGTGCAGTGAGGTGAAATAGGGGGGGAATGCGAGTTGAGAGGCCAGCGCCTAAATTCTGTGGAAACAAAATGCAAGCCTACCACACAATTCCTGTGGAACAAGATGCAGGTTAGTGCCACAGAACAGTAGCTAGATTCAAAATGCAAGCCCACAACACAGTACTAAAGTACAGAAAGAGGTTGTTTCCTACCGATTGTTGCAGCAATCTATATAGAATTACACAGTGGGCACTTTGGAAAACTTGAAACTCAAAGTTTGTCTTGGTCCTTTGACAGAGAAAGATTAGAATGAAGCAATTCTAAGCCCTCGAAATAATGGTATATCCATGGTTTGGCTTATCGAGCTCAACTTCTCCCTAGGGTATACTCCTCTGGGGATTTGCTGCACAAAATTGGTACAGCTGTGGATCACCACTGGCTTAAGGGTTGTCAGAAGTCAGATCCTTCTTTTGCATGTAGTGGGGATGCCCTTCAGTTCAAATCCACTGGGGGAAGGTGCTTTGGGGCGATTGAGGAAACATTGAAGCAACCTACTGAGGCAGACCCCAGGATGGTTTTACGGGCGTCTCAGGTGATGCTTGCCTTACAAGGTATGAGAGAGTATGTGTCAACTGTGTTGGTCGTGGCCAAAATATATTGTAGTGAAATGGGTGCTATGGAACAAATCTGGTTGGGGGTCTTTAGAATTTCTTCTATTTGGAAAAGAATATATAGGAAAAGACAATGGCTGGGCAATTTCATGGGATCTGGGATAGGTGGGAGAGGCTGTCAGATAGTCCTTTCATGACACAAAGAATACTTGAAGGATGGGTGAAGCATCTTTTGTTCACGTTTGAATGCCTCCGAGGGCTGCACAGGTTGCCATGGTGCTTCAGTGTATACGAAGGTCCCGATTGGCTGCCCCACTATTGTTTAGGCCAATCGGAAGGCGGTAGGTGAGGAAAGCCGGCCCTCAGCAAAAGCCCACACAAAAGGCCCTTGTCTGAGCCTGTTGGAGCGTGGTGGAGTACCGCTCTGCATGAGCTTTTATTTCTCAGAACTCTTAACACCAAGGTTCCATGAGAGCTTTCACTAGGGCTTGAACATCCCTAAAATCTCTAAAGCCAAAACTACTAAATCAACTTTTTATGTGGTTCTTCCTCAATTCTGGAAGTGATTACCCACTGACATGCACCCATGCTATCACGAAACGCTCTTCTCCTGTTGCATCCATTCCTCCCTGTGTTTGTAGCATCTTCTTACCATTTTCCCATCCTCTGATCTCCAGCTCACACATTTCTTTATTCCATCAGACTATGTATGGCCTGTATACTCCTGGTTGGGGAACATTACACCACTCCATGGACAAGGATAGGTGCTCTGATATTACTACAGTGGTGATTTGCTGCAGTATAAAAGCAAACTAACATAACAAATGTATTCGCTTTTCCAAACCACGCTCAGTAAGGAGACTCAAAGACTGTGGTAGCATATAAAAGTTAATCACAAGTAAGCTGCACATTTTTGTTAAGTGGGGCCCCAATAGAGGTTTTTTTTTCCCCCAAAGTAAGCCATAGTGGTTTCTGGTGGTTTGGGGTAATACAATCTGTTTTTGGGAAAGGTCACCAACATGGTAGGGAAAGCATAATGGGGCGGAGTTACACAGGTTAGTGTCTTGCTGTTATAATAAAAGTGTGCCCTTGAACCTCATGTGCATACCACAAAAACATAAACCAGTATCTAGCCGCCTGTCCCCAGGGTTTCATGTCAATGACTAAGTTAAACTAAAGGCTATTGTGTTATGTCAGCAACATGAAACAGCCAGGGGAATGGAGAGTTCAGCTGAATAGTTCATTCATAAAGATGTGCCATTTGAAATATGCGACCAATTATGTTTGTAAAAAACCTTTATGAAAAATGTTTTGCAATCAGGGTGCTCATTTTACAAGGGCGGCAGGCAAATGTAAGTCGTGAAAGCAAGGATGGAGCCGTTTACGTTTTTTTTGGACACTCCAAGAGCGTTATTTTCGACATTAAATGGAGACATAAAAGCGAGGATTAATGCTTTAACGTCTCCATTTAACGGCATGCCCCATTTTGTAGCTCTTCCAAGGCGTAGGAGGGCAGAAAAGCAGGAGGCGTCTGTGCTTTGCTTTCCTCCTGTCTTGGAGGAGCAACCGGTTTTAGACCAGGTGTACAACTGATGGATTCCAGGGAATAAACCTTGCATTCATACATGGTAATTAGCAGACAGATTCCATTGGAATCCATTATTAAACTCAAACAGCAAAGCACAATTCTCAAAGAGTAAAAGTGAAGAGTAAAGGCAATTTCACTTTACACACCACTTTTATAGTTACGAAAATTGCATGCAGGCGACCCGACAGCATGTAAGCGCAAGCGTAGCCGGACCCCTGCATGCATTTATCTATTTTTAAAAAATAAACCTGCAGATTTTCCATGCATGCAGGCATAAAACAAATTGATTCCTATGGAATCCTCCTTTTAGTTCTTGCTAAAAACAGGCAGATTGCATAGGAGTCCATTGTAAATGCTGTCTACAAGGTGTAATTTACTCTTTCCTTTTGGCAAAGCTGTATGAAAGGTAGAAAAATTAGTGAAGGAGCCTCAACAGCATGCAATTAGTATTTTTCACAAAATTAGCCTATTTGTTTGTAAACATGTTGAAGAGTTTGCAAATAAATTGTATTTGTTATTTTACTTGGGACCAGGTGTAATTTGCCATGGATTTCATCCTGCAGGTTTTTCCTAAGTAATTAACACTTCTGACCGGGATCACACCTTCACTCAGAAGCTTGCATACGGGTGGTCTAGCCATCTCCTGTCAAGTGTGGTGGCATGGAATGAGAAGTCTGACCGAATATTGGCATAGTGGTTGTTATAGACTTAGTTATAGAATAAACAAACCTATCTATCCCTAACTAGAGGCGGTTTTCCTACCTCAAACAAAAACTCAGGCAGTCGGGATACTGTGTATTCCAAATAAAAAATGCACCGCCCTAGTCCACACTCCTACTCTATCCCTACCATTTAAATACAAATCGTAATCTAAGAAATAAGAGAGTTATTTCTAAAACCCAGAAGAATAACTACCTTCTCCTGGGTGTGAGCCTTTCAAGGTGCAGCGTTCTCAAGCTCAGGACATGTTCCAAGGTTCACAAAGGAGAGGTTCCCAAGTTCAAAACTAAAAAAAAGAACACCATTTCCAGGTGAGGGATAGGAGAAGGACTCCTTTCTCCTAGCATGCTCCCCAGTTCCTATCTTCTACTTTTTTAACAAATCTTAATAGTCCCCTACAATGGCTTCTTCCGCTCTCTACTTTCTTGTATTTCCCCCCTGGGATGACGAAGAGACTCCCAGAGTCTACCTTGAGTCTCCAGTACCACACTCCTATGAAACTGGCCAGGGAATTGTCTCACGTGTTTCACTACTTTCTCTTCTGCTTCTTCAACTTCTTCTTCTGCTTCTCTACTCACAGTCTCAAACTTTCCTGGTCCCCTCCCGGACTTACTCCTATTCCAGTTACCTTCTCTCAGGGAATGCTTCACTGGTTTCGCCAGGGTCTGTGCGTTTGTTCTTTCGCCTTCTACATCTGCTTCGCCTCGTAGGCCCGCTTGTCTTCCCAGCCAGGTACTGTTAGTGATCTCAGCTCAAGTTCCGGACTGGATAGTCCACCAACGACAGGTCACGCCACCACCTCTCCATTTCTTACTTCAAGCGCTCCACTCCCAGCCGACTCACAAGACACAGACCGGGTCTTCCACTACTGGTTTCTGCTACACTAGAGAGCTGCCTGGCTATAGTCTCCTGAAGCCTAGTTTCAACCAAGCGGGCTTCTCGGTGGCGTCCTCGTTCACCAGGTTCTCCTTCCGGATTCACAATACAAATAACTCCTCCTTTGCGGTTTGGTTTAAATAGCGGGACTGCCCCAGCATAACATCAGTTCTATTCACAACAGCTGGGTGCGCACTCTTCCTACTGGATTGTGGTGTGCTCGGGTTATTGTTCGTCCCGGTTCTCATTACAGCAAGAGTGTCTGGCAGTTTACAATAACACATGGTTTCAAACTGTATCCTAGGTAGGGAAGGCTTGGGTATTATTACCCTTTTGGGTTGGGAGTTAAGGGGCCGTGCCCGGACTCAAGTCCTTATCCCCAGGAGGGCTGTTCCTCCCCCCGAGTTCCTCCTGCATGTTATCACTGTTAGGGGGACTAAGGGTCAGCAGTTGCCCCTTCCTACCCTCATGGAAAGGGGGCTCCCCTCTGGAAGAAGTGACACCATGTGGAGGATTGTCACACTAGCTTACTTTTATTGCAGGCTGCAATTATTTGATCCAGCCCATGCACACTTGTAGCCCCGTGAGGGAAGAATGTGTGTTACCAGTCTGACTCGCCCTCATCTCCCATTTTTTTCCCATAACATTCCGCGCTATTTTATCCAGCTATTAATATGATCCCCCAAACCTCCAAAACTATTACCTTTGCCCATTAAGTTACATCAAGTAAACGCACAGACACTTCTCCAAACTATCTCCTATACTGTGGTAATCCTATCACTGGGCCAGGTGTCTGCAGCCTTTGGCTCTCAGAGTATTTTTGACTACATGTCCCATCAGCCCTTGATATAATAATGAAGGGTGAGGGATCATGGGAATTTTAGTTCAAAACATCTGAAAGCAGCATGTTGCATACTCTTGAACAAGACCTATCTTACCATCTACAGAAGATCAGTCAAAATTGTCAGCAGCTCGCTCACCTCGCCCTAATCAAATTTGTGAACGCCCTTGGAACCTTTCTAGTCATCTAGCTCTGACAACAATAACTTCAGAAATCCTTGGACAGTTACTTAACAAGATATGCCTGTGCAGGCATGACTGCCACAATACGAGTTACAATCCTGACCGTTCGGTCTGATAGAATATTCATTCTGTATTTTTAGAAGATATCTGAATGTCAGCCCATCAAGTGAGTTCTGTACAGCAAGACAAAACTGTTATTTTTTGTGCTAATGTATCATACTGCTTTCTTGAACAAAAGCACATCCTCGTTCCTTGCTGCCGCCTTCCTTGGGGACTTGCCCTACTTCTGCGACACAGTTGGCAGAAACATCTTGAAAAAGTTGTGTGTCAGATTCAGACAGCTTGCAAAAGTTCAAAGATGCCGTTACATGCAGTGCCGTCAAGTGTGTAAATATGCAACCAAACACCTCCCACGCGGGCTGAGCAAATTGGAAACAATACGCGTCCGTCCCATTTAAGCTTGCAACATTTGCGTTACAACTTTCACTTTTTCCCCAAATTACATAGATACCAGTTTGGTCATGTTTGAATGTCCAGTTCCTGTCTCAAAGGTTAGGAACCTAGGTGTTTGGCTGGATGCACCTCTCTCTTTAGCGAGCCAGGTTGCTTCAGTGGCCAGATCCTGCGTTCATCATCTGTGTTCACTTAAGAGACTGCTGGATTGTTTTTCGTTTTTCACACAAGATTAAACTGTTGAATGCATTCATCTCCAGTAGACTTGATTACTGTAATGATATCCATTTGGGTTTACCTAAACAAACCCCTCACTGTCTGCAGATTATTCAGAATGCGGCTGCAAGGCTTCTTTTTCATTTGAGCCGGAGAGATCATTATCTCCTCGACATTGCAGACATTACATTGGCTCCTGGTGGCTCAACTGGTCAGACTTAAGACACTCTGCGTTATTATATAATATGACAGGTTATGTATAACATGCTTGCTTAATACCCAGAGGTTTCTAAGCGCGGACCGGGGATCGAACCTGTGTTGCTCCATGCACGTTGACGCTGAGCTATCCTCCTGATGCATATGGTCTTTAATAAAATACTCCCCCTAATTCTTCAGAGCTAGATTTCTTCGATACACTCCCTCCAGAGCACTGAGATCCTTTTCCGACTGTCTTTTTGCGAAACCGAGATTTAGATTGGAGAGATGAGGTGGTCGCTCATTGTCTGCTCAGGCAACCAAACTGTGGCATGGACTCCCTTTGTTCCTACACCGTTCCATGACAAACTTAAATTTAAACACGGGATGAAGACTCTTCCGTTTCCCTAGTAACTCTTTCGAGAAGTCAACTCTGAAGACTAGCTCTGCTAGTTCAGTCTTTTTAGCGCTGTGATGCCTTGACAATGTATATCTGCGCTTTAGAAGTCTTGTTACTATACCGTCTGGTTCCACAAATGAAAACATCTTTATGAAGGGGTGAACCAGTAAGAGGAGCTCCGAGGAAAGAACATCATTTTCAAGGCTCATTACACGCAGCTGTTGTGCTTGCCAGCTGTTCTAAGCAAGAATAAGCGTTGAGAAGAGAAAGTTGAGCAAATCCCAACTGAGGGCTCAGTGACTGTGTACTGTGATGAACTATCCTTTCCGGTGAAGGCTTTTTTCCTTTTGGTCAGCTGATGCAGCTACAGAGAATTTAAAACAGACGACCCAGCGACGAGAGGGATAAGAGAAATACAGGCACCCCTGCGGACCCAGAGGAGGGGGAATGTCAGAGTCGCCATCTAACAACAGAGCATGGAGATTGAGGTGTGTCAATGTCAGACAAAGGACCCAGTTTGGAGCAGCCAGGTGAGAGTTGAAGTTGATGAGGCTTTGGAAAACAAACACATGCACAGCAGAATCTGTAGTGCACGAAGGAAGAAGGCAGATGTGGTGCATGTGCTGGGCCACCAAAGGGTTCCAGTTTGAAGATTCCCAGGTGAAATGCAAGGGAGGCATGGAGGACATCCTAGAACTGGGACCCCCCGCCCCAACTTTGTGCGCTCCTTCCGATCCCGGCCACCATAGAAACAGAAAGCGGACTTAGTACCTTTTGCCTATGGTGGCGGCCATCTTTCATTTCCCCTCCAGCGATTGGCTCCTAAGGGGGAAAAACAACCCATTCGCCACCCCAGGGTGCATATGGCTTTCCCCGCTTCAGTGAAGCCCTTGCGCCATTACCAGCCATGTTGCCCACCCACTAAGGGGATGAAAGCCATAATCATCTGAGAAAGTTCCTTAAGTGTAGCAGGTTCTTTCAGAAGTCTAGTTATGAAATGCTATATAAGAACAACGAGAGAACGATGAAGCCAAGTTGTCAGAAGCTGCATAGAGGAACCTGGAGTGAAGCATATCTGAGAGAGAGAGTCTTTGTGAAACAAAGTGGAGAAATATTGCCTCCGGGAACCAGGAGAGGAAGTTCCTTAAGCGTATGGGAGACTGGGTGAAATGCTGTATTCAAGACTTGGCAGAGATGGTTTCACAAATGTATGAGAGAATGTCCTGGTTGGCAGTTAGCGGGATCGTATGGGTCTCCGGTAGTATTTTTAAGGAGTCATTTAATGTATGTAGCATTGAAAGATCTTGTTACAATTCCCATTTCTATTGAAGAACTGATGAGTTTGCAAAATACAGTCCCAGGCTTTGTTTGGCGAGGATCTTCTTATGAAATGTCCAGGGACAGGGATCTGCTAGGGTGCTCGCTTGGTTACTTTAGTTCGCCAGCTTTTTCAAGTCCAATTCTTAATCGGATTGAATGGACAGAGTGGGGCGTGTGGGGTTGGGAAGACATAGTAGTAGATTTGCTCAATTCCGTTTGTGCCGCTTGTATGGCTTGCTTAATGTTTTTACTTTATTTTGGAGATGTTTGGTGATTAATCACAGTTTCTGGCAGGGAGTAAGGCCGTGTTATGGATAATAATCTAAGAATGATTGCCCTTAATCCTGTAGGCAGGAGTTGTTTTAAGTCAAAAAGATAACTGGGCCATAGAGCAATAACCCAAAATGATGGTGCAATGGAGTATTTAATACACAAAGTTGTGTTTTGGTCAATTGTTTCTGCCTGTACCAACAAATTACTGAGAAGGGAAGAATGCTGAAGGAGTCCGTGAGCAGGCAATCATTGAAACATTAATTTACCTTCTGTTTTTCCCCCCCTCTACTCCTACGCCAAGCGCAGGCCAAAACCTTTCATTAAAAACAGCTGGTATGGGCTCTGTTTATTTTGTTCTGTTCTCTCTTCTACTCCAACTTCAGGGAACACTTGCTAAGACCTTTTATTAAAATTAGCTTGTATGCACTCTGTACCTTCAGTCCATGCATACATGAATCCACATTATGGATAGCATTCGAGGTTTAATTATTTTGCTACTATTATCATTTAGCGGCTGGCGGGGGGGGGGGGGGGGTGGCTTTCTCCCAGCCAATCAGGAAGCTCAGAATCAGTGGACACGGGCTTTACCTGATGGTAAAGCCCCTGGTCTAAGCCTTCTCGGAAGCAGGAGGTCGCCCACTTCCCCACTGTGATGCGAGTAAATGCACCTCATTTCACCTCCCACAACTCTATTTCTACATCCCCCACTGCACTCAGCCTTTCGCTCCTTTGTCCCTCACCAGCAACACTCAGCGTTCCCTGCGCCTCTCTGTTGTAGCAATGGCTGCCATGGAAAGGGAGATGGGACTACTTCTCCCTAATCCATTGTGGCCATCTTGTTTAGTATTTTTTTTTTCCAAGTTGAGAAACGGCAAACACATCCTGGTATAACATTCTGGGATGCTAATAGTAATACCCTTTCTGAGGGCACAGGAAGAGTTGGTGGCGCATTACCCAGTCAGGCCACAGGGCTATTGTGGGCATTAACTGACAGGTAATCCTGTCCCCCAGCGAACGGTTTAGTGCTTAATCATTGTTTTTCAATGAAGTTTGCTACTATTAGAGTCAGAGTCCTGTGCCCTAACACCTGCTAATTTGATAGCTCATAAGGATGCGGGTCACAGGACAGCCTATGTTGCACACACATGAGGCATACACGAGATACAGGAAGCATTCTCATGGTCTGTCGTGGATGTTGCATGTACTGGCCCTGCTTCACAATCCACAGAGGGAAACCTGGTCTTTTTCATCATGTTGTAGGCAATGCAGTTCCTGAAACCTCTTCACGCATTTGCTGATGTCCACAGGCAGATGCACTTCTCTAAGAGTTCTAGGTGTTGTCCCACGAATCGTTTGATAAGGGAATTGCTAAATAAGGCTGTCTGGGTTAGCTCAGGTGATATCAGGGTCCTTAGGGGTCCTAATGTTGTTGGGGCTTGTTCCCAAGGGCCCTCTCCCTACATGCCTCTCTGAATTAAACTCCCCAATCCTCTTGAGATATAGTAGGGACCCACCAACCTTTATCACCTGCTGTGGACCAGGATGACCCACTGAAACCTTCTTAGACTTCAGTGTCAGGATTGGTTCAGGCTCTCCTCCCTCCTCCCTCGGGAAGGTTGGTTAATCTCCACCCAGTAAGCTTGTGGCTCCTCTGCGCCACCTTGCTCGGTAGCTACTGCTGTTCTCCAACCTTCGCTGTTTTTTCTGATGTCAATCTTTCTCCTCTTCCAGATGGTATCCCTCCCCCTCCACACTCATCTTCCCCTCCATTAGTAATGTAGCCAATACAAGTGTTGATCTTAACGATCAGTTTTCTTGATTATGTGTAGGTTGTTCGACTAGTACATTGCTTGGCTTATCAAAAGAGCAGTTCCTAAAAGTACTAAAAAACGTTTAAAAAAAGAAAAGGGGGGCAGGGCGGAGGATGGCTTTAGATAAAGAAGCAGGGGCAGATTTACATATATAAAACGATTACCCACATTTCAGATATAATTTTTTACCCGATACCCAGTTAAGACTGACCAGCATAACAAGTTTGAATTCACAATGTGGCTTGATCTACTTCTTGCAAATAATTATGCAATTATAGTAATGGTTTGTGGTGGTCTTGGATTTAAACGGAAAAATAGAAAAACAGCACATTGAAAATATTCCATGGAAGCAAAATAGCAAACACCATAAATAACGGGGGGTGGTTAAAATTACTGTAGCATGGTGCGAACAAATGCTGGGAGAGAAATCTTACAGGGACTCTTGTCATGCTGGTCAAAGAACCTTTAAATATCAAGTAAATGGATTGTGATCTTTGTTACTATCTTTTGACAATAACCCATTACATTCCTTGGCTACAGTGTTATCTAATCATTTTCACCCAATATTAAACTATCCAGAAAACAATAAAGAATGCCCCAACACCTAATCATTAAAAAGGTAATCCCTAGTTCTTTTACCTATTACATTCTATGGTTGAACATAAAAACTGTCTAACTTGACATCAGTCTTGCTAACACTGTTCTTTACTAATTATCAGAATACAAGACATACACTCAGGATTTCTGTTGTTATTCTCTACATATTAATATGTTTTGGTGTACTAAATGAATGGATCAGCATTTAATGTTTACATAAAATCATTAAGGTTACAATAGCGCTATACTATTTAAAAAGTCTCTTACTCCATGTAGTTTTGGTTAGTGACTTTTTCCTTCCTATGCGTTTTTATGTCTTTACATTGCTTCATATTAAGCACTAATATTGATAATCTTGGTTAAATTTAAAGTGACATTATATAAAGGAAGTGGCACAATATCTTGTGTTTACCATGCACAAACTTGATTAATTTGCATTGATAACTAACTGCTTATCTTCCTTTCCTCATTCCAAAATAACCACAAATGGTGTACTTTATTTCCAATATATGTTTTGGATTGGGATCCAATTTTAAAATTACTTTTGTGAGCCTTGACAAAGCAGCAAGTGTATGAAGTACGTGTCAGCCGATTGATCATGGTTTTACTCTGAAACCAAGAAAATCTATTCTGCTTTTTAATAATAATTACATTTTTTGTTCATCTATCAAAAGTATGTGTGTATAAAAACAATAGTGTACACAAAATATGTTAATCTGTATATTTTTTCACTGGAATAAAATATACCTAAGGGAGTACAAGCTCCTCATTTTCTGGGATTCTGTAGTTCTTAGACATCATGGATTTAAACATGTATCAATATTTCATTACAATCTTATAAAAATTTAAGTCATGAAATGAAAGTCTGAGAATAGTAAAGCAAGAGAGGAGGATTTATTCAGCACTCGGAAAAAAAAACGGTGCAATTTGAATATGCAAATTTTGTCGAGAACATGTGGTCCACAACTACAACTCCTAATGTGGAATTGATGTTTGTCAGTTCTACTGCATTCGGAGTAGCACACTATTTTTAATTTGCACAATTAGTGCTAACAAACCTAAAATGCAGCAGGCTAGAAGGGAGCACTAATTCTACATTAAAATGTACCAGGTGGTGCTCACACAGGCCTCTGTGGGATCACGTGAGAACATATTTAAAAACATAACTTATGGGTTAGCCCTGAAGTAGACATACAACACAGGAGTATGGACTTTGAACTAAGCCTATACTGAATGAGAAGTTAAAGTATTACCTTAATAGAAACTACTCGGTTGCAGAATTAAACAAATCCTCACGTTGATGGTAGAAGTGCAAAAAACTGAGAGAAACAAGGTTTATTTTGTGAAAATGACATCTCTTTTATTGTGTTTTATGTAATGTATTTGGAAAGGTTTTAATGTATTATGTACTGCAGTGCACCTTCTGCAAAGTGTTTTAAAGTTCTTATTTATTGTGTTTATGAGCTCAAATCTCTCTCAATAAAAGAACTCTAAATCCTGGATCTGCACTGCAAACCTTTTAATCCAAATGCCTGCAAGAACGAGAGACACAGACACACACAACTTCATCTGTAGTGCCAGGTGCTTTGAGAGGCAAACAAAACCGACCTTGACCATTCACAGGTGAGATTCCACGTTGGTGTCAGAGAGGTTAGTTACTCACTCTTGAAGATCAATGTAATTCAGCACCAAGAATGTGAAATACAAGTTGCAATGAACAGCACATTTTGTGAGAATATATGAACATGGTGCAAATATTTTGCGGTAGATTGAAACAGCTTTTACAAACGCATGGTTATGTACAACCTCGAGCCATTGCTGTAATGAGGGGACAAAGAAAGAGGGGCACATTTGGTGGACGCTGAAGATCATATGTGAAATGCATCATTGTGAACTCAAACACTTACACAATCTACTAAGTGCATTCATTTTAATCCGGTCAACAAACCATGAACCAGTTAAAGGAGCAAAAACAAGTTATTTGTTACACTACATTGTTTAAATGAACAGATACATTGGATGTTTCACTGGGAAGTCATTTCCATGTCACCTCTTCATTCGGCCTCAATTCCCTGAAAGAAACAAAGAAAAGTTAGCATATGCAAATTAGACAGTCACTAAAAGTATGCAAGTGTAGTAAGCATGAAAACGTATTCCCTCAATGTGCTTGCCATAGTCCTAGCTTGGGCGGAGTATGTGTGTTTGTACATGTGGGGGTGATGGGCAAGAGAATGAAGGTTCTAAAACCAAGGAATCCCTAAAACAGAGAACACCAACAGTCACCCTTCAGATGTTTTGGCCTACAACTCCCATCAGTCCCAACCAGCGTAGTAAGTGGAGCGATCATGGGAGTCGAGGGCCAAAACATCTGGAGGGAGGCGGTTTTGGCGGCAGCTGCCCTAAAAAGTAGTAAAGCAATTCAATTCAACAGTGAAAGTCCATCAGTAACTACTGAAGGAGAGAGCGACAGAAGGTCCTTAGCACTGTAGTTTTATGGATTTCCGAATTTTTTCCAGCATTAACATGGGCAATAATAGAATGTCGTTCTTAATTAAAATACAGGGAATCCTAATGTTTTCAACGAAACCCTACTCCAAAGTGAAGTTATCCAGACTCCGCATTTAACAAAACTCATGCATTTTCTGAATAAATATGGAATTATGCCAATGATCAAATATAAATGTCACGAAAACATAAATCACTGAAAACCTGATGGCATGACTCAGGTTGCATGCTGCCACAAGTATCCTTGGTGAAATATTCCATTGCTGCAACTAACTGTTTTACATCCACCAACACATACAAATATGGACTCTTAGAGTTGACGCATCAATATTAAGGGCAGAAGGGAAGCCCCAGGCCCAATCAGATTAGACCATTCCCTACCCACGTCTACATGCAAAAGGGGATAGCTGAATGGAAAGAACAGTAATAAAGCTTAGTCTATGGCAGGTAGATCTTGTTACTTTGGGTAAATAGTAAAAAAAAATATATTTTAGTACTATTTCTTAAGAAAGGGGTAGATGGAGAAATGCAACTTTTTAAAAAAGAAATATGAAAGAGAAAACAGACTTAACATCAACATAGCAATGTGGTAAACTTTGGTTTATGTTAAAAACAAACATGACAAGTCTCAAGTGTCTGTAGTTACTGCATTTCTTCTGCCTTGATATTTTGGCCTTGAGGCATGGCAGAAGGAAAAACAAAACTCAGCTCACCTCTTGAATAACAAGCTCTTGTTGCGGAATTCAGTTAAGCCTTCATCATTCTTTCGATCCCAATACCAGCCAATCACAAATCCCAGTGGGACGAAAACATTGGCCCAATGATCACGAACAAAGTTCAAGACTTTCACCATGGTGGCTTAAACAGAGAGACAAAAAAATGACAGGTCAAAGAAATAGAACGTCATTGATTTTAGGAAAACACGGATTAGCCCACTTTACAGTTACTTGTCAAAATATCAAAAATTACTTAAGAGACGCAGAAAAAGCAAACTAAAATTATCTTCAACAGCAGTATCACCAAGATACTGTCATGATGTGCAGCACTATAGGGCTAGAAATGATACCTAAAAACATCTAGACGATGCAGAATGCAAGTGTTATGGACAACGGTCAAGGCAAGGCAAACATTTAACCTCCCCAAAATGACTAATTGCAAATGCCCTTCTACTAAATGACCCACATACTGACAATAGAAACGTATTGAATGCACTCAATGGGTTCGAATTCGAAAAAGATGTAATACTCTTAGCCAGCCCCTAGATGGCAGACTATGAATAGCATGGGACTAAGAAGATACATGCTACAGAAAGATGACTGTGTAAGTAATATTTGGCATACCAAGGATGGATAGTTCACTGGTAAAGCGATTTCCACCAACATGGGGAAAGCCCAAGTCTTCAAGAAAGATGTTAAACTGGAGTATTTTACCCTCCATTTATTTTTAATTGCTAGTAAAAACGATATTCCAATGGGGTATTTTTTAGTCAAGCTAAAATCTATTTTAATCCTATACAGACATCTTCTCGCAATCTGTACTTCTTGGCACTAATTCATTCATGCAGATGAAAATATGCATTGACATCGTAGCATATTTCCTCTTCAGTTAAGGCAGCATTAATATTAGAGCTCCATCCTCAGGCTCCGCTGTTACCACGCAGGATAAAACCCATGTGGCTGCGTGTGCAAGTAAAGCATGGGCAAACTCTTATGTGTTTGTTGTTTCCCCATTTTCTTTCTGGGAGTATTTATTAATTTTTAGGGAGTAATAGTGGCTACAACACTGCCCTTCTGTGTCGCTGGTTCGATTGATAGGATATGTCATTCATAACACGTCTATACACAAGTGTTTCAAGGCGCGACAAGGCAAGGGAGGGGGAACAGAGGGAAGACAGACAACGATCCTACTAGGCCAAGTGTCATTCAGATCGCACAACTGTGTGTGGAGGGGACAGTGCAGTACATGGGAAAAAAGATGAAACAACAATACGTAACAGTAAGGCCAGCAGGTGGTAAGTGCAGGCATCAAGTGTCAAGTGCTGGTAGTGGGACTGTAGGGATACAGGAAACTGTCCCCAAGTGCGGAGGTTGCCAGGAAGGCAGTGCAGGTGTGTGAATGGTGGGGGGAGGGGCCTGGGTACCGAGTTCAGAGGATGGCCAGGTAACCAGTGTAGTTTCAGCCAGGAGGTCAGCAGGGGAAGAGGAGGAGAAAAAGCAGAAGCAAAGAAAAAGGTTTTGAGGTGCTTCCGGAATCGGAGATGATTCTCCTCAAGTGTCAGGGAGGCAGGGTGGATGTTCCAGAGGGAGGCCCCCAGCTGAGGAAATAGATCGCCCACCAATTTGTTGCTTAGCGACTGACCCTGAGGGAGTTGGAGGCGGATGAACGAAGAGCTCGAGAAAGGAGATATTTAGGAAGAGAGAGTTGAAGGTATTGAGGCCCCAAACCCCAGAAGGCCTTGTGGGCAATGCAGAGGGTTTTTACTTAATTCATACCAAAAAGACTGACTCACTGTTTCATTCTTCTAAGTTGAGGGGTTGAATACAAATAACGAAAGTGGGAGGGTTCCAACATAATGAGCTACATAATAACCCTGATACTATATTATTGTCCCAGGCAGGGCTCACAAAATCTACTAGCCATTAGCATCGGCTAGTAGTTTTTAAGAAGGGCGAGTACCATTTGCACAATACTCAACCTTGTTGGGGAGTATGGGGATATTAGAAACATATTTTTCATTTACTGCATAACATTTTCTTATTTTCTTTGCAGTAAATGGCAAATACAAGTTTCACTGTGCATGCTTTAAAGCATTGCACCAAATATGCAGTGTGCTTATGATATGCACCATTTTACAAAAATGAGTGTTAATATTTTGTCACCAGTCACCTTGGGGCAAGTGCATTCCTCTTAGGTCGAGTATGTAAACTAAGGAACAAGCCTTGCAGGTCTAGTGGGATGTTTAAGAATTTACAAGGCCTGTCCAGGGTCCAGAGGAGGAAATCTCACCAGGTACACTGCTCCATCTCCTTTGCTTCCAAACAATTATTCACACAATGCCTTTTCTCTAACCCTACACTCTCCTGAGCCTTAATCTTGGACCAGATAGTTTCTCATAATGATAAGGGGTTTTATCAACCAGGCAATAACGATTTCCAAAGATGACATTTCCTAAAAGAGATGTCTGGATGGAAGTTTGCACCAAAGCTAGTACCCCGATACTTCTAACTCTGCTGACTGCCATTCAAGTATGCAGAAAAGCCAGGCAAACAGGCTTGATCTGAACCTTTAGTTGAAGCTTCAAATAAAGAAGAGTGGTGGGGTGCTGGTCTACCTTGAGACTTCTGACAAGGTGCACTGTGATTCTAATTTAGAAGATATTACAATAAAGATGGTGTGCTTAAGTCCATGTATTAATCAGCATGGTAAGCACGTCACAGAAGCGTGGGTCATCAGAAGGGTCTCTTTATCCTACTAACACATCCACTTGCTCTTTTCTTATGGAGCCAAGTGCTGCAGGGCCACCAAAATGGAAGAAGGTTGTTCTACAAAACCATGTTACTTACTTAGAAGAAGCAAGGTTGCAACTGCACCAGCTTTATTGGGCTTTGTGACAGATCCACACTGGAAAGGCTTGGGGATGAGAAATGGGGGCGGGGGGGGGGGGGGTCTTGTTTGTTGGGCACAGCCACCTGCTCTGCAATTCTTGCCCTAGAGGGTACCCACCCCATCAGAAGCCAGCTTTATAAAGTACACTCCCTCCATGGTCCATGACAAACTATATTCAACTGGAGAATAAAAACACATGGGTGACATAGAAATTGGTGTTTGCCTGCCACCAGACACGTTACAGTCTGTGTATTTCAGGTGACAGCGGAAGGAAGGCACAGTTGGATCCCCCAGAAATCAGCCCCAGACCAGCATGGGAGGAGATCACACAGACAGAAGAATTTATCAGCGCCAGATCTGGCTCGTAACTTTCAGGAGTTGGGCAGTCATGGTTCATGGCTCAAGGTGGTGGAAAGCGTTCACATCCCCCTTGGTTTGCGGAACCACGACGTGGCCTGCAACAGACGTCAAAGCACAATGGTGAAGCGGTAATTTTCCCCAAATACCTGCCACTCAACATTTCCACTGCCGAATAGCATCTTCAGATCATGAGCCTCATTCTACCTGGGAGTAAAGTACAAAAGACGGACAACGGGGGTGGGGGGGGTATTGTGGTGGTTAGAAGTCTGTTGAAGGATATAGAGAGTAAGGTTGTGGAGGATGCAGATGTTGCAGAAGAAAAAGTAAGTGAAGAAGAGAAGGATCAAGGAGAGGAAGATGTAAACATCAAAGAAAGAGGAAGCAGAGGAGAAGGTTGTAAAATATCCAAATAGAAAGAAAGAAGGAGGAGTTAAAATAACAAAAGTGAAGGGAATGAGACGAGGTTGAAACACTTAAGAAAATACAAAGCAGAAGAGGACAATGGTAAACCCCGATAAAGAAAAAAGAGGCAGAGGAGCCTCTAGAAAGTATGGAAGGAGAGGAGGAGAAACACCAACAAAGAAGGGAGAAACATCAAAGAAGAGAGGTAGGAGTGGGAAATGGAGGAATAGAAAAGTAATTAAGAAAAACACTAAAATGCTTCACATTTGGTTTGCGTCATCTGTCGATCCCTTAACAGTCTGCTTCCAATGTACCAAGATCAATTACGATCACTTCAAAGCAGTCACCATATTTGTTTTTAAAAACTGCACTAACAAAGAATCGCTAAAAGATAATGGATGGAGATGAGCAGTATTCTTTCTCTGATGGTTAAGAACAGAATGTTTTTTTGGTTTGTTCATAGGGCTCAGGGGGCGGTGGGGAAGAGTCAGATGATGCAACTTTAAAGTGCAAGTCAACTAGATGTAACTTCTTCAGATAGATTCCACAACATCGATCATTTGAGCTGGCCAGCTCAAGTAGCATCCTGGCTTTCTATAGGAGCATATGTATGCTCAGTGGTACATAGGACTAATCGGTGTAGCAGTGTCTTGTACTGTTCATGCAATGCCTTCACTCCTGTGATGAGTGTTGGCATTATGGCCATCTTGGAACTACACAATTCCCAGTAAGAACAAGTCTGCATTGCTGCGTTTACATTGAGTCATTTTTGGGGAACCTCAATATAAACAAAATCACACACAACAACTTACGCCATCAACTGGTGCCAAGCAGTGTTCAGTAACGGGTATTAAAAAAATAAAATTAAAAAAACCCCGAAAATGTGAACAGAATTTTAACAGGTCAGTAATCGATTGGTTAAATCAGAGGGACCACAAAAGCAGGCCACTATGTTTGCAAGCAGCAACAAAACAGTAGCAATTGCAAAACCAAAATGACGTACACAAATAAGTGTCAGGCTTTTTCATTCCAAACCCTAGGATTATGGCCATAGAACATACCTCTTTTTGGAAGTCACTTGACGTTTCAATGTGCTGTTTACTTCTATTCAGTGATTAATCAAACATCATTAGTCAATCATTTTGGGTCATATGTGAAAGCCTGGACTTGGATCTTCTGTTTCTAAAGTAGACAACCTAACTGCTAGGATGCACCTGCCCCTTTGGCTCTCCACGCTAATATTTTTCAATTAATGTTGCACGGCAGGTTTGTGATGTTTGTGTACAATGGTGTGGGTGCCCGTCAACTTAGAGCAAACATGGTTCAAATAACATCAGATGGACTGGCTTGCCTCATGTTAGAGTAGATTTCCTTTTTGAGTGAAATTCTCTTTTCTTGTGAGTCCCCCAGCACTTATCCGACTCTCCTGAGTGAGTGGGAATCTTTTTCGAATCTCACTAATTTGTTTACTCTTTACTTGGGAACCCTGTTTTCGCTCTTTTGGATACTTTTAAATGGATTCAGGATTTCCTCCATGTTTTCTGGCATCTACCTTTTATTGCTGCAGCACACAGCACTTTCTGTGCAGTGTTACTGGAAGCTCCTTGAGCTTTCTTTTTTCTTTTACCTGTATTAACTGTTACCAGGGGAGGGGGGATACCATTTTGTCCCTCCTGTATTTTATGAGATCAGCACACCCCACCATATGTGGAGTGCTGAAGGAAAGCACTGTCTTCCTTTTCTAGTAGCGTTTAGTTACTGTGACAAGTATATCTGACAGGCTGATAGCAATGTACCTTTTTACATAACCTTTTGTGGACTTCTATCGCAGGCTGTAGGTACAACTGCAGTAGGGACACAGGAGTCACCATTTGCCTAAAATTGTGGCTGTACTTTAAGCCCTGTTCATGATGACTTGTTCTTACTTGAGCCTTCTACTACCTTGCTGGGTGGGGAGGCTTTGATGGGTCTGGTCTTTGGCGGGCTTCCCCTGGAAAGACTGCTAGAGCCGTTTAGTGGCTGCGGAAGACCAGACCCCGAATTCCGAGCGACAGGGAAGATCTCTTGAAGACTACTTTCTGCCCTGGACTGATGAGTCTGATCAGTCTCAAGACCACCTGCATTTTGCGCCATCCCACAAACAGCTGTGACTTTACCGGACAGCAAACTTCCAATACCCTGGGCTCTGTGGCATTTTGCGGTGCAACATCTTGTGGAGCGCAGATCCGGTGAACCCTTGTGGGCATCGATCTGGGCCTGCAGTGACACGTTTCCGCTCCTAGACATCCCCTCAACCGAGTCATGGACCAAGAAACAAAGAAAAGTCTACCAGACGACAATCGTCACTGACCCGGAGCCTGTGAAGGGCTCCAACCCACCAGTGCCGTGAAGATCCCATGGTGGCCATCCCACTACTCGAATGCTTCTGTCCCAAAGTTACTTCTTCAGCCACCCAGGCCAAGAAATCCGAAACAGGGACAACTGTCACCTCACCTTGGGGAATAATCTGCTGCATCAAGTTATTCACTGATACGGTACTATCGCAAGCCTAGGTACTTACCTTGGTCTTACTGCATTGCTCACGTGTTCTTGGGAGGGCTACGGTTAAGCCTTCACTTGCACCCCCCCTCACCTCCCAGGGCACCCTGAGTCCCACTGGGGTGAACAACCCATTGGGCTCTAAATGTTCAAAACAAACTATGCAAACTTGACAAAACCTTCATATGTTCCGTCTGCTGCTTACCTGCTTCTTTCCTCCTCAGCCCTTGGTCACTGAACCCACAGTGCCCCACATGCCTCAGACATATTTAGTATAGGGTTGGACTTTTTTTAAGTTGTACAGGGGTTAACTAAAGTTGCACGAGTTGATCTAAGTTTGCTTATTAGCATCAGCAGTTTTCTCTAACTCTTGTGTTGCTTTACATTTGATTTAAACTAAGTGCTAACTTTTATTCAACTGCGATATTACAGTGTGAATAGTACTTGCATTACTTGCCTCCAAAGCCTTAGTGTATATAAAATAAATGAGTATTTTTAACATACCTGGTAGTGTGTTAGTGTTTCCTAGAACCAATTATATGCTTTAAGTACTCGGCTCCTCACTACAGTCCTTCTCTCTCCTAGACCAAGCATGGCTGCTTAGCCATCGCTACCAAACCTTTTGGTTAGTTCAGGCTAAAACTAAGGAGTACAACCCATCACCTAAGGTGGACCTTTCCAAGTACTGTCACAGACAGCAACTTGTGTAAAACTCTTACTCCTCAGAATTCAATGCCCTCCTCCCATCTTACTGCACGAGGTTCCCAGGCTTAAGAGGGGGTGGGGGATCCTGTCTTTTGTCTAGCCTCCCCTCCTTCACCAAGCATTCCCTCCCCTCCCATTCCTCTACTGCCCAGAGTCTTTGGGAAAATCTAGAGTGAGGGAGACCTGCTAATTAGGATTGCCACTTTCTAAAGAGAAAATCCCGATTTCCTCCCTCTCCACTTGTCCATCGTGGATCCCTTAGCCGTTATAGCATTCCCCGTGCATTGGCTGGATATTTGTTAGAGCTCCCTAATCAGACTACAGCTGACTGCACTCTGAGTCGGAAAGGAGGGATAGCTAGGAGAAACGGATTTCTGACTGATGAAATAAGTACTGCCCTCCAAGGGATGTTTGAAGCCTTTTTTTTTTAACATTTACTTTGTTTGCAGTAAATGTCAAATACAAGTTTCACTGTGCACGGTGGGCCTCTGGGTGACAGCAGTGTGCCAAACATAGTAGGTGTGTGGTGATATGCACCATTTTGCAGAAAAACACATTTACGTTTGTTGTCATCCGTTACCATGGGTCGAGTAGATAGATAAAATTACTCTACTTGCTGATCAAGCAGAATTTTAAAGAATTTGCAAGCCCTGACTCATATCACTATTTTCCTTTTTTCAGCAGTGAACAAAACTGCTGTATTGTTGGTCATTTTATATCTTGGGCACAAATAACTTCTGGTGACATTAAAAATATTAGTACAACATTGCTAATCAAATGGGTTTGATTGCTAATCAAGAGAATAATTAGCCAACTCTGCTAATCAATTTTTGAAAGCCAATTTATGTCATGCCCAATGGCTATCGGGGTATGGGACACCACTGGATTCTATGAGGAAGAGGAGCCCAAGAGGGATACAAAAACTCATCCCTCTAGTGTTCATTGTCACTTTTGGATGTGCTCTTCAGGAAAAAGGGGCTTCCAAGAGGAAGCAGATTATAACGTAGATAGTTCTTCCTCCTCTAAATCGACTTCCCATACCAGGAGTAGGAGGTAAAAAAAAAATAATAATTTAAAAAAAAGAAGATTGCTACTCTTCCTTCTTCCTCTTCACGGGTAAAACGATTATTTAACAGGCCCCGAGGGAAGTAAAGGGGAAAAGAAAGAAGGCATGCACAAAACTTTTCCTGTGACTCAACCACATCTTAATCCTCATCCAACAGCAATAATGATAATCAAAAAGGAGAATACCTATCCGGTAAGGTGGAAGGTGGAGGTGCTAGAGGAAGTGGAAGAAAATATGACATTCCACTCGCTGAATTTCCCTGAGCAGGACAAAGACCCCAAAATTTGCCAGTGCAAGCATTTCCCCGAGCAGTTGCAGCCCCGCTACGACCACCCTCCCCAGACCAGTTTCACTTCCCTTGCAACCCACCTCCCGCCTCCCAGCCCGCCCCCCTCCCCTGATTGGCTACAACCTCCCAACTTGGTTTTGGCCTGGTCTCCGGCCTCCTTGCTTCTTCGCCACTTGTTCTTTTGTCCTCTGACACCCACAGGTGAGTGTTAAGGCCCCCCGGAATTTCTCTGGGCCCGTTTAAATTGTTTGTAACAGTTTCCCCAGCCCCACTGCAGCCCCGCTCCCACCGCCCTCCCCAGTCCCATTTCACTTCCCTTGCAACCCATCTCCCGCCTCCCAGACCGCCCTCTTCCCTGATTGGCTAACTCCCGCATTCAACAGTCCCTCCCAGGGCAGCCCTCTGCCTATGCAGCCCCTGCTGCGAAGGGCGGCGGGCAAAGGGCTAATCCAGGTTGTGCCTACAGGTGTCAGCAGGAGAAGCCAGTGGTGGCCAGCCATCAACCAGCAGCGACTATTAAGGTAGGACTGGCTTGGGTGTGGAATAGAGCAATCACTCTACCCTGAAAACCCTGCCACATATCAAATTTACCTACACTATTTATTTGGATTTATCAAGCGCCCAGCGGCCCGGAGGCATTGTGGCGCTGTTACAGAATATTCAGCTTAGTACATGTTAGCAACAATGGTCACAAGGCAGGTATATATAACATTGTCGAACAGGTGTTCTGTGGTTACAGAGGAACAGTGTTGGAGGCAGTGCAGAGTAATAAACAGTTTAGTTGAACAACTTTGTTTTCAGGGTTTTTCTGAATGTAGAGAGGGATTCTTCACCCCTTAGACTGGGTGGCAGCTCGTTCCATGCTTTGGGGGCTAGAACTTCAAAGCTGGTTCCGCCAGCTTTCACTCTGTTAAATGCTGGGACTGAGAGTTGGTGTGAGTATTTGTTCCGTTTTGGTCTGTGGGTTGGCGCCTGGTGTATTCTTTCTACTAGGTATGCTGGTGTGGTTTGGACAAGGCATCTGTGTGTGATTGTAAGAGCTTTGAACGTTATACGCTCTTTGACTGGGAGCCAGTGGGCATCTCTTCTTGCCTGGGTGATGTGCTCTCTCCTGGTAATGCTGAGGACATTGTTTTGTGCTATTTGTAATTGATTGATGTTATTTGTAGACATGCCAAGGAGTAGGATATTGCAGTAGTCTAGTTTTGCGCCTATTGTGGCTCTGGCAATGTTGAGGCGGTTCTTTTGTGATAGGTAGGGTTTCACTGCATTTATGATTTTAGAGGTGAGAGCTGCTGCTGAGGAGATGGGGCTGACTTGCCTGTCCACAGATAAGGTGGAGTCTAGGTAGACGCCTAGGGTTTTCACTGAAGCTGAGGTAATAATGACCGTGTCTTCAATGATGAAGGAGCTATATCTGTTGTCAAGACTTTTTAGGGCTTCTTTTTGGCCTACCAGTAGTATTTCTGTTTTTCCCCCCATTTAGACATAGGCCATTTGCCGCCATCCAAGCCTGGATGCGTTCGTATACGTCTTGGGAGGGGTTTGAGATCTTGGTCATAGTTGCCTGTTAGGGGAATGAGAATTTGTGTGTCGGCGGCATAGTTGGTGAAGGTTATGCCAAATTCTTCTAGGTCGCTGAATAGTGGGAGGGTGAATAGATGATAGAGCGTGCAGAAGTGCATGAGCCTTGTGGGACTCAACACTCGATGGGTGATGGTAGGGCAGATGCTTGCTCCGAGAAGACCCTCATAGCTCAACCATCCAGGAAGGTGATCCAAGTGGTGGCTTCTTTGGAGAAGTGGGCTGTGTCAGTGAGATGTTTACATAGGATCTTGCGGTCAACCAGGTCAAAGGCCGCCGAGAGGTCTAAGAGTAGGAGGAGTGAGGTTTTGCCTTTGTGCATGGCTTCAAGTAGTTGGTTCTTGAGGTCGAGTAAGGCTGACTCTGTGCCGTGGCGGGGGCGGAAGCCGATTGTCTTTTTCCAAGGATGTTGAGTGTTTCCAGGTAAGATTGAATCTGTAAATATGCGGCCTTATCCAGAATTTTCAACAGAAAAGGCACTGTGGTAATGGGGCAGTAGTTGTTTGGGGAGTCCGGGTCGATGGAGGGTTTTATTTTACTAAGGGCCGAACCAAGGCTTTCTTGAGGGTGGTTGGGACGGTGCTGGTGGCGAAGGATGCGTTGATGAAGGAGGTGATAAAAGGGGCAAGTAACGTGGCACAATCTTTGATTAGGTTGGCTGGGCAGATCTCGCTTTGCATAGTGATGTTTGATGTGCTTCATGATTTGGAGGACTTCCGGAGTGGCTACTTCTCTGAATGTAAAGAATTTGGGTGGATTTCCGCTATGTTTAGCGTTTCCGTCTGGCTTGTCCGTGGACGGCTTTGGTGAGGAGCTGGGTTTGGGCAGTTTGTCAAATTGAGTTTTGATTTTGATTGTTTTGATTTTATTTAGCATGGCGTGTTGGATGTCGTTGCACCATGTGGAGTTTTTCTCAGTGGGTTGAGCAGAGGTGGTGGGGATGGTAAGCTCATAGCAGATGGCGAATAACTTTAGATTGCGAGTTCACTTTCTCGATTCTGGCATTGTAAGTGGCTGCTTTGGCTGTAGAGATGGCCTTTTTATATTGTTTAGCGACAGTGAGGTAAGTGTCCCTTGTGATGGGGCGGGATCAACCTGCCAGGAGGTTAGTGATACTCTTTTGGCAGTACGTGCATCCTTGAGTTCTTGCGTGAACCAGGAGTTAGCATGGAGTATCTTTTTGGCTTTTTTCTTTACCAGTGGAGCTATGACCTCCATCATAGCTTTTAGCGTATTGTTGTAAATCTCAACTAGTGTTGTCGGGTCGTTAGAGGTAGAATGAGCAAGTGCTGATGTTTCCAAGAGAGGGATTAATATATCTGCAGTGAGCAGTTTTTTTATCTTGCCATAGTGGCTGGAGCAGGTGGGTATGGGTTCCCTCCTGTTTTTGGTGGTATGAAGAAGTGCAGTAGGTGGTGGTCGGTCCAGGGTCTAGGGGTATTAGAGCTAATGTCGGCCACACAGTTGTGGTCGGCGATCTAGTTTCTTTGATGATTAGGGCTACCCCTCCTCCTTTGCTAGATGTTCTGTCTTGACGCAGGATGATGTACCCTGGTGGTACTGTTTGGCAGACGACTGGTCCAGAGGCTTCATGTAGCCAGGTTTCGGTTATGGCTAGTATGTCTAGGTCTAGATCAGTGATGAGATCATGGATCTCCGTTGCATGCGCTGGTAGGGAGCGAGCATTGATGAGTGCACAATGGAATTGTGTTTTCTGGTTGTCCTTTAGTTTGGTGGAGGCAGAGGTGCTGTGGGGAGTGTCGGTTGTGCTGGGTGTGTTTGGCATAGGTGTAATAGTTGGAGGTGGAGTGTGACGGGAGTGCTTTGCAGGAAGAAGCTTGGTGGAGGCTGAGGGGTGAGCAGATCGGCAGCCTAACCTTTGATTTCTCATGTGGAAAGGCATAGGGAGAGTGTTGGTCTGATTATTTGTGGGTGGTCTGATTATGTGTGGGTGGTTTAGAAGGAGTGTTGGTTTGGTTAGGCCTACTAATAGGGCAGGTGACTTGACTAGGGTTAGTCCTTCCTGTGGATAGTGCCGGTAGGAATGGTGTGGGTGGTATAGTGTGGGAGCAGGGGAGTGAGTGTGCCATTTTTCAAAGTGGGAGCCTATAGTATATATGTGTCAATTATACACTGGTCCAAGGAGCAGTGAAGGGCTCACAGTTAAAAGTAGGTGGTAGTGGACGAGGTATACAGTTCACAGGCAGTGTGGGCTAGTCCACTGAGCAGTGGTGAGCAATGCATACAATTACACAATCAAAGGTAGGCTTGTCCCATTGGGCACCAGGGCATTGGTGGGATAAATAGACAGTTCACAGGCAGTGTAGGCTAGTCCCATTTAGCAGTGGTGAGCAATGCATACAATTACACAAGCAATGGTAGGCTGGTCCCATTGGGCAACAGGGCATTGGTGGGCTAGGTGAACAGTTCAGAGACAATGTGGGATGGACCCGGAGGGCTGTTTGACACAGAGATTGGCTGGGTGCATAGTTGGGGATGCTTGCAGGTTAAACGCACAGATCGGCGTGGAGAGAGAGCCCACGTGGGTCAATTACACATTTTCATAGTAGCATGAGTGGGGGTATGCAAGCTATGGTCTCTTAACGGGCCTAGGTGGAGAGGGGGCACTAGTATAATGCACAATATTTTTATGCCTGCATGAGTGCCTGATGTAGGATCTGCGGTGGTAGCGTAGACAGGAGGGAATCTCACCGTATAGATACAGTTCGTAGTTTAACCGGTGCCTGGATAGGAGTAATGGGGCTCCCTGGACTTGTGTGCAGTACTTACAGCGTTTGTCATAGGAGAGGCATGTAGTCTGTTTTGAGCGCCGACCTGCGCAGACAGGCGAAGACAGGCCTGGCTCTTGTTCTGCGGCCCTTCCTGTACCGGCTCACGCCTTTCGGTGGGGCCATAGCAGAGATGTGGATCGTTGGGCCAATGGGTAGGCTGGATGGTGTATTCGGTTGCCTAGCAACCAGTTAGCATCATAGCAGTGGTCATTTTGGCAGCGTCGTAGGCTTGTAGCAGCCACGTGGATTTCACAGTGAAACGAAGGGTAAAAGTGGGCAAAATTGCCACACGTGCTGTTGGGACGTGTCGGATGGGGCACAGTGGCATCAATCAGGCACTATCTTTTCGGATGGGATGACAGAGGGCATCTCTGGAATAATACTGTGACTATTAGCCCGCTCCACGTTGGAACATCGCTGTGATTATTGGCATGCATTGCACCCTCAGAGACTTGGTGCCAGTGCTGCGAGTCTCAGAGAACGCCACACTTAAATAGGACTGCTGAATTGTAGGCTGTGTCACACGGAGATAACACTGTGGTTATTGGCTGTATGGAAACTGCATTGTGAAACCTAGGCCTCTCTCCAACTATACAGGTCTTCCAAATCTAGGTGTGCTTTCCCCCATAACTTCTCCAGTTTTTCATCTGTACCTAAAACTGCACTGTGATTTCTAAGCCTCTCTACCACCATACAGGACCCTCATACTCGAGAAGAGTTCCATTATAGGAGCCCGTTACCCACACCCCGATTCTAACGCTCCGTGAATCCTAGCATCAACCACGCAACTCAAGTCAATTAAGTGGCATGCCACACTCTGGCCAAAGCAGAGCAGCATGCTGGCCCACCATTAGGCCCAATTAGGCCCAATAAGACCCACTGCAATAATTCCCTACCCCCGCCATCACACAGCCCACCTCCCTTCCACTGTGCACCTTCAGCTTGCAACCCTCACCACACCTACCCTCCTCAATCTGTCCCACTCTCCCCCACCCGTAGATCCCGTTCTGCACAACTAAGAGCAGCAAGATGGAGACAGGGATTAGAGCACCTCTCCCCCCGGAACACCCTGGAGGTCGCAGTGAGACACCCAATATGCCCACCACACTCCAACCCAGCAACAACCCACTGACACCTCCCACCCACACTGCCGCAACTACACAAAAGCCCCAACTCACACTTCCCCAGCCTTCGCGCAGCAAGAGAAGCTCTAGCCAAAACCCCAATCACCAAGAACTGCCCACTCTCACCCACACACACACACCCATGACCGCTCATAATGCAAGGAGAGGGCGGGACCACAGACACCTAATGCCCCCCCCCAGCATCACCCATGCTCAGACAGTTCGCAACCACTGCCACCGCAGTATAAGAGCGAAACCTCACCCCCCACTCCTAACCCAGTCCTAGCTCTATTCCCCTCTGCCTCCTCTACCCCACTCCAATTGATGCTTCATCTCCACACTCCACCTCACACTGTGTCATTCCTTCCACACTGCAAGCACGCACTTCGGACCCCACTGTTCCCCCCAAACCCTACCAACCCTCTACCACAAGGGCAAACCACCGAATATCATGCACCCTCATCAACGCCAGGTCAGTTTCCAAAAATAAACTCCACATCTCTGACCTCATCACCGATGAAAACCCAGACATCCCATTCATTACAGAGACCTGGTTCTCCAATGACTACGAACCCTTCGCACACAAGACATTCCCACCTGGCTACATTCTCATTGTCCGGAACATATTACGTAGGGGAGGGGGGCTTGCAATATTACACAAAGACCAATTCAAGCTACCAAGGACACCGCCACCAGCACCACAGACTACAAATCCCTCCTGATAAACTCCAACTTGCACCCTCCACCTCACACAGCTTCTTACTGATCTACAGACCCCTCTCTCCCCCCGGCTATAACAAAAACTTTGCAGACACATTTGGTGAAGCACTGGCCGCCAACCTCAACCTACACCCAACCCTCACCATCCTAGGGGATTTCAACATATGGTTTGACACCCCATCAAACACTATGACCAGGTCACACACAGACAAACTAGAACCACTCGACCTGAAACACCACACCTCTACTCCCACCCACAAGAGGTCACACCCTTGATGCAATATTCAGCACCACAAACATATCAACCCATCCCTGCGCCCCACGTCATGGACTGATCACTCTGCATTGTGTTTCTTCATACCTCTGTGGTCATACCTCTGAGCTCTGCAGTCAGTGGTCAAGGCCCCAGACGATCACCGCCAACCCCCCCATTCTACAATCCCACTAGGGAACAAAGTGGTAATCACCCCAGATCTAGAGTGCTCACTTCGCAACTCACTTTTCCTCCAGGAAGGACCCCCATCAATAGAATCCTTCGACCTCTGGCTTACCGATGCCCTCACGTCCCTTACCCCATCAAAACGTACCTTACGGAGATATGCACCAATGCCTAGGTGGTTCATCCCCAACCTCAATCCACTAAAATATATTAAGCACAGTCTGGAACGGGCTTGGAGAGCCGACCCGTCATCCCAGAACAAAACTGCCATAGCAAGGACAACCAGAACATAAATATCGGAAATTTAAAAAAAGCAAGAAATCATTCTATGGGGACGGAATCCAAAACGCTTGCAACCCGTGTGTTAGGCAAGATTTGGTGCAGTACCCTTTGGTGCACTACAACAACCTTAACCTCCTGGCAACAGGAACCCAACCTTTGGTACAAGTCTGTACTACACAGGTTGTTAGTATGGCTGAGCAGGCAAGCTCATCTCAAGAGGGATCAACATAAGCAGTAGGGTGGTTACACAGAGATTCACAGTGACAAGTATCCAAATAAACTCTTACAACCCAGATTTCTTGATTAAACAATTATTAATTTAACAGTCAGTTTGGATAAGCCTTGTTCTGAAGGAGCAATATAATGGTAACATGCAAATACACTCCAAAATGAAAACTCTTACAAGCCGATTCATGGAATTAATGTGTGCGGAAAATCGCAGCGCAAGCGTGTGAAAGCGTGCGAATCCAAGTGCAAGCGCGAAAATCACAGTGCAAGCTTGCGAAAGCCGCGCACATCTATTCATGGAAGTCCATGCGCGTGTAAATCCTGGGATGTGCGCTAAAATCGTGTGTGGCGCACGCGAGCGCACACGTCATCAAACGCTGTGCGCTATGCGCACAGCGAAAGCACATATAGCGTGGTGCGCACAACAAAAGAGGGCAGAACACAGGTCATAACACGCGGAATGGGGAACAACGCATGAAAATGGGGGCTTTAGGGGGGAAGTTCAGGAGGCAAATGCGCAGAACGCCCACACGCGCACCTACAAGACGTATTCATGGAATCGAACAGGGGAAACGAGTGCGCCAAAAAAGACACGCCAATTCCAGAAACACGTACGCCAGCAGGAAGTAAGCGTACGCTGCCCCGCGCAGTATAAAAGTGCGTGCAAATAAACAAGCTCAGACGCTACGATGAATATACCGTTCCTCGCAGCAGTGGTCTCAGCGGAGACCCCGACTTGACGGAGGCGGCGTGGATCCCCACTAAGGATCAGCAGCAGATCGCAACTGCATCTGGCCATCTGCCCCCCCTGGGCACCCCACCTCATCACAGGAGCCTCCTGCGCCTCCAGAGCCCCAGATCCGCTCGCGCCGACATTTTTCCTAAAACAAAATGTCGGGCGCGATGCGACAAGAAAGCGAGGCTGGGCGTTGCACGTTGCCTAGCAACGCTGTGTAGGCAGCTCTTAAGGCCACACATCCGCCGGCAGGCGGAAGCCGGCGGCCACCCAAGGCCAACCTAAGGCCGACTGCCCTGTTTGCCCCCTCAGACCCCCATCGCCGTGGAGGTGGGCAGGAGCCCCCCACCACCGTCTTGGACCTCAGCGGAGACCCCGACTCGACGGAGGCGGCGTGGATCCCCACTAAGGATCAGCAGCAGATTGCAACTGCATCTGGCCATCTGCCCCCCCCTGGGCACCCCACCTCATCACAGGAGCCTCCTGCGCCTCCAGAGCTCCCAGATCCGCTTGCGCCGACATTTTTCCTAAAACAAAATGTCGGGCGCGATGCGGCCCGAAAGCGAGGCTGGGCGTTGCACGTTGCCTAGCAACGCTGTGTAGGCAGCTCTTAAGGCCACACATCCGCCGGCAGGCGGAAGCCGGCGGCCACCCAAGGCCAACATAAGGCCGACTGCCCTGTTTGCCCCTGTTCGCACCAGGAAGCTACCGTTACCGTTGGACCCCCAAGATCACACACATTCTCCTCATTAAGGTATCATTCGTTCATGGATGGACGCGGATGAACAAATTCTTACTAGGACATAAACAACGTGAGTACTGTCACTAGCTGTTCAATTGGTATTATATACTAGTTACAATAGTGCTCTCCTGTTACCCATACCACTTGCTATGCCCTTTGGCCAAGCTCAGCCTCCCATTGTCCGATGCTGTGCTTTTTGATCGTTATACGGGTCTGGCTCATGCTGTGCCTGGTGCTGTGCCCTATGGTCGCCTACAGACCACCTTTGAAGTTGTGTTGTGCCCTATGGTCGCCCACAGACCACCTTTGAAGTTGTGTTGTGCCCTATGGTCGCCCACAGACCACCTTTGAAGTTGTGTGTGCCCTATGGTCGCCTACAGACCACCTTTGAAGTTGTGTTGTGCCCTATGGTCGCCTACAGACCGCCTTTGAAGTTGTGTTGTGCCCTATGGTCGCCTACAGACCACCTTTGAAATTGTGTTGTGCCCTATGGTCGCCTACAGACCACCTTTGAAGTTGTGTTGTGCCCTATGGTCGCTTACAGACCACCTTTGAAGTTGTGTTGTGCCCTATGGTCGCCTACAGACCACCTTTGAAGTTGTGTTGTGCCCTATGGTCGCCTACAGACCACCTTTGAAGTTGTGTTGAGTCCCCCCACTTACAGCACCACCAAGTACACAATCGTGCCCATAGCGTCCTGCAAGCTCACCACTGCCGCCACCACGCTGCTCACCCTCCTCTCCACACTCACTACTCTCAAACTCTACCCTCCCATCCATCCCCTCACCCACACACCACCCAGCCCACTCTTCTGCCACAAGCATCTCGCTATTAAGGATATCACACCTACCATGACAGATCGTACACCATGTGTAGTAACTCTGCACAGACTAGAAAGACTTAGAGCGCGCACACAGACCCCAGAACTTAGCACACTAGCCCTTCCCACTGAATTCAGAAACTATAGACTGAGTTCCCGCACCACCTCCACACGCTGCCCCCGCACGGAATACCCACACACCCACAGTCCACCACCCACTAACCTAGCCACACCCTGCAATACCACCTCACAGAACATACCAGACACGACCATCACTCACACCTCCACAAGCAAACATCACACACCTCACATCAAATGTGCCCTCCTCAATGTCCGATCACTCCCAGCTCATGCCTCTGATATTCATGACATTATAACCAGTAATAACATTGACCTGTTAGCCATCACCGAAACATGGTTACATGAAGCATCAGGCCCTGCCGTCACACTTGCACTACCACCGGGCTTCTCCATACTCAGACAAGATAGGCCAGCTCGAATAGGAGGCGGAGTAGCCCTCATCTACAAAGAGAACCTACAGCTCCGACCTGTCAGTCACCCCTCGACCAACAACTCTGACCTCTTATCGGCCAAACTCACATTGTCACCCAACAGCACCATCAACATTCACCTACTATACCGCCCCCCCCCAGGCAACTCCCCAGACTCACAGGACAACATCTTACACATCCTTAGCAACAATATCAAAAGCTCCACCAAAACCATTCTACTAGGGGACCTCAACCTCGGATTTAATGATCCCAAGGACAAATCTGCAGCCACTCTCACCAAGGAACTCAATGACCTGGGCTTCATCCAAAAAGTAGAAAGTCCTACTCACATCAAAGGCCGCATACTTGACTGGATCGCAGACCATAACTGCCTCTCCTCTATCACCTCCAACTCCTCACTGCCCTGGACTGACCACAACTGCATAGAGTTCTCTATTCCTATCACCAAAAACCTTAAGACTCCGACCCCTGCCAGCGCTGCACAAGTCAGAAGCTCTAAAAAACTCACAGAGGAGAACCTACGCCCATACCTCAATACCCCAGTGTTAGCCCCCCCATTCGCTAGCGACCCCAATATCCTAGCAGACATCTACAAAGATGTCCTCACCAAAGCTATCAATGTAATAGCGCCACTTGAATGGAAAAAAGAGAAGAGATCCTTACACTCCAACTCCTGGTTTACTGAAGAACTACACTCAATGCGATCCCACAAAAGGGCAGCACTAAAAAACTGGCAATCTGACCCCTGCACCAATACCAAAAACATATTCAATTTAATCTCCCACCAATACAAGAGAGCTATCTCCAATGCCAAAGCCAACGCCTTCAACACTCGCATCGCCAATGCCAAGTCACAATCCAGAGAGATTTTCGCAATCTTTAATGAGCTCATCTCCCCCCCCTAATACTCCAGATGAAATAATCAAAGATGAAGCGTGGTGTACCAGCATTCAAGCTGCCACGCTTCACAAAATTGACCTTCTCCAAAAGAAAATCAAAGACCACTGCAAAGCACTTCCTCACCAGACAGGAACCAAAGCGACCAACCCCCCACCCACTTCCTCCAAGCCCACCATACCTGACTTCTCCTTCAGAGATATCACGGAAACAGAAGTTATCAACCTTCTAATAAACCTCAAACCCTCCCCATGCAAAGGCGACATTTGCCCACCTAAACTAGTCAAAGACTGCGCAGACTGCCTTGCGCCGCTCCTCACGGCATTTATCAATGTGTCCTTTAAAACAGGCATCATCCCAGCCAACCTCAAAGAGGCTTGGGTCCGGCCTCTCCAAAAAAAACCGACTCTTGACCCCTCACAACCCAACAACTATAGACCAATAACCACTTGCCATTCTTGCTGAAACTACTGGACAAAGCCGCACACTGCCAAATCCAACACTTTCTGGAAACCCACTCCATCCTCGGGACGAGGCAATCGGGCTTCCGGAAAGGACATGGCACAGAAACAGCCCTGGTAGATCTGAAGAGCCAGATCACCCAAATCATGGACAAAGGCAAGCCGGCTCTTCTGCTTCTTCTAGATCTCTCAGCCGCGTTTGATCTGGTTGATCACAAGATTCTCACTTCCCACCTCACGCACTCAGCTAACTTCTCCAAAGAAGCAGCCGCCTGGATCACTTCCTTCCTCGAAGGTAGGGCCATGAAAGTCTTCTCGGGCATCGCCAACGCCACTCCCACGACAATCCACTGCGGGGTCCCACAAGGTTCCTGCACTGCACCTACACTCTATAACTTGTTCACCAAGCCACTCTTTGACAAACTTGACTCATACGGCATCACCTACACGAACTACGCGGACGACACACAAGTACTTCTACCCCTCTCAGGCTCATACAACGAAGACGCAAAGGCACTCCACACTATCTACTCCATCATCAAGGCATGGATGGCAATTAATGGCCTCTGCCTCAATGGTGACAAGACTGAAATCTTGATACTAGGTCAACAGAACACCTTAGACAAACTGGACAAACTGTACTCTAACTTCTCCATTGACAACTCCATCATCCCCGTGTCCACAGCCGTCAAGACACTGGGAGTATACCTTGACTCTTCGCTATCAATGACTAGACAAGTCAGCGCAATCACTTCCGCATCCGCACACACCACCAAACTTATAAACGCCATCAAGCCCTACCTCTCTAAACCTAACTGCCTCTCCATAGCGAGGGCAACCATTGGAGCCAAATTGGACTACTGCAATGCTCTCCTAGCAGGCACATCAGCCAAAAACATAAATAGACTACAAATCACACAGAACAACGCTCTCCGGGCCGCTCTTAGTATCCCAAGAAGAGAGCATATCACCCAGGCCAGGCTCTCAGCCCAATGGCTCCCAGTCAAAGAACGGATCACCCTCAAAATCCTCACCCTCACTCACAAATGCCTCTCCTTCTCCGCCCCGTCCTATCTTTCAGATACCATCCTCAAACCTTCCTCCACACGTCCCACTAGGACGCAATACGCCAACCTACTCTGCACCCCACGCATCAAAAAAGCCAAAGCCGGAGGTCTAGGTTTTCCCTACATTGCAGCACAGACATGGAACGCTCTCCCTTCAGACATCCGAACGGAAAACTCACTTCCCATCTTTCGCAGGAAACGGAAAACCTTGTTCCTTGCAAAATAATTAGCAAACTCTCAGGAAGCCATGTAAATATACTGCCTTGCTATTGTATATATTTCCTCTGTAACTTATGTACTGCTTGTAACTACGGTTTCCTTTGCAACTAAGATGTCTGTAACAAGCGCCACGATGCTTCTCGGCTGATGTGCGCTCAACAAATTTGAATAAATAAATAAACAGGCCCCGCATTTTTGCACCCAGGACCAGCCTTTTTGGGATGCCTGATGACCAGGTGTATGGGAGGTACAGGTTTCCACCACACACAATATTCAACCTGGTGAGTGAGTGGGAGGATGACGTCACATCACCCACCCTGTGCTCCCAAGCACTGAGCCCCTTGGAAAAGGTGCTCAATGTACTGCACTTCTTGGCCACTGGTTCATTTCAGCGGACAAGTGCCATAGTGGGGGGGGGGTCTCACAGGCCAGTCACGCTGCCTACAACAGGTGTTGCCCATCATGACTGCACGCCCCTCAGTCCGCAGGCACATATACATGCCCAGAACACCTGCAGAAAGGCAGGCTGCCGTCCAGGACTTTTACGGGGTGGCACACTTCCCCAAAGTGCATGTGGCTCTACGTCCACCCAGGCCAACTGAACAGATCTATAGAAACCGCAAGCACTGGCATTGCATCAACGGTCAGGTAGTATGTGATGCCAAGGGAATCATCACCTCAGTATATGCCAACTATCCAGGCTCCACCCATGATAGTTTCATTTTCAGAATGTCACCCCTAAAACAGGACCTAGAAGCTGGGCGGCATGGCGATACATGGCTGCTTGGTGAGTATAATTGCCTCTGCACATACATGCATGTCAGATACTGCGTAATGTCACAACCCCACTAATGATACCCATCATCACCTCCCCAGGGGATAGTGCCTACCCTCTGAGCACCCACATGATAACGCCAATTCGGAACCCCACCACAGCACCTGAGGTAAGATACAACACAGTCCATATTGCAACCCGGGGCATAGTGGAGCGCACATTCGGAGTGCTCAAGTCACGCTTTCGCTCCCTTGACCGCTCTGGTGGGCAGCTGCTATACGCTCCCCCAGTAGTGTGCAGGATCATAGTGGCAGCATGTGTCCTGCACAACGTTGCAACCCCCCGGGGCCTGCGGGTGGACATGGTGGTGCCCCCACAGCGCTGGGACTGGGCATCTTTATGAGCCTGGTGCCACTGGCGCAAGGACAGGGTCCAAAAGGTCCCAATTGGGACTGGCTGGCACTCAGAACCGGGGTTATGGGTCTGCTTCCAAGGGAGTTGGGCAAGTCCTGATCTTTTGGAAGCAGAGATCATGACACTGGGATACCATCGCTCCACAGCCCAGCCCCAGGACCCAGTTGCCCACCCACACCTGCCTCTGGGGTTGCCATGTCTACATCATCTGGCACCACTGGCAACCCCCAGCCAGAGAGGCAGAGGGCCACCAGCTTCAGTGCCAGTGAAGTTGGTGTCCTGGTGGAGCATGTCCTGGGGCAGTATGATGCCCTCTTTGGAGGTTTGCGCGCCGACAATGAAGGACGGAAGAGGATCTGGATGGACATCGTGACTGCCATCAACGCGGAAGAGGTGGTAGTCCGCAACATTCAACACGTCCGGAAGCGCTGGGAGGACTTCAGGTCCAGGACCCTCGACAAGGCCCGGCGCCTCTTGAAGGCAGCAGATGTCAAGGGGTGCCGGGGCCACCTGTCCGACCACCAAATGAGGGTCCTGGAACGCATACGCCCAGCGCGCCACATCCAGGTCCTTGAGAGGCAGACCCGCCTGGATTCGAGCGGTAAGTGTACATGCCTACTGATTGGACGCTGTGCGTGTTGTGGTGTGCCAGGAGTGTGCAGGTTCAACATGTGTCTTTGTAGGGCCATGTATGGATGCGTATGTACAGGGACGTGAACCAGCCACATGTGATTCCTCTCATGTGTGAGACACATCGATGGTGTATGTGTTGGCAAGTATGCTGGCCAAATGCATGTGTGGGTGCGTACATGTGAAAATTATGTGTATGTACTGTGGCATGGTTGTGGTGTGTCAAATGGATGGGGGTTCCTGATTCATGTATCTGCACTGTGTACATTTGCATGTGTGTGTATGTGACAAGTGTGCAACTGTGATGCAACATGGATGCATGTGACACTGACATGTAGGAGGCCGATTGCCAGATGTGACATGGATGGTGTTATTATCACTGCAGTGGTGGAGATGTACAGATGCATGTCAATCTGGTGGCGTGTGTGCATGTGATGTGCACTCCCTGTGTTTCATGTGACATCAGGCTCACCTTCGGCTGCTCGTACTGTTTGTGTATGGACGGTGCTGCTTGGTGCAAGATTCATGTTGATTTGCTCATGTGTGTGAGTTGAAATGACATGTGTGTTGGAAAGTGTGATGCCATGTCTGTAGTTTTACACTGCCATTCATGTGCAACTGTCATGTGTGTATCAGTCCATTGTACAGTGCCCTGATGCCTGTGTTCTATCTCTCGCTGTCTGCAGCGTCAACTGATGATGAGGGCGGAGAGGGTGCTGTGGAGCAAAGTGGCAGGGATCACACCACCACCCGGAGACGCAAGACCCGGCTCCCCTCCCAGGTTGTCATCTCGTCAGGGAGTGAGGAGTCTGGTGCCACGTCCCAGGCCGCAGCTGCCGAGGGTATGTCCAAGAGGCGGAGGTCGGAGGTGGACTCCTCGGCAGCAGAAGGGGCAGCTGAGACCCTACAGGGTCCGACGGAGGAAGATGGCATGGAGTCATCCAGGTTGGTGGGGGGTTTGGTGGAGGAGGAGGCCGTGGAAGGGACACATACAGGGTCTGGAGGTAGGGATTCCACTGGTGCTAGTGGTGCAGTGCAGGGGCAGGGACAGGAGGCAGCACAGGCCGCCGCGGAGGTGCCCGTGTGTAATCCTGTCCCCGATCTTGTGACTGCATCATCCTGCACCAGCAGGGATGCCTACGTCTATACCCGTTTTCAGGGAGGGGATGAGCGCACAACAACTGGCCTTCCTCTCCCTGCGGACGTGGCAATCCGGGACCGTGTTGAGCCTGTCCTGTCTGGGATGGCGTTGCGTCAACGGGGCATGCGAGGTGACCTGCAGTGTTTTCGTGAAGACACTGCACGTCATCTCGGATGCCTCGTTGACCTACTGGGACGGGTCACCAGGGCTAGATTCCTCCGTATGCTGGACCTTATTCCGACCCCCTCCTCACCTGAACCCCTTATGCGCCAGTCGTCCTCCATTCCATCTTCCCACCCATGTATCACCTGGGTACCCTGTGGAGCTGCCTCTGACCCTGTGGCCAGGCTGGTGGAGGGCACATCCATGCCACAGTCGGGAGTCGGACGTCCAGCAGGGGTGGCCACTTCAACAACTGCACCCCAGCCAGAGGACATTGTGCAGGCAGCAAGAGCCAGGGCACAGGCACAGCAGCAATAAGGTGGGAGCCATGATGTCTTGGGGCCTTCAACATCCGAGGGGCAGGCGACCCAGGGCAGGAGGACCCAGGATTGGAAGTATTTTCCGTGTGGCAGCGGTTGGGCCAGGCCATAGATGCGAAGTGGCGGCTGGCGGAAGATGCACGGCTCACAATGGTCAGGGCGGAGAACTCCATGCGGAGGGCACTGAGGCGGGCCGAGTGCCTCGAGGCAATTCGCAGGGAGTTGGAGGTCAACATGGCATCGTCCCTGCGAACCCTCAGGCCATGGAAGAGGACCACCTCCAGGACATTGAGCAGGAGTTCGATGATGCCCTGGCCCGGGAAATCGGAAAGTGAGCCGTCGGACTAGCCCGCCACCATTGCATATAGTTTTTAGTGTTCGGTTTCATT